>NC_138827.1:5835046-6175046 GCF_965183815.1 Platalea leucorodia
CACAGTCAAAGTAGGTAGGTGGTTGTGGTTTTTTTTCAAGCCTGAATCATCAATATGCCATTTCAAGCCTTCACTTGAGCAGGATTGCTTTAGCCTAAAGTAGTCAGCAGCAACAGGAAGAATTTGCTTGGACTATCTAATTATTATTTGTGGAGCAGTTCTGTTCAGTAATATTAACGACTGTATAAATAACAAAATAACTTCTTACAGTTTTGCAAGATGTAATTCTCTTTTAATACCTGACCTTCTTATGTTTTAATAAACTTACTGAAATTCTTTTTTTAATTATTAAACACTAACTATAAAAAGAGAGAAAATGCCTTGGGTATTGCCTGTGGTTTAAATATCATAATCAAGAATTTTGCCTTTCAAATGTCAGTTGTCAAACATTTTGTTGAACATATGCCTTTCATTTAAAGACGATGGTAGCTACACTGCCTGAACTGCTTTAAAAATATCCATCTATAGATATCACCAATGCAGCCCATTTTTCTGCCTTCACTTATCTCATAATAGTTTGTACAGGATATCCAGCTGAAATCTAACTCGATATAGAAAAGAAGGGGCAGCCCCATTCATGAAAGACTTATTCTGTAATGATTAACAATTTTGTTTGTATCGTGTTAGTGCCCAGGAGACTTGCCCCTTATAAACAACACTAGCACCAAGAATTGCCCCAAAGTCCACTACCAAAGGAATTACAATTTAAAATCTTTAGATTGCGTGTTCCCCAATTTTTTCTCATAGCTAAGTTTAGAAACTAAATGTTTCTAAGAATATTTCTGAGCAAATGGGACTCTTCCCCCTGTTTTCTTCAAACACACATCACACCCCAGAAACCTGAATGGCAACTCAGTTACATGAATGTGAAGTTAACAGATGAACACAATAACAGCAGAAGATGTGAAATCACTGGCCGTGACTCACTTGGTGAAGACATACTTATTTCTCTTGAGAGAAAGACGTTTGCATGACATGTCAACAGAAGATCTGTAACCACTAGGCAGAACCACTAGGAAGAAAGACTTCAAGTGCTAATGAATCTTCTGGAAAAAAAATGTTTAAGTAACAAGGTTGTCCACGCAGAAGCTAAAGCAGCTTTGAAAAATCTTTAAGCTCTCTTTCTTCAGGTAAATCAGAAACCCCTAGCAAACTAATAACCAATGCCAGCATAGTACAGTTGAACTTTCCTTGTAAATGGAGCAGGAAGTAGGGACTGATTTTAATAAGATAGAGATTGGTTAGGAAAAAATTACCCCAAACTTCCACAACACTTTTGTGTAAGTTTTACCTAAGTATCTGTATTTGTTTGTGAAAGAAGAAGAAACTCCAAGTTTTTGTTGCTTGTGTTTTCTAAAATTAAGTTATACTTAGCATTATTAGAGTGCTCTTTTGCTACCTTATACCCTAAAAAAGTTTGAAAAATTGTGAAACCCTATTTCAGATGGAGAGTAGCCTCCTAAAAAGCTAGAATCCAATCTACAGCCATCTTAGCTCTGTAAAATGATCATTATTTGATTATCAGACACACATGCCAAGTCATAAATTAATATTAAAGTCAGTGATGGGACCTGAACCTTGATCTGGTGGCTTCCCAGGTGAGTGCTCTGCACTTGAGGTAATAGAGTAATTAGACAGCTTTTCCCTCTGAAGGATAATTGCTAATACATGTTAGCTGTTGGAGAGGAAGCCCTCCTGAGGAGCAGATACGGGTTTCCTTTTTCATTAAAAAAGAAACTTAACTTTTTCAGTGGTTAACCTTCAGCATATTAAAATGTTTAGTGCCTAAGTTAGATAGAAGTGTTCATCTAAGTAACAAAAACATAGCAGACAAGTGGGAAAGTAGGACTATGGTTCTGAGACAAACCCACAGTGACAATTAAGTAAAAGCTGCCCTGCTAACCATTCTGTGTAATCGTAACCCACAGTGCTGCAAGCCAGCATACAACTAGTACAGTGGTTGATAAAGGTAATAAATCCATGTGATCCACAAGAAGCTCACAAACAGTCTATACCTTACCTACAATTACAGTTTTTTCAGAGATGATACCTGAGATGTGTCACACTCCATGTGTACAAATCTCTCTGCTTACAAAGTGCAAGGGTTCAGTTTCCTCATTTTTCCTGAACTCTGCTCTTCCTTTTAGAGCGTCATAAACCTGCTTATAGGTATGCATATACATTTATTAAATAGATCAGATTAATAAATGTCATTTGATCTAAATATATTCTAATCTTAGCAAATTAAGATTACCCCGACCCATACAAAGACAGAAATATCACATATACTGAGTCTTAAAAACTATAGATACTCAGAAATTCTGATAGATGAAAGAGAATTGTACAACTCGTGAATACAAAATGTAATACCATGCCAGAAGCTTAGTTTGGTCCATCGAAATGTGCAGAAGTTCTCCTATTGACATGAATTAAACCAGGTTTAGAGTCTAAATCATTTAGGTCTGATCCTGTCTTCCCTTACATCTTCTGTGATCATTAGCATTTTAAAGACTGAATGTCCAGTGAGTATGAAATGCTGCTAGTCTATTGAGTCTTAGACTATAAACACCAAAATTTTAATCTCCTTTTAGGTATTTTTACTTCCAGAAAATGTTTTTACTTTCAGAAGTGCAACATAAGATATATCTCAATATATTACAGGTGAGCACAATATATTGCTGGACAGATTCCATGGACTTCATCTGGCTGGTAACTTTGAATGAGAGTGACAAAAATCCCTTCAACTAGAATTCAGTGCTAACGGGAGATAGATTTGAGCAGCAGAGCATCCTTTCCTTAATTCCAATTTTTTTTTTTGCCTTCTCTCAAAAGTTTTCTATAGCATCTCTTTCTTTCGACAACTTTCCAGGCTGAACTGGCATTCCTGGAACTCAGCAATTCCTGTCAATCACTAAGAGTTAAGGCCACTTCCAGAAAATTTGAACTATCAGCATGGCAGCATTAGTGCTGCAGGGACAAGTGGCATGTCAGCAGTAGTAGATGGAGCCATTTACAAATTGCATTAAAAAAAGAGAGGGTATGATTACTGACCCCTGGAAACAGAGTGAAAACCCATTATAGCATTTTTGGTTATCATCCCAGACTGCACAGTAATTTTCATACTATACAATAATAAAGCGCCCTTTTGTTTTCAGGCTATACTTCCCCATTGCACCACTTCACAGTCAGCATCAACAGTATGCTGGTTACTGTCTTCTGGAATAGATGTAAAGTCAAGGTCCTGTCCATAAGTGCTTACTGAAGACTGCTCTGTGCTTTTTGTACATTCGGAAACATTAACCAGCATGTTCTATTTAAACTTCAGTTTGAATAACCATATATACTAGCCACTCATCTTAGACCTTTTCAAATAGGCGGGTGGGTTTCTTGAATTTCTTTTCATAAATAAATACCTGCACATACATAAACGTGACATTTCATTCTGATAACAAAAGACATGATTCACTTTTTCTATTTATATTCTTCTTCCATGGACTGGCTACCACACATCCTCACAGGTAATCCCTTGACATTCATGTACCTACTTGGAGAGTAAGTACCTCGCAGTACAAGTGTGAGGTAAGGCCATGCCATTGTGCTCTGTTGCAGATGGGAATTAGAGAGACAAAAACACTAAGGCCCACATCTTCAAAATTATTTATGCACCTGTCTTCATAGCTCTTAGATACATTCATGGATTTCAAAACAGTGCATACATAATGAAACAGAAAACTGAAATAAACTTTACGGAATGTCAGATTAGTGATTTTTCCTATTCCAAAATGCAGTGAGTTTGTACATGCCAAATTTGCTAGTACTGTTCAGGACCTCAGAGCCCCACAAGCCCCTGTCTTTGCACAGGAAGGCAGCACGTGTGCAAACATGCAGGCTTCATCACGTGGAGGGGATTTAGAGTTTTATGGATTAAAAGCTGTGGAGAGGAAGATTTCCATTACAACATAAAGCAAAGAAAGGAGAGCAGCAGTGAGAACTCTCACTACGCCACCTTATTGCCAATGTATCTCAGGAAGGACAATTAACGGAGGTCTTGTGTCTGCATATTCATCAGTCCTTTTGCTGCGACTGCCAACATGAATAACTATGAAAGCTACTTGTGGTGCTGGCTGACAACTGTCCTCCGAGAACCTGATCAAGAGCACCGTGACCTACAAAACTTCATTTTACAGATGGGAGATTTTGAGTCCAGTTTGGGCCTTTGGAACTAAGTTGGCTTAAAATGAAGTTCAGCTTTGGGGTTGGATTGGTGGCAGTTGTTACAACTGCCGCTGGGAAGGCTCTCGGGGATGTGAGATGCCCCTGTATAAGACTGTTTTACTAAAAATGCTGTGTGACTGTTTTGGAGTGGGAAACTATTTAACAAATTCTGCATCTTTGTCTGTTGGCAGGTTACAATTGTGTAATTTATTCATCCCTGCTTTATCTGCCAAACACTTTCCAATTTTTAGTCTATTAATTGGACACCAACAGTGTACATGATGAGTATCTGATATTCATCCTATTGTTTCCGATTCTCCCCTGGGTGAGGAGAGTTCTTGGCAGCCGACTTCCACTGTGACCACTCAGGCTTCCAAGTTCCGCATTAACTTTCTGATGAACATTCTCTAATAATCACTTAAAATTTACTGTTTCGGCAACATTACTGCCATTAAATTTACTTGTCTGAATATTCACAGATGTCAGCCCAAACAATATAAATCCAATATGTTACTGAATATAAGTGAGGTTAGAAAACGTGTATTAATCTAATAATTTTTTATTCTTTGAATATGATGGATAATATTTCAGTCTGTCATATTGCTGATGTCGAGGTATTGATAATATTTTGGTTAGGCAGGCACTGTTTTCAAGGATTTGCAGTCACTACCTTTTATGTTCCAACTGATGTGCGCACCACAGTTTTATTACAGTTCATTTATTAATCTGGATCTGAAGAAGCTATTAGTTACGATATCAAAACTGAAAATAACTATACTGACATATTTCCTCTTAAACCCAAAATTTACTTACAATATTGCTAGAATTAAATTTTTCCAGTGACTCGGGTCTAAAAAAAGTAGTTTATATAGCATAATTTGGTTGGGTTTGCCATGATTTGCTTCACCCATCTGCATTTTCTGACTGCATTATTAAGCATCTTCTTTGGCACAGACATTTTAATCTACCTGGCACAGAAAAAGAGTTTTCTCTGGTTTTATTTCAGAATTGCTGAAAGTAGTATTTTAGTCTATTTCTTCATATCTATTTAGATGAACTCAGTATTTATTAAAGGAGCAAACCGTGTTATGATGCTGGCCTAAGAGTTTCCTTTTAAATTTCTCTCTGTCTTTTAAAATCTGAAAGATATGCTGGTAGAGAAGATATGATCCATGTGGCATAATGACCATTCAGTAGTCAAAGAGGCAATTACTGAGTCGATGTTAGCAAGGAGTTCAGGATGTCAGCATGACAAGATGAAACAGAATAGATCTGCATGAAGCCAGGGGCTCTGTAGCTGCTTTGTGCTCATTCCATTAATCCGAAATCACAGACTCAACAGATCCATGAATAAGGAGACCAGACATCCTTTAGGTTTTGTTGGTGGTGTTATTGAATAGTGAAATCTTATGTGTGGATGTGGAGATTACGGGTGGGTTTTTTTTCAAATTCTTATCTTTGTCATTATGCAGTAGAAATGAGCCTTTGGGGTACCTAGCTCCCATCCAGTTTTGTTGGTTTTGAAATGGAAAAAAAAAAAAACACCAAACCAGTGTTTTCTACTCACTGTGACTTTCTGAATACTATTATTCCTCTAGGGTTGTTCTGGTTTTACATGATTTTGCATTTCCCTAAATTTTCTCAGCTGCCTTTTAATGTTACTGTAAATCCCTTCACCCATTTCCAGCTTGGCAAATCAGCTTTCTCTTTAACCCTTTGCGACAAACATATTTTAAAGACACTCTTCTCCCCTCATCTTACTTTCTAAGTTATCAAACAAGACCCTTGGGATGACTAAGGATACAAAGAAATTTTTCACACGAGGAGCCTAATGCCCTGATCACATTCGGGGCTGAGTAATTGCATTTCATGCATTGTGCATGAACACATGGAAGAATCTCCTCTTTGCACTGTCAGCTAGACACAGCACTATGGATCAAACTGTTATTTTTCAGATTGCTAGGAATGCTTTATGGAGAGAAATATATATCTGCCAGCAAAGCATTTTCCAAACGAAGACAGAGCATAAAACCACCCTGCAAGTAACACAAACTGGTAATGGTGACATTTTGCAGTATAACTGCATTTGCTAGCACAGTAATGAGAGGTAAAGAGCAAGGTTTTCACGTGCGTGCAATGTCAGGGAAAGCTGACAGCATTAGCGCGCTGCTTGTGCTGGAAAAATACAGGAGGGGCCTCAGCAGTGTCAGGAAGGATTTCTTCCCGACAAACAGAATGTCTCCTGGCTTCCTCGTTCTGCAGCCCTGCCAGCCGGGTCCCGCGGTGGCAAGTGAGAGCATGCCCTTTGCTTGTCAGTCCCACCAGTACAGCTGCAAGCAAATATCCAGATCACAAACAGAAGTCATCTTTACAATCTGTGTTGCGCTTCTCTCCTCTTTTGCAAGCATTTGTCTCATCTTCTCTTCAAGGAAACAACACTGAGTTCTAACAGAAGCAGGATATGTGAGCCACTACCAAGTATTTTTTTCTTTTTCCCCAGGAAAGAGCAAATAATACCATCACTGGTGCAACTGAAAAATGAGTAAAAAGGTGTGGGTTTTTTTAAATAAAATCTGCTGCTAAAAGGGAATGGGAATAAGGGGCCTTGCTACAATGAATGCTTTACTTTATACATCAAATGCTTTAAACCACTCACCCTTTTTCCTGCAACTTTAAAGAAAGGTTAGAAATATTTTTAGAGGTGATTGTTTGCCATGGAAGTAAGTGGGTCAAAGTGTCTATACTTGGAAATCTGGATCTTTTCTCATTATTTAACTCTGTGCAGTGGCAAACCAGAACTTTCTGGACTCACTTATTCCGTAAAAATTAATGTAATAGCCCCCATAGAGCAGGAAAATACCCAACAACATTTTTTTTTCCCACATTTAGAAAAATAAAGGGCTTTTAGTTACCTCGGAGGAACAGAACATGGTATTCACATGCTTGTGATATCAAATTTTAAAATTTTGCAACACTTGGCAATGGAGGCAGAAAAGCTATACCAATTTAAACCTGAGAGAAATCCAAAAGCATACCAACATTATGAAAACAAGAATTTATGTAAATCTAGCTCTCAGAGGATAACAGGTCTATTTTCATAGTCTGGAGACTGGAAATGTTGGCTGTCAGAGGGCTAGGTTCACTTCAGAAACTAAAAAGAAGTCTTTAACTGTTCATACAAAATCAGAAGTCAGACGATAGCTGAATAGAGACAAGATTTTCTTGTTTCTTGTCTTGTCATCCCACACTGATTTATTTGAGCTTCTTTTTCATTTAAGGGAAAATTTCAAGACATCTGTCTGATTACAAAAACCACATAAAATCCCTAGATCAGAGCATTAATGAACCCCAATGCAGAAGTTGCTTTTTTTCCCCAAGTAACTTCTGAGAGTTGTATAGCTGTCCTTGTTTATTTAATCTTTCCTCATATGGGTATTTTCTGTCGTGTTCTCTTTTGATTTCCTAGTAATTCCTAATGTTCTACTTAGTGTTTTGGCAGCAAATCAGCACTAACCTGATGTCTTAAGAGAACAATCTACAATGACTTTAAGATGTCTTTCGTGAGTGGCAATATTTAATTTGGAGCCCATAATGACATAAGTAAAGTTAGAATTACTTTCCTCTCTATAAACAATACTTTGAATTAATTGTCCAATAACTCAGTATTAAGTGATCCTCCTGTAACTTTTCCAGGTCTGCTATAGATTAGATTGTCCTGCATAAATTTACATCAAGCAAACTTTGTCAGAGAAACTCTCTCTAAATACACAGCACAAAGTTTAGCACGGAGCACTGCAAGACCTTATTAATAACCTCCTTCCAGCATGAAAGTTTAGCATTTATGCCTATACTTTTTTTTTCTCTTTTTTAACTAGTTATTAGTTCACAGAAGAAACTTGCCCCTCTAAAAGACACCCCTGCTGATAAAGTTTTTGGAAATTCAGGTTTGTTATATTGCTCAGATCAGCCTTATCCACATCGCGTGTGTGCTGCTGGCATCTGTGGATCTACTCAGTCACTATGAGTGCACATACCGGGTCCGATGTTGCTGTCATAAAAGGATATCACATACCTGAAATTCACACAATCTCCCACACCTCTGTCTGCATGGAATTTAGAGGTGTGGGGGAAAGCGTTGAGCTGTGGAAAACATACATATGTAGCCATAATCCTTTCCTCAGATCAGCCAACCTGTACTCGTGAAGCAGCCTAATTCAGGAAAAGCAGAGGATATGCTTTTGTACTCTCGCCAGAGACTGCTTCAACATAAAGTGGCGATACAGACGATTTTTTAAAAGTATCAGAGCCTATAGCAGTTTTTAACTGTCAATCAGTACAATAGGACTGCAGTCCTGGATGCCTCCTGTTGCTGCTTGAGTCCCAGGGAGCTACTAGCGCTGTGGTCCTGGTGACAGGGGTGCCAAGTGTAGTGTTGCTGGAACCATGACTTGCTCATTCATTTTTTTGTTCATGGGCCTTTGAAGGTTTGATGTGCTGCTTGGACCCAGCAACATGAACTGGTGTTTCCCCTAGCAAAAGGCAGAGGCCAGCATTTGATCCAGTGACACCATATGTTCTTGAGCTATGGTTCTTTCTCAGATACTCACTATATTTTTAGCACCTCCCTCATCAGTTTTAACCAAGCTTCACATCTGGGTAGAGGAAAGAGACTTTGTTATATCCTGTCAAAAGAAAGACACGAGAGTTCATCTTTGTCAGAAGCACCTAGCTTGCCAATTGATACACAGGTAGCTTTTTACAGTAGTGACTGACCAAAACACTGGAGAGAAGTGCAGAGGGAGTCAGGGTGCTGTCAGGACCACAGAGGAGAGGGAGAGACTTGGAGGGGGAACACTGGGGACACGAGCAGGTTCCTGAGGGAAGTGTGGGGTGGACAGGGCAGCGTTGGAGGGAAGTGGAAAAGGAGGTTGCAATACAAGGAGAATGCACACGTGAAAAGTGTTTGAAATAGAGACACGCAGGGGATTTAAGATGCAAAAAAGTGTAGGAAACCAGACTTCATTTTCTGCTGTTCACAAAAAAAACTAATTTCTCTTCTACTAAGGTCTCCTTGTTAACAGTCGTCTTAGATGGCGGACATTTTCAAAGAACTAATGGTCTCTTCATCTACTGCACATGATTCTTTTTTATGCAGCTGATTGTTAATTCCTACAACTCTGGTGTAATTCCAGATTCTGAGTCTTCATTCACTTTCAGGATATAACTATCATATTGCTCCTTGAAGTCACTCATTAAATTCACCCTATCTTATTCAAGAAGCATGCTGAAATCCTGATGGACACTTCTGTTACTTCTCGTTTGAAGTACTTTAATGTGCTTGATTTGTTTCAGCTTCCTAAATTCTGTGTGAACTGTTTTGCAGTGATCTAGAATACAGCACGTTCTACTCCTTGAACTCACTACTTCTGTAACTTCTCTGATTCTGTGTGTTATATCAGACTATACGTAAAAAGCTAATGTTAGCCTCAGTGCAAAGCCAATGATGTCACTGAAAATATTTCCCACCCCACTTCTGTCATGGTCACCATCCAAGCCACTAGTTAAGTCTGGCTCCCTACTAAAGGCTGCAAAGCACAGAAAGATCGGGCCAAAGTCAAATCACTCAATATTTTTTTTCTCTCATTGATTACCAGTAGCGAGTCTTGCAAATCCGTTGGCATCACACTGCAGATGGCTGATTTTCAGCAGAAAATATAACTGTAATAACCATAAAGAAATTTAAGTATGGAGCACATTCTTTTATAACATTCATTATGTATATAATGACAAATAATGGTATATATTAAAAAAAAAAAAAAGGACATAAGCAAAAGAATGTACTTTGTTTCTCTAAAAGTAAAAATGCCCAGTCTTCCCAGACTTTCTGCATTACTTTATGATACCGAACGGTAGATTCAGGATTTGCTAGACCACAGGAGAAAGCTAACTGCTGATTAATGTAATCAATACTGAAAACACTATCTTGAGATATTTCAAGGAAAAGCCAAATGCTTGTCTGTTGCAGCTGAGGGATCAGGCAGGTAGCTGGACCCATATATTACTGCTGACTTTTAGCAAAATTACTAGGACTCTAGCCAGATTCAGAGACGCATCTACTGTTAATTTTAGGACCAGGCCTTGTTACTGAACTAGGCACTGCAAATTCCTGTAGGATCAGGGGAAGCTGATTTTCTCCTACCACCATGTTCCTCCCCCTGCAAAGCAGAGAAAGGGCAAAAGAGGACTCTGCCTCCTCTGCAGTTCCCAACCCTCAGTCCCACCCAAATTCAGTCCCTCTGAAGCCCTCCTGGGCTCCAAAGCCGAGACACAAAGTTGTGACAAAGAGCTTCTACACTCATGCTTGTCACATGAGGGTTTGCTGTGAGAGCTTCACAGGGTGTTGCAAAAAAGCAGAGTTATGTTACATGGATGAAGAATCCATTTCAAACTATACTGCTTGTTTTTTGAATCCAAATGTGACATACTCTCAACAGAAGGCAATTTAATAGCCTTGCATTTGTACAGGTGGCTTATAAAACATATATGTCTCTCCTCCAGCTAGTGACTATTAAAGAGAGCAGGTAATACACAAACACATGATCCAGCCTACTGCCTGAAAACGTGGAACAATTAAGATATTTTATTGCGTGCCCTTCTTTGTTTGATTCCAGTATAGTTACAAAGTTATAATCTGCAGTACCTTAAAACCTAAGAAAAAATTAGCATGCTGTTCACCTGAATAAAAGTATGTTCTTCTTCACTGATTCCTTTAAATGGTCTGAGAAATAAACCAACTAAAGTTTTCTTTAACTAAAAATAGCCAGCTCCAATATTTCAGTTTTCACTGAACGGGTAGCGCAGCAGAGGGTAATCTTCAGATAAGTAAATGTAAAAATATTGCCACCTTAGTATACAGGAAGAGACAGGAGAAAAAGGCATGTGTAGCTGTTTATTCTGTTCTCTCTGGTTATTCAAAATACGTTGTATTTCAGCTAACTAAAGGTACTTACAGGACAGGTTGAAGTGGTAAGGGTGAGAATGAGAATGGGTCTAGGCAGTTTGATTAGTAACATTCATATTGATCTCAGTTGCTATGTTGGAGAGGAGAAAAAAATATTCCTGTTTTAGTTTTAAAACCTAAAGGCAAAACAGTTTCATTTACTTAATGACAAAACTAGTCACAGCAGAAAAGATTAATTTTTTGTTAACGTTCTGTGCAATATAAAAAGATCTTTGGCAAGCTTCAAAATAATTTTATGATATTTTTGTTTTTTTTCCATTTCTCCCTAATATCATATATGAATAGATGTACAGTAAACAGTTCCTTCATTTTGACAAATACTTCAAAACAGGGATAGAAAAGTGACGGCAAAATCTATACCATAATAGATGACCAAACAACAGTGTTGACTCTCAGAACTGCTGTCTAAGTACATTCCATCCTTGCAAACACTTTGGCATTATATATCTAGTCATGTTTTTTGAGATCATGTTCCCTTAAAACGTCTCGGACCATACAGAGCTAAAGGGGCCTGCCCATCCTGAAATCCAAATATAGACTGACCCAGAGTCTAATGCTTGTAAAGAACAAGGACATGTTGCCTGACCCACGTAACATGACAGCTTCAAGATCCATATTTACTTGAATATTTCTTGCTTTTTTTGATTAACAATCCACATGATTTCGCTTCTGATAATGAGCAAGTCTATGAAATATAGTTGTCCCACACACTCCATGTGAAAACAATATGATTCCACAAAACCAACAACCTGTTAAGCTTGTTTGCCATCAGCTTTCGTTGAGTGAGGCTTGAGGAAAAAAAGCTAGGGAACACTTGCAACTCAGATGAGCCTGAAACTATACAGCTTTTTAAACCAACATAATTAAACCTGCAAAGGTAATTTTTCAAAGAGAGAGGAATTAGAAAGAACATGTTAGTAAGTATATTCCAAGGCAGAGGTCCACCAGCATAGTCAATGCCATACTGAAGCCCCCAGAAGAAAGAGACTCCCTAACTGGGAGCACAATAATCACAAAAAAAGATTTTTAAACATAATGGCCATGACAGCAGGCTAAAACATTCCGATTCCTTGGTTGGAAAGGTGATGTGTAGATACTGTTGCTGAAAGAATTTTTATGGATCTAAACAGAAACTCCCTATGCTTTCAGGGTTGAAATAGCATAGCCTGAGGAACACAGCAGTTGCTCAGAGTCTAGTCAGAAAATGTCTTCTTTTTAGCTTTATAAATCAATCTAGTTGGGGCTTTCCTGCTTTGACGCAATGTTCTAACCTCAGAAAGGAAATGTTGTGATTGGGTGATAGATGGAGGGTAACGGATTTGCTGAACATTTTGCATAGCAAAAGAGGAGACCTGGCTGCTTTCTGATTGTGCTCCCTGAAGCTGAACAGGTTTCTGTTAAAATAAATGGCAAACTAAGCAAAGAGAGCTGACAGAAGAACAGACGGACACCTTGAGTTGTAAGAGCAGAGTAGAGAACATGACTTTGTTCTGCAATTACTTTAGCAACCCACAGCAGATCATCTTGAACTTACATTCTCACTTGTAATGACTGCAAATCAGGTGATCCACCAAAACAAGGCTATTCTGCAGTAGCCCAAGCCCAATCTTGTAAAGTGCCTTAGGATACTTTTTAAAAATATACATGTGTCCCATGACCTTTCTAATGCATCATCCTAACGCCTCATACTGCCTGAAAGCTAAGAGATTAAAGAACGGTGAACAAGATAAAACTAAAAGTTCTATTTAATTTTGTGTCTGCATCAGAAGACAACTTTTCATTTAACACCCTCCTTATTAATTGATGTGCTAACACAGTTCGGACAGAAATGGTACCTGCTCCAGTGCCTGCAGCACCTCCTCCCCCTCCCCCTTCTCCTCCTCTCACCTGGGTGCTCGCAGGGCTGTTTGTCACACTGTTTTCCTCACTGTACCAGGCAGTGCTTTGCCCTTTCTTAAATCCGTTTTCCCAGAGGCCCCACCAGCATCGCTGACGGGCTCAGCTGTGCCCTGTGGTGGGGCTGTTAGGGGACCGGCTGTGCTTGGCACGAAGCAGCCCCAGCCTCTCCTCACAGAAGCCCCTGCAGCCAGCTCCTGAGCATAGGCACCCAATACAGTAACATAAAACACTACAACAGCTACAGGTCCGATGAGCCTGAACTATGCTTGCTTTCCCAGAAGACGATGACATAAGATTGTTCTGTGTGACACCATACTGCTGCATGAGGCATCAGTGATGATGATTACCAGTGCTCATTAAGCAACTGTATGAAACACAAGTCCTAACTTGGCATGGATTGGAATGACAAAGGCCCACACCTGAGTGTCACCGTTTTACCGGCAAGTATGATTTCAAAGTATCAAATATCATATAGTTGATTGCATGTAGCTTGAAAAACAGCATGTGAAGCTAGTCAGGAGGCTCGGTAAACATCCACAATTATCCCAAGATAGGTATTCAGCTATAGAAGACTTGACTGTAGCTACACGCATGCTTTATCATAATCAACATATACACCAAGTGAGCCTAGTAACATGCAAGAGAATACCAAGTCATTTCTAACAAATCCAACTGGTTTTGTGAATAGCATGGCTATGTAGTGCGAAATATGTAAAGTTATCTTGCAACATTGATGGACAACCTTTTACCAATCCAGAAAAGAAGGCATAACCTGACTGGCCTTTATCAAGTTTGTTTGCATATTTACACAAAACAAATTCTCTTTTCATTTAAAGTTCAAGGACAAAGTATTGGGGGGAAGAAAGTAACAAGCAGAAAACTGACAGCATACTCAGTTCAAGAAAATTGGGCAGCAGATTCATAACTAGTGTTCAGAGCGAGAATAAATGAATGGGCAAGCTACAGTTCATATTTTCATTGTGAGGAATGGATTTGGGGTTTCAGAGGGGAAAATTGAGGTCGGGGGATGTTGGCATTAGAGAAAAAGTTGCCCTTGTTTATGAGCAGTAAAGGGATTGGTGAAAATGTGTATTTCACTCTCAGCGCAGAATTATGCTAGCTCAGGAGAGCGCTTTAAGACCCGAGTTCTGTGGATATTAGCAGAGTCAGATATACAGAAAACACTGTGGAGGATTTAGAAGTATGAAAGGCATAAGGATTATATAGACTTGAACTGTGAATGAGGTTGAAGTGCATTCAAGAAAGCAATAAAGACTAGTGAACCAGAAACGCCCTGCTCACTTATGATAAAATATCTAGTTAATACCAAAGAAAAGCTTCAAATAGACTTGTCTGGTTCTTTAGAAAGTCACTATAAAATAATGCCAGTATTCTTTGTATAAATACTTTCACAAATAAAGAGTCTCTTTTAGAAAGAAGATTGAACTTGGTAAGTAAGCAGCTTAAGCCGTAAGGGAAAGCATATTAAAATTATTTCTTAACTTGCAGAAATGTTGAATAATGGTCTGTGGCCATGTTCTGTAATGACAACAGACCATATACTATTCCCAGAGTAATGTAGCTTCCCATGTTTTACATACGAGACACATACCAAAAGGTTAATTTGATCCAAAATGGCAATACAAAAAATGTAATTAACACAAGCGCACCAACTACTTACTCTTTAAGTCTTTCGGTTTTGCTCATTTTCTTGAGAAGTGGAGAATTCACCAACTAACCTACTCTCTTCAGCACCATTCTCTTCACTATTTTTAGTGAAAAAAAGATACTTCAGACTAAGTGGATTAGATTAATATAATTTGACTAACCAAAACAAGTGATGAAAAGCATGAAATGCTTTCACCTTAATTAGCTCATATTTCATTTGAACAAAGTCAGGCTTGCTGTTCTTCAGAGGAGGCAATCAGTAGACACTGTAGACTCTAAAAGTGCCTTGTTTTGTTTATGGGGAATCTTACTAGAATTATAAGACTCAAGTGAACCATGGAAGAAATAAAAACACATTCTAGCATAAGAAGCATTATAGACACTAAGGCAAAACTCAGCATTTCTCCATCTGTTACCAATTAAAAATGTGATCCTCATCAATTTTGAATGTGAGACTAATTTTGGTAAATCACGCATTCTCTTACTGTTGGGTGAGGATTTTGTTTTCCCCTTTCAGCTACAGAACTTAGAAATGTAAACTAAAAGACTCCTACTCCAAGTAGGGTGTACAAAGCCCTCCTAATCAAATAAAGAAAGCATCTAAGCAGGGCCAGGAATCTTTCTTACCTCTCTTAAATCTCGGAGTATTAGAGTTACATAGGGAAAAGTGCAGGGAGAGAGAGACAATAACTAAATCTTACAGATGTTGAATCCTTGCTCACCAAACCAGCTCTAGATCAGCCTCCTAGCACCATCACCTCATTGTCTGTGCTTCCACATTTGCAAAGCCTCATTAGCAACTCATTAGGAACACTACAGATGTGACACACAAACTTGCTCTGGGAGAGGGAATTAGGGAATCGGTATTAGAGAACTAAGTCAGAAACCTGGAAACACTTTAAATGATTGTTCAGAGAACATCCCGATCATTATGTGAAAAATAATAAATCACCATTTTTAGCCAACACTGAGTGAAGAAAGAGCTACACGTTTTTAGGATTTGAAAGGTTAAAACAAAAAGAATTGCTGTCTGGGTCAATTCCCAATTTATACTTGGATTTGCAGTAATAACAGAAGGAAGTTATAGCTTTTACTTGGTGCCTTCAGGAAGGACTGAGTTTATTTAAAGGCAGCCAGTGTCTTCTTACAATAATGAAAAGGATCTTTCTTTCTGCCCTGCTGTTAGTACCAGCAGCTCCTAAATAATTCTGACAGTTTCTTCTCTGTTTAAAAAAAAAAAAAAAAAGCTTTGTTATTCATTTATTATGTTAGAACACATACCAGTTATCTGATACATTTCTTCTCACCTAGTTCAGCCTAAAAAAATCATGTATTTGAAACGGACTCAGTCCTCCTCAGAAAAATCCATAGCAAAATTCTGCCTTAATTCTTTGGAAGCAGCTGCAGCGCAGCATCGTTCACAACCCTTATCTGGGAACAGAGTTTCTTTTAAAGACAGAATACCTGGAAAGATACAGTTAAAAAGATGAAAATTTCACCTAAACTTGTTCAAGGAAACTCCTCAAGTCCATCTGTAATACTTCCGCCTGAGAATGTGTGATAGGGGTACAATTGTTAAGATTGTAATGGGAAGAAGGCTAGAAATAAGGCTAAACGTGAATGACTGTCATACCCTCTGATGTAAATTTGAGTAGTGGTCCTTGAACATAGGGAAAAAGTTGAATTCTTAGTGGAAATAGCTTAAAAGTTGAGGACTCAGTTATACTCTGTTATATATTACACTTTTCCCCCACCACCACCATCAGTTTTATAGCTAATACAACTGACTTCAGTGGGGTCTATCATAGCATATTTGGCAAGAGAAGGACTACTTTAAGGCAAAAATTTACACAAAAAATAAATACAAGCAAGTTTACCTCTGGATACATCAAAACAACCAGTCACCAAAGTAATTACAGATGCCATGTTCTCTTCTCTTTCTGCCGTTTTCTGCTATTCTTCCTTTCCAAAGTAATTTAAGCAGGATTAATATAATCAAAATTTTGTCTTTAAAACATTTAGCCTGATAAAGTATACAAATGCAAACTAAATATCGAAGGGGGAAGAAGCTTCTGAGGGTGTTCATGGAGTTACTGGTGCTATGGGAACTATATATCTGCTATTCGCAGCCTGTACATTTGTCTCACTTTGTCTCTGGTTCCTGGAAGGGCAGCAACTGCCCTGCACCATGAGGTCAGGAACAGGGAAAACTGTCAAACCTCCTGGAAATATTCATATACACAAATTCAAAAGGTTGTTGATTAAAATGGACCTGTGAGAGCATATCATAAACTCTCTCATGCTCAGAGTAGTATGAACGTCAAAAATTCCTGCTGTCCTCCCATTGCAACCCCATTCCTACTTCCTTTAATGCGCTGCATTTCTGTATCCTTTACCTTTCAGTGATTATATGCTAATTAATATGAAAGTTACTATACACTAAGGAAGATGATTTGTGTAAGATAACCTACTTGGCAGTGGTCTGTTTCTTATCAAGAGCTCCCAGGGAACTAACAGATAAGCTGGGCAAATTAATCCAGGTAATAGTCTGAACCACCAAAACAGGTGACATTGCCATTCCTTTCTGCCAGTAAACTTTAGAGTAGACATTGTCACCTTTAAAAATACTTAGAAGCATCATTTGTGTTTGAACAAGCCCAACGTCTACTCAGGGAATAAAGAACTCTTCAATATTTCAGAGGGTGATCGCATCTTGCATGCTGCTCATCATGGTATTTATTTTGGGACTACATTCTGTGTTTAAATTTCACACCAAAAATCTAGCAGGACTTAGCACATAAAAAGTATAGCCACAACATTACGTTGAGACTTCTGTTATCTAGGTGACTCTCTAGGCTAAAGAGCATTCAACCACCACTGAAAGAACAGTTTTGGAGACTCATTCTTTTCCCCCCCCTAGGAAATACTCAGAAACTTAATTACTGGTTTGTATGCTTGTCAAATGGGCTTCATGTATGGTCAGTTCATAACCTGGAGTGTTCCTGGAGCAAACCAATATTAGAATGATTGCTAATCACAGAAGAATAAGACAACTACAGGGATAGTAACTACACACAACTACAAGAGAAAGAAAAATGCTGTTGAGGTTCTATATTTTTTCACTTTCCCATTAGGATGATCCTGTGCAAGGATTTTATGTCACCTGTGCAGGTTTCCAGCAACAGACAATGCTATGTATGTCATCACTGTAGATCAACTATGTATATGCAAACCCATTCGCAGCAAGTCTGACGCATCCAGGTTAGTCACACTTCCCGTACACGTCCTGGCCATGTAAGTCACCATCTACACCTGTACTCTGGATGGAAATGTTGGAGTGCCTCATGTGACTGTGCAATTCGTGCCATCACCTCCTGTTAGGCGGGGGCCATGTCCATTTCCGAGGCAGCAGACACAAGGCACAACATCAGGACAGCTTCAAATTAGAATTTCTTATACTGAGCAAAGCCACACAGAAGAAAAACCCAGTCAACTAACATATACAGTCAAGACAACAATTTGTTCTCAGAAAATTAATATCCAGACCCAATCCCAAAATAAGATAAATCAACAAGAGCTGAAAGAAGGCTAATAATTCAAAAGCTCATCCCTAGCAGCAGCCATATATGAGTTGTACTAAATAATTGTTCTAAAATCCCATGAATTCTAACACTCAGTTGAGTAAAATTGGGGTTAAAAAGAAGCCCTGAACAGTTGGAGAGAACATAAACTTCATGTCTCTGAATGTAATCCAACCTCTCGCTGAGTAGGAAAAAAACAACTTTTCTGTGTAGGTAAGCTATATCCTAATTATCCTGTTCAGAGTTTCTTATACTGCCTTCCAAGTACCTCATCTCAGCCTCATCTGATAAAAGGCTACCAGTCTAACTCAATATGGCAATATTCATTTAGCTATGGTAATTCTCAGGAATTTTGTGAAGGCAGATTTCATTTCACGTTGGTTGTGAATTAGACCGTGGACTTCCCAGAATAAAACCTTTGATTGTGAAAATTAAAATGCAAAGTTCCTAAGTCTTCCTTGGAAAGACTTATAGGATTTATAATATATCTGTTATTTCAGGTTTTTTTAAAACCTGTTGTTAGCCATAAGAAAAATGCACATTTTTATTAACATACATACTTTTCTTTGTGTTTATTTCCTTAAATGTAATAAAGCCTTCTAGCTATCAGGGTAATTTAGTCTCAGATCTCCACTTTCCCTTTTGGTTTTCATTATTTCACATGATTCTTTTACCCTTATTATAGAAGCTGGCTTTATTCCCAACTCATAAAGTGACCCGAATTCTCCAGGAGATATTTTCTAGCATTGATTTTTCTTCGTTCATAATGTTAATAGCATGGCTGTTCCTATCTTTACGTTCTGTACTTTCTTAGCTTTTATTATTTTCATAATCCCACACTAACACACTATATTTTTCCTCATCTAGACCACACAATTTTTTTCTTGTAATAAAGCTATGTGCATTTCATTTTCCTTCCCCACCCTGCCTTAGACAGTAGGAGATATGTCTGTAGTGAATTTGAGGTTTTATCTGTTTTTAAAATGTCAAATGAGAATACCAAACAGCAAAAAATTTTACAATAAATTCGTATTTCATAACCTTTGAGTCCCTTTTTGACACCTGTAATTCATCTCACCAAAATTTCCTCTCTGAACATATTCCAAAAGCTCTTTATCTGGAACGTTTTTCATCTAGAGCACTATCAGCATTGTGTAAACATGGTTTTGGGGGTGTCATACCCCATCTCTTGTTAATGGCATTTATGAGATTCACAGTATTTTTCAAGGTAGACTTTGGGAGCCTACATCTTATAGGATGGAATATTTTCACCCCAGTATATAGTTTGCCTCTTTAATAAGATTGTCTGTACATAGAAAGTGCTAAATATTGTTACTTTCTGTTTATAGAACCTCATCCTTCTTCCTTCAAAGTATTATTGTATTTTTAAATCTATACTTTCTTTTAGTTCTTTAGATTTTTTTCATGTACTTTGTCACTTTCTGTGAGATAGCCATTAAAATATAGGAAAACTTATCATCCTGTTTTCATTTAGGGATTAAAATTTGCAGTTTAATTCACAATAGAAAGCCTCACAATCCTCTATCAAGTCACTCCCGTTCTGACTTAGATTGGTTTCTCTGTTCCTTGCCTGGACAAGGGACAGTAATTTCTTTCTCCATGGCCTTGCTGTATGTTTCTCATCATCGAATGGCACGGTATTATCCCAAACAGGTCTCTGACAGAGGGAAGTTCCATCACGCAAGGCCCGTTTCAGATCACTAATATCCATAGCTAGTCCTTTGCCATACAGCTCTTTTACTATCTGCTTTCTTAACAGGAGATTGGGTAACCATAAACAAGTCTTTCCAAAAATCAAGACCTTTATTCAGTAAATTGAAACTTCTTGACTCTGAACTACTAAACCTTTCTTAAAAAGGATAGAATTTTTTAATTCTTCTAAAGCCTATTTCACCTTCCTTTACAAAAGACTCTCTCCTACTTAAGAAAAAAATGACGGCAAAATATCATCTCTGTTAAATTACTTTTTCAATAGTAGATGATTTATAGTTGATTAGGTAATTAAATCAAATACAAGTGGCTGAAAGTAAATCTATTTTTATCATCCCTGTAAATTAAAAGTTCCGCATCATAAAAAATCATGACCATCTTGAAAATGACTAGTCAAGTGCTTTTTATAGGCAAGCAGGATTTATTGTCAATTAACGTATTGAACTGGATAGTCAGCATAACCCTGTGCTCAAGACTTTTTAAATTATTGGCTTCCGCTATCAAGCTGCTCCATATCACAGTAATGAAATGTATCTAGCTATTCACATATTGAACAATTCCTTCAGTTGGGTTTATATCTCACTATAACAACATTTCTTTTTATTATTATCTCCGATCCCCTGTAATGAATACAAATACATTCCTTTTTTCCATCATGGGTTTATCAATTTTCATTGATTTGCCTGTAATGAATGCAGACAGGATGGGGGAGAAAAAAATTTAAAGAGATCATATCCATTAAAATGTCTGTAAATTCAAAAGTTTTCCACTTGCAGTCACATCAATTAAAAGAAATAATTCAGAAAAACAATTAAAATGAACTATTAGTTTAAGTCTTAATATTTAAATAACTGTAAAAAGGAATTTGGGGTCTCTATTTTTTCCAGAATATTTGCTTTTGCAATTGTCTTTCCATAGACTTAAAAAAAAAAAAAAAAAAAAAAAAATTCTCATTATAGTTTTGCATTTCATATAGATTAATTTGTCTTAATGCACCACATTTTTCTTTTTCAATAAAGGTCAACTTGACTACTGAAAATGCAGCTTATGGTGCAATGTGTGGTTTGCTATACACAAAATATGCGCTTGAAAATTACTCATGCCAGCATCTCCCCTTCCCATTGGGAAGTCCCCCAGCCCCAGTATCAGTCCTCACTGAGGAAACCACGTGCACTGTTGAAGTGCTTGCTGCACAGAGGAGACCTCAAGCACAACCTATGTATTTGCCACAGTGTGGGTACTGATAGTTTCAATTTCTTTCTTAATTTTGAAACCTAAATAAAACCACATTTGTTGAAGACAAATATAGACATCTTGAAACTCACATTCTAACTGTGTTACAAACTTTCATATTGAAAACCAAACTTTTAAATGAAAAAACAAACAGTGTTCTCAGTTGTGACATTTTATTGCACTATAACAATTGCATCTGCTTGTGTTTGGCAATTATATCATTATGTGACAATGTAATTTGATATGAAACGAAGTGATACAATAACATCCTGGCTTTCATGCAGGCACAGAAAAAGAAAAAAAAAAAAACAAACCATGGAACATATAACATTTGGTCTATCCAGGAAAACAATACTGACAGCAGAATCTGACCTATTGTATTTATGTTGTGTGGCAGAACAGGACAAGGCTGGCTTCATAAAGAAAAAGAAGGAATGGCTAGGCAGAACACAACTATCCTACTTTTTACACACACCCTCATTTTAATAGGTAGAAGACTTGTTTGAAGCAGATGCACAGATAGGTTTGGTGGTTTTTTTAAATGAGAAAATGCACTTCTAACTGTCTAGAAAAATCTTATAGATTTTAATGCCTCAGGAGATCATAATCGAACACTACAATCAGATTTTCAAATGTGATGGGAAGTATGACCAATAGTAAAAGCACGCTTCAAGAAGAGGAAAAAAAATCCCAACTGTCGGACATCAAACCATAAGATACTTACTATTCCTTATACTGATTTTTTGTCTAAAGAAGCCGGCAATGTTCAGTATTCTTTGTGATGAACACGACATAATCCTTTTTCTTTATGGAGAAAATGCATCATTGCTCTTCTGCAGCGCTGTCTGAAACCTCAGACAACTTAGTATTAATGGGAGAAGAGTAGAGACAGAAAACTACATCTGGAGAAGGAGTCCTAAGAAAAGCGGAGAAGGAAATATCATCTGTTTCCAGATGACTTTTCTCTGTCCCTCATACATATATCTGTTGTGCAGAACAAAAACATCCTCCACCACCCTCTTCTGTTTATCTGCCAATTTCTCTAAAAACACCATGTAGCATCTTTGATAGCTATAACACTTCAAGCACTTAGTGCAAGTGAAACAAATAGCCAAAGTAATCTGGTCCCTATCTGGTGTTGTGGGTCACCTCTGCTAGAATAAAAGGTAGAAAAGATGCTAGGGAAATAAAATAGACCATTAGTGTACTTCTGCCAGTTACCAGATGAGGTGCAGAAAACTAGCAGCCAGTGCCATAATGGTAATTTCCAAACTGCAGGTACCCTTAGCCCTGCTAAATATACAGGTTCCTTCTGAGAGACAAGAAAGATATGGCTGATACCACTTAATATAGTTAGAAAATGGTGCTTCTCAGCATTACAGGTTATGCCCAGAAATCTCATTGTCATACATCTTAAAATTCTTACATATTACAGAGCCAAATTATTTTTCAAGTTAGAAAAATGAGAAGACATGTAAGAGTAACTCAGGACCTCTTCTTAATGTTGCTAAACTGGGAAAGAAGATTAAGATGCACAAAAAAGAACACGTACTAATAAATTTCTTCTTCCCTATTAAAAGGAAGTTCAGAAACTGCAAGAGTGATTCCCTCTAGACCTACTGAATCTCCTTTTTCCAAGGATATTCTTGAATTCAGTTCTCTAGATCACCCTACTGAAACTGAATGAGAGCCTGGTATCTAACTTTCCTGCGCTGCTTTGAAAATTCCGGCCTATAGCATTACAAGCATGTTTTGAACAAGTTACTTCAAAGCAAACACATCCTTATCTTCTATCATTTTAACAGCTTCAGAAGGCTTCCAGTGTTACTCTTGCCAGTAAATAAACTAGATATTTAATTTTCATAGATGACTTTTTTTGTCACATGTAATATAAGTCACAAGTGTTGCATTTAATACTTAAACAATCAGCATGGTCTAAAGCTTGGTAACGTTATACATAAGGAGGTAAATGTTGCATGTTGAACTCAGTGGTGCTATTTGCAAATTGTGCCAGATGGAAGAGACTTTCCTTGCAGTCTTGAGTGACAAAAAGTTTGCAAAATCAAAGAACCTTAGAAGATAATACCTATTGTAAAACTCACAGGTGATTAATTTTGCTTATGCTCTTTTTTAGCAGTAATTAATTCTACTTTGATCCAAAATATTTGATTGGGAAAAGAAGTAGGTAAAATTATTTAAGACATTATAGAGACTATAAGCATGTAAAAAAAACCCAGTAATTGCAAGAGGGCCCTGCTATTCATTCATTATTTCCTAGAAAATTTTAAAATACATTATTTTGAAGCTAAAACATGGATTCACCATTGAATAAAAATAAAAATAAAATAAAAATAAAAATAAAAATAAAAATAAAAATAAAAATAAAAATATAGTTGTCCTCTCTTGGATGTTTTTTGTATCAATGGTAAAGCAATCAGTATCATCTCACGTGTCAAAGTTGAATCTGAAATGTGCTGAGTTTTGTGCCCCCCTCCCCCCTGCAGAGAACAGTCAGTGCTTTCTAAAGAGAAAGTCTTCTTTAAACTCCTCTTTAAGCATACAGACTTATTTTTGTACATCATTGATATATTTAAAACAAAAAAATAATAAAATAAAAAAAATAAAAATAATCCTATACCATAATATTTGCTCCCAAGTCCAAGCTTCTCTACTAGCCTCAACATTTGGGAGTTTTGTTCAGGTACTCTGGTAGAAACCCCTCTTTCATCTGCCAGAGCCAACCACTGGTGAACGAGGGGCTAGCTTGTTACAAAGACTACTCTTCTGAAGGAGAACGTACTTTGTATATCAGGTTTGGAAATATTAATGCTCTTCCTTGGAAAATACAAAAGAAACTGAATAATGCAAAATCCAGCCTAAAAGTTTGCCCACCATAGAATCATAGAATCGTTAAGGCTGGAAAAGACCCCTAAGATCATCAAGTCCAACCGTTAACCCAGCACTGCCAAGTCCACCACTAAACCATGTCCCTCAGCACCATGTCTACCCTTCTTTTAAATACCTCCAGGGATGGAGACTCAACCACTTCCCTGGGCAGCCTGTTCCAATGCCCAACCACCCTTTCGGTGAAGAAGTTTTTCCAAATATCCAACCTAAACTTCCCCTGGTGCAGCTGGAGGCCGTTTCCTCTCGTCCTACCAATTGTTACTTGGGAGAAGAGACCGATCCCCACCTGGCTACAGCCTCCTTTCAGGCAGTTGTAGAGAGCAACCAGTCAAATTACATTGTTTTGGAAAAGGTTTCACACCACTGCAATCTGTTTCATGCCCTTTCAGCGTGCCTTAACTTCACCACAAAATATTTCATGTCTTTCCCAATCTCTACCAATACTATTAGAAAATCTATTAATAATGACAGCATACAATCTCCAATGGGGATTAAAACCCCAAGCAACATGGCAGAAATGAAGCTGGTCACAGGGATGTTGGACATTTATGATTTACTGAACTGCCAGATCTGATTGCTTAAGAAGGCCAGAGGCTTAACAGCTTCACTGGAATAGTGACTTCTCATTAATGAAGGAAAGATGTAAAACTAAGGTAAGAGACAGGGGAAGTGACTGGGTTATTTGTGACCCAGAGGATCCCGATTCAAACCCAGAGCCTAAGAGAAAGTAGTAGAGGAAGGAAAATAACAGCTTGCTAAATGAATGGACTGTGATTCTAGCACACTTTTTTCAACTTGGCAAAAAGGAGACATCTTTGTCTGCTTTGCTTTAAACAAGTTTATTTGGTGATAAACTCTCTTTATTGGCAAAGGCATTTTCCTCTCACTGTACTCCTAACTGTTATTTTGTGATTCTCTTCCTCCTCCCACTTTGTTTCTGGACATTTCTGAACAAGTCGAGGAGGTGAGATCCCTGTTTGGCTAGTGTCTCATTAAGACCCCAGACAGACACGGGCTGTGCAAAGTCATCCTGACACAAAGCACGTGCCGACCATAGAGGCTTTGTGCAGCACTAACAACATAGATCATTTGTTGGGTTTGCTGCAAAGGTCATAGCTCCTATTACACGCTCACAGAAGTGGCCTAAAAGCCCACCACTCTCTTTGAAACTCTGACGGTAACAGTCTCAAGTGTTATGACATTGTCTGAGACAGACAACCAAACAAAAATGTGCCAGAAGGTGCTTAGAAGAACCACGTGGATTAAATAAAACCTGTTGCATGATGGGTCAAGTGAGCCCACCCTGCAGACACATCATCATCTTCCATGCCTAGCACAGCCTCTCCACCTTCAAACACTTTACGAGACGCCTCAGTAAGAGAACTTCTTCAATCTCTTCATTTAAAAATCTATAACCTTCAAGCTTCCACAGCTTCCTTTGAGACTAAGGTAAATAAAATTGAGGCAAGGCTGGAGGGATTTGAAAAGCAATGGAGTCAATTGGAACTCAAATAACAAAGAGAGGAATTCTGTAATAAAAATCACAAAGGAGAGAAAACTGTGTTTAAGCATTATGGAGCTCCTGAAAGAAGATTAGAGTTTTTGGAAAAATCAACAGTGTTGTCATAGTACTTAGTGTTCTGAGCATCTTCTCGGAAAGACCCTAGATGGCTGGAAATTTATGGAAAAATCCAAAGCAGACATAATGAAGAAAAATCCATTATCTGGAGTAGCAAAAGCAATACATCTGCATGAACGTTCAAGGCTCAAAGTGCTGCACAGGAAGAACATAATAATCATGGAGAGCATGTGACTGAAGGCAGGGTTTGAGCAGTGGCCAAAGAATTAGAAATAAAATGGAGATCAGCCATTTCACCACTACATAAACCCTTGGCAAAGGATAGGAAGTAACTTCATTTGAGGAAAGAAAAATTTTTACTAAGTGACCCTGCATCAATCTTCTATCCTGCCAGATTGCGATTACTACTCTTGAGAGAAGAAATGCAGCACTGCTGGGAAGCAGAAGCAGCACAATGTTTCACATAGAACTGAAAGAGGCAGCAGGAAGAAGTTAGAAAGCTAAAGCTATTAAAAATCCTCCAACCTATTTGTTTCATTTCTTTACCACAGAAGATGCATTTGAATATGATTGTTCTGGAAAAAACTATTTGCCCTCTCACCCAGTATGTGGGGCATTGGTGATTTTACTCTCACGTGCTGGCACAAAAGAATATGTTCAACTAAAATAATGCAAAAGTTTAATTAGCATAAATCATTATAGGGCTGGTGAGTTCTTATTGGTAAATTAATCTAATTCCTAAACTGCACTTTCAGAGGACCAAATTTTACATTTGCCTTATGGTAGCAGTTGAAGATGGCTGTTTGGACTAAGAACTTTGCTAATATATATTGTTAATATAGAAGTTAGTACCTCAACATTATTGATAATTATAAATCATTATTTATACTATTATAATACAATAAACAAATATATGACAGGTACCTTTAATAACAGTTTGCTCTTTACTACTGAGAAACAGAAAGGAAATGAAAATAAGGAGCCTTATAATGCAGCCTTCTTATTTCAAGGAGTGCCTTAGGATGCCTTCACTTTAACGATTGTCATTGGTTCAAGTAAAGCCTACATCTTTGGTACCCTAGAATGAAAATGACCTTGCATATCTGAGCTAGATATATTTATTTCTGCTGCACTGACATAAACTGGTATATTGCTCCCAAAGGGAGCATGCATGACAGTGACAGTGCTGAGAAGGAAGCCTGACTGGGACAGCACGTGTCCAGGATGAGGAGATGAGCATTAGCTAACAAGAAATCAGGTAGAGAAACTGATGTGAAATGTAGTAGATTTATCTCAAATAATCTGACCAGGTGTCCAAGAGATCTTCTTGCTCTTGAGCAGCCTCACCAGGGCCCCCCACCCACACCCGCTGCCCATGGGCCAAGAAGAACAGTTAAGGTCACGCCTGCGCCTCCCCCCTTGTTTGAGATATGCGGTAGGCAGGCCTAAAAGAAGAGAAATACCTTACAACAAAGTGTGTTCTAAACCAAATCACTGCATTCTACAGATTTTCTTCACTTTCTAACTGAGTAGCGTGATTTGTATGGTTGCATGAGGTGTATGACCTAAACATAAAGTATATACAGATGCAAAGGCAAATATTTTGAAGCACAGGAATTAAAACAGCCACTTTCCATCCCTAAAATGTAAAGAGTAGTATCTTCTCTAAGTAAAAATTGAGGTTCACACTAAAAATTTCCCTACATTTAAAAAATATTCTTCATTTTTTATATTGAAACTAGAAGTATATGATTCTACTGACATCCTTGCTCCAAAGCATTGGGGTTGAACAGAAAGCATCTAGGAATAGAATTCAAATATTGTTAAAGCATTTACTGTCTAAGCACAGGCTCATCTTTTTGAGTTGGCTTGCTTTCAGTTTTTTGACTTATGCATATATGAAGGCTTCTGTGGCTGGCTGGTTTGGTTGTGGTTCTTTGTTGCAATGTTTTGTTAACCTTCCTTTATGTATTTTTAATGAATACTACAAATAAGAAATGTGTAAACTCATCCTGAGAAGAGGCTATAATGTCTTCCTGTGCTTTTGATTCACTGCCTCATTTGCAAGATTGCTGCTTATTCACAAATTAATTATGCAATGGCATCTTTAGCTAATAAAGTCTAAACAAAAAACATTTAATCCAATTCATAGTTTTCTCTCAATCAAACCAAGTCTGTCAAACATAATTACATTACACATGCAAAGCAGGAATGAGCCAAACATGTGCCACACCTGCTTAGCACTTCTTCAGGCAGACGATATACAGTAGAAGAACAGTTGGCAGCACAGATGGCAAAGCAAAGAAGACTTGTGAAAAATGTAGTTGTGGAGTGTGGTTTTGTGCCTTTTATTGATGGGAAGGGTCAGAGAGTGATCTCAGTTTATGTCAAATACACCTTTCTGGTACCTTTAGGTTTGACAACTCTAATTTTGGAGACACAAACCCCAGGCGTCTTGTGCTTTCTAAAGGAACAGACCTCTGCAGCTCGTAGGGAGTCACTGCTGGTTTCCAACCATAGCCATGAGCTCTGGGGACATGTGTGTTATCATTTATGATCATGGAGACCACACTGTATTTTAGGGTGAATCTAAACAATATATCCCCCCACCAACATCATTGTATATCTATGTAATGAAACCTCTTTGGCAATGATAAGGATACTGACTCTGTACATTTCGGTGCATCCAGTTCACATGAACTCAATAAGGAGCCAGGTATTTCACTTATGAGCACAAAACCAAAAGATAACACAGGCAGTCCTGGGTAGCTTTTCAATTCTGTGAATATGCTTAATGGATGAAACAGACGTATGATTTAATATTAATGTGCATTTATTGTGATTTCTACTTAAAAAACTATGTAATTATATCAAGAGGTAGAGGTTCTGAAAATTGCTTTAGTTAGACATTTCATGATATCTCCTGATATCACTGAAACGATCTCTATCATTTCATTTACAAAGCTAGCATCTTGCAGGAGGCAAGATACCCAAACTCAATCAATGCATCACTCCTTATTTCCTAAAAGATCTAATATCTAGCCTTTGGCTTCCTGTACACACAGGAAAGAAAAGAAACTCAAAAAATGAAACTCAAAATGTTCTTATTCAAAACAGCTTATGTCTCTTATCTCAGTTATTGTTATCTGCTTCTTCTCATCACTACACACTTGTCCTCTACAGAAATCCTTTCACATCTGTTGTATATATTCTGTATTTGCATTGCACCCATGCTATAAAAGCTCGGTATGAAACCATCACTGCAGTTAGCTGCTTTGACCACATGTCCTATCTTTGAGGTTCTTCATAACTTTCTCCAGCTTTGCCAAGCTTTAGGAAAACATCATTTCCACCACAAAGGTTTTCTTTCCTGATAGACTGAGACAACTATTAAAGAAGATCTTGGGTTACATCCACAGAGGATATATCCATAAAGGAATTATAAGGATGTGAGGGTAAGTGTGTTTCACAAACTTTACTAATTGCTACAAAATGTTTTCTCTTATTTCTTTCATTGTAGTGGTTCTATCAAAGATCCTGTATAGTGTAAGATTTAGCATAAACTTATACCAAGTCATGTAACACAGAGAAGGACAGCATACCCTTTTCCATTACACACGCAATGTGCCCCTGCAGTGCTGCATCACCACAGCCCAGTGGTCCGTGCTGCACTGGTTGTACCGTGCTGACTGGGGAGAGCTGGGACAGAGCATGGGAGAGACCTGCCTCTCCATCCTTGAATGTTGTAATCCAATGGAAAATAAGAAGAGACTAAGTTCCAAGTGAACAAAGTTAATTTGGGGCTCTCCACTTACTTTCAATATACATCTGGCTGTGCCATACTGGCTGCAAGATTTTAGTAACTGTAACATAATTTAATAGGTAAATTAGCTTATTAAGAACATTTTCTAATAACAGTCTTAAGATTCAGTTCTAAGTTCACTGTTGGCATCCCTGCATCAAAGCAGAATATGGCTCAAATATATGTATACTTATTCCACAGCAGGAAGAATGGACCTGTCCTGACTGCTGCGTTTCAAGTATGTTATACATTAGAGGAGTTCATTCTCCACTGAAGTTTTCCTCCTGCATTCAAACTTGTTTTCCACTTACGTGACCAAAATGCTAACACAGTATTCATACAGTATTTCCCACAGGTGTAGGTACACTAAATGGAGACTCTGCAGCATCAAGGACTGGAAAAATGGTATTGAAAACAGTGCATGTTCAAATAAGTTCTGCAGTAGACATTCCCTAGAATGTTAAATTTTCGAATCTATTAGTATGTTTCCAAATTCAAAAATATTCCAGTACAGAATATTTTGTCTGCTTTTCTCCAAGGACACTTGACCAGAGGGTTGTTAGCAAGAGCTGGAAAACTGTCAGTGGAACTAAAAAGATAGCAGTAAATAAATAAATAAATAAATAAAGCACAAACTGTTTTTCAGGGATTGAGTGCAAAAAAATTAGTCAGAGGAAAATACACTGGGATTTAACTTAAACAAAGTTTACAGAAATTCACAAAGTTTAAATTACTGAGTGAACAACAAATGTCCTGGGAGAATCCTTATGACAGCACAAGTCAGAAATAAATCAGCAGAAAGGAATACATATGTTTTTCTGAGAAAAGAAATCTCAGTGCCATCATAAGTATTAAAAATAAAAATAAAAAAATTAACCAGACAATCTTATTCAGAAAGCATATCTGTTCCAGAGCCTCAGCTCCATTGAAAGACACCAAGATGAACCAGCGAGCAAAGCTATAAAACCAAAATCCCAAACGAATAAATAAAAAGGCCATCTTCTGTTTCAGAAATCAGCAGTCCCATAACACATTGCTCTATAAATTTCTTCCCCACAGACTGGAAAGAGAATGTTCTTGACTAACAGATCTTTCTTGCTGAAATATCACCTGGGATGTATAGTACTCACTGGCAGGCTTGCACCATCTGCTTAGTGATGCTCTAGTAAAGTAAGCAGCATGAGCGTTTCATGTTTGCATAGCACTGATTTAAAGGAAATTGTATCCGTTTTTACTTTGTCGCACAGGGATGTTTATAAAAAGCCCAAGTTTACACCACGCTATTGTCTCAGCTGTGTACTATTCCAAATTAAGCTTAGTGAACATTTTCCTAAATCTGAGAAAAGCTGTTTTTCGAGTATTTATATTTCAGTCTGAACTACATCAGAGCCAGTGAAGTACCAATCAATAAATTTTAACACTCTTCATAGATGGTCACGGATTCATGGATTATACTGACAGCTGTTTGAAGGGTGGCCACAGGGCTGCAATCCAGGCACCAAAATCTCTTCCGCTTGCCCTGTTTCCGATACTCCTGAAGTCTTTGGGCATTTCTACTGGGTACAATGGAGCACAGCACAGATAGCACCAAAATAAGACCATTTGGAGCCAGAAGCAGCATGAATACCAAGCAAGTACTTAATAACCTTCCTGAGACAAGATCATTAGCATGGGGTGCAATGCTGACATGCTGAAACAACCTCGAGGATATCGGTGCGTCTTGTTGCAGTGAACCAGTGTTAGTGCTAACAAACCTGGAAATACCATGGGTAACATTTCACAGCACTGTGCCGCGTCAGGCAGGCATAGCCATTGCTGTCAGCTCTGCTGTGCTTTTGATAAGGATGCAGCAAAAAGTCAAATTAGTTTTCAAAAAACTATGCCCAATTCACCCTCTCTTCAGCCAGCACTATTCATATGAGATTCATATGAATCTCATATGAGATTAATACCACCTACAGACAGAAGGTAAGATATGTTCAAGTTTTAAAAAGAAAAAAGGACCATTTATTATCTCGGCTTTCAGCCTTTGGATTTTACAGAGGATTTGGGTTCCCCTTCCCCCCCAATCAGATAGAGGTACTATCTATTATTAAGTGATGTGACCTTTCATCTTTTAATTTTTTCATTGAGAAATCTGAAGTACTAAAGTAATAGACAATTATTCATTCCCTTACCTTTAATATCAAAAATTAAATAAAAATACTTAACATAAGAATGTATGCGATGTGCAGTGTCCAAATTTGTCATCTCTCATCATCATGGCAACTATCGCTACACTTGGGTTTCACTTGAAAGCTAGATCCTGTAAGATTGTGAACTGTCACTGAAAAGCGCTAGTTCTCGGAGAATAAGAAAATATTCATATATGCTTAAAACACTCAAAAATATACAGCAAACACCATCTCCATCTTTATTTTTTCCCTCAGCTTTGTTATCTCTGTACCCATCTAATGATTTATTTTTGAATGTTTGAATGTCTGAAATTGGCTGTGAAGTTATCCTTTATTGCATAAATGAATATTGCAAATATTTATGTATGATTTAATCTAAGTATACAGCCCCAGTGGTGATGTTTACGTGCACAACCATAATCATATTCATAAATAGCTGTCAGACAAGTATCTCTTTAATTTCAGAACTGATTTTTAATAATTGATCTTTTTGTTTGAAAACAAGATTATTGGGAAATGACTCCCTAAAAATTACACTATTTTATACCCAGGAAAATATTCCAGATTAGAAAGACAAATAAAATAAAAAAAAAAACGCTAGACCAGACTGCTAAGCTTGCAACAAATATGGAAATGGCTATCCAAAGCCCTTTCTCTTGATATTTAACATTATTCTAGCAAAAGGGATTTTTGACAACCTCTCAAGTCAAAATATAGCCAAAAGCATCTTCCATTAGAGCAATACAACAAGGTAACCTAAACATCCAAGTAAAGCAGGAAATGAATTTTCGCCTGGCCCTCTAAGGACTAACATTACATCCTTTGCTATGGGTAGAGGTCTCAGAGCAAGCTTGCTGTCATTCATGTCGTAGTTGTCTTTTACCTTCCCACAGACTAGGCTCTTTCACCACTCATTATTGAAAAACAGCAAGTTCTCCTGCATAATGTGGCAGCTCTTCAACAATGAAAAGAAAAACTTGCATGTGTCTATGTCCTGCTGATGCTCCACTGATGGAAAACATTTAATTGTACAGCTATGGAATTTTAATAAGTATTGATTTTATTCCTGTCATGAAGAGAGAGGACTGTGAATCTTGTCAAACCAGAACGAACACAGGTTAATGCAGGGTTATATACTGATCCATTTGTCTCTTTACTAAGACTATGTATTTTTTCACTAACAGAAAAGTACCAAATGATGCAAGCATATTCCGAAGATTTGTAAATAAGGAATGCTTAGTCTAACTCACTGTTTGATGTGGAATAAAATCTTCAACACCTATATATTGCCTTGTTTATGTTAGACTGTGAAAATTTAAACTAGTAGACACTTACGGAGGTGCAGGCAATGCCAGGGGAGAGGAGAAAAGGATTTTGCCATGCCTAAATCTGTACAAAGTTTTTTGTGGAAGAGCTCTGTCAGTTGGGATTTGTGTGCTACATTCCTAAAATACATAGGCAGGCCTGCAAAATTGGGCAATAACCTTGTATGCAAAAGGAACACAGTGACAGCTGAAAAAGATCTTTGTACTCAGGATTAAGGCCAGTATTTATCTTCTTGGCAAAGGTGTCTACACAAAAGACTAGAGTAATGATACCATACTCTACAAACTACTACAAAAACAAGATCAAGAAGAATTGCATAAATACACCTATATAACATCCGTCACATTAATGAGAATGTAGAGACAAACGCAACTTGCTGCTAAACTTGGCATCTATTGACTACAGAAGAAAGTTAGACACCGCAGAGACAAATTCTATCCTAAAGCTATTGGAAGACCATAGATCTGAAATGATTTGATGCACAAAAGTTCATCTGTCCAACGAAGTAGCATCTTTCAGATTTGGCAGTCCACCAAAAGCAAAACCGAATGCTGTTATCATCTTAACAATGGTCTTTTCAGCTTGGTCTCCAAAAGATCTTCTTGGGAAGCTGATCTCATGCAGGAAAGGATGCTAGAGTATTAGAAAAACCTCACTCGCCAAAGCTTTACGTGAACACTATTTGAATATCTGAAACTAAGGAAGAAGGTAGTGATGGCTGGGCTAAATTGATGGACTAGCAATCTGAAAACAGAAGCATTAGTTCAGCATCAGATGAGGTGGAAGTAAAAGGTCTTTTCTTTTTGACCAATGAATACACCAAGTTATCGGGATATTTGCTCAGTACTTTGCTGGGAAGAATAGAAGGCTTTGCAAAGCTAGCAGGAGGAAGTTAGCACATGCTGTGAAATGCAAAAACTTTCAAAGAAGGACAAGAAGATCTAAGCTGGTAAAAAAAAGTACCCATGTACTGTTTAGTCATATTGATCCGAATTTTTAAAAGTATCAAGTGTTAAATTAATAACCATTTTCAAGTTTTTGTAGCAAATTGCAATGCTTTACTCTTTATATTTTCCACCTGTAATTCTGAATTGTTTTTCAAGGGAAGGTAAAAATCATAATTCCCATGGAAGCAAGGTGGAACTGTGAGATTACAGATATGGTTTTTTTTCCTTTTTAATTCCAGAGTTCTGTTCAGCAACTTTTCATCATAAACTAGATTTGATGGCTTTATAGTTATTCGGTCCTTTATTATTGAATCCTAAAGGTAAAAATAAAAATACCTCTTTCAAGTAATTGTACTCAGAGCTATTAGCAAGCATCCATTTTTTATTTTTCTTTTACAGTAGTCAGCTGAAAATGCTCTTTAGCCAAGAGCTATGTACGGAGGATAAGTGTTTTGTTTTTTTTTTCTGCTAAAGTTACGAGACAAAAGATGCAAAAGCTTCAGGTTGCACAAGAAGCCATAAAGAAATGGTTAATGATTGCAAGGGTGAGCACAAAGTGATAAAATGTGATGTAAAATGCCTGTGTTTTGCTCAGAAAACAAACCAAAGGAAGTCAGGTCCTACAGAGCGTGGTGTCATTGTGAACCATAGACAGCAGATGGTAATGAGTGCGCCTTGAGTCCCACAGATGCGAGTCGAAGTGATGATTGTACAGCCTGCCTCAAGTCCATACAACAAAGAGAGAAAATAGCCACAAAAGGATGAGGCTGTTAAACACCCCCTTTTGTAAGAGAACCCATTAAATGTTTGGCATGAAGCTCCCTTAGTGCTCTGAGTTTACTGTTTCTGATGAATGCCAAAGGCCTTCTGCATCTGTGTCATATCCCTATGTCAGCAAATGACCGGCAATTTCTGCATTGCCTGACAAACATTTAAAAAGGCACAGTGTGAAAATGTATGCATTTCAAATGTCTCCTCCAAATTGTTATTACCAGACCTGAAAACAAAACAGCTCCAATGGCACCAACTACAGAAAAATAAAATGAACCGAAGTTACCGCTCTCCCAGATTGGTGACGATCGCAGCTCCTCTCCCTAGCCACAGCTCTCTGCAGCTGTTTGTTGTCAGAGCGGAAAGTACGAGCCTTGGCACTTCTCCTCTCCGCTGTACTCTGGATGGCTGCTCAGCACATCGAGGTAATTGACTCGTCTTGGCTCAGTCATAACCTCAATCAGCTGGACCATCTCATTTTCCCCACAGCCAAGGAATCCTGGCATTCTTAATATTAGGGCAGCAGCCAACCTGTTTTCAGAGGGAAGCTTATTGCAGAATATCCCTCTGTATCCCTGGGAATTAGCCGAAAGCTTAAATGTTTCTTTTGAAAGAAAATACTTCTTCCAAGAAAGGAAAAAAAAAAGATCACTTTCTACTGTCTTTCTGAAAAATCTCGGAACAAAAAGCCAAATCCCAAAACAACACTGGGAAAAAGTGAAAGGAAAAAACATTCTGGGTTAAACATGAGCCTCACACTTGCCGAATTCACAATCAAAATATTTGTTCATTGGATTTGAAATCCATTGCAGGTTACTTTCATCTCATCGCAGAGTTGCAAAATGGAAATCTCCATTTTAGACATTTGCAGATTTTGAGGCATTGGGATTCACAGAATTTGGGTCAATAAAAGTGACAGTCTTTGCCTTGCCTCTCTGGAAAAGTAATACTGTTCCTTCCCCCCCCCCCCCCCCCCCCCCCCATAAAAATTGTGGTTCTGAATACAGCAAACCTTAATCAAACGTTCTTTATAAATATTAAAGTGACCAAGTATTTTTATAAACTTCACAGTCACCTCAGTTATAACTATATTTGGGTTTTGTGTGGCACACTGCACTATTTTATTCTGGATTTTCACTTCGCTCCATAAACACAAGTGAAGTTCAGCAAAAACAGACAACCTAATTTTAGGAATTTATATTGATTCCAAACCATAATTTTAGCCCAAATTCAGACTGTCACAAACTTCAGGGAATTTGGAGGGCTAATAACCTGATCCTCCAGTGAATACAAGTTTTCAAGCAAATCCTGCCCTTTCCTTAACACCTTTTTGTTGTGATTTTTGACAGGAGGAAAGGCAGGGCAGAAGAGAAGGGAGGTGGGGCCACAGCAAGAGCAGCAACACACTCTCCATGAGCTGAAGGCAGGGAAGCAGCAGGGACACCATTGTATGATTGAACCATCTTGGTTCAACCGATTTCTGCCAAAGGCTGAACTTCCAGGAGGAGGCAAAGCTCTTTCCTCGAAGCAAGGCAGAAGGCTCTGCTCTGTGCTTTTCCTTTCTCTGTCAGGAACTGGTACTCATTTCTTTCCTGAGCCATCTGGGTATGTCCTTTCCCTTCCCACAGCTCCTTGGCCAAGCCCCCATTATGCTTCAGCATATCTTATCTTCAATAACCACTTTTCCCTGTAATGCTCAGACTAAATGCTCAGACTAGTTAGGTAATGCTAATTACCTGTAATGCTCAGACTAGTTAGGTAGTCACATCCAAGTTTCACCTTGCCTGGACAGGAGAGTTTCCCAGACCCACATATCTGGCCCTAGTCTGGTATGGAAGGAGCACAGAGCCTGCCAAACTGACATCGTGTCACAGTACTTAGTGCCAAAACATTTCAGTCAAGCTCTGGTATTTGCTATAATACTGGCATATATAATTACAACTTAGAGAAGAAAAACATCTTTTCAGCTGGTGCATTACAGAAAGGAAAATAATATTTTCCTCCAGAGCATTAAGCCTGGAGAAGATTATCTGCCCCCTCTGTCACTGGCTTTTATTTTTGAGAAAGAAGAAAAAAGAGGAACTCTGCTGATGCTTTTGTAGACTGTGGTGCTCCTCACAAGCCATTACCCACACAGCCTCTGGCCCCTTCACAACTGCTTCCATGACCCTTTGTGAAATCACAGTGCATTTCCCCCTCTCTCCTGATTAACCATTGGACTTGATGATCTTAAAGGTCTTTTCCAACCTAAACGATTCTATGATTTGCCTCTGGGAATTTAAACTAAACTGAAGAACGTTTTCTGAATGCAATTGGTGGTGGTGGTACAGTTCCTGCCCCTTTTCATCTACCCTTTTGTCATTTGATTTCAGCTCGCAAAAATCCCAACTTTTTATTCTCATCCCTCTGCAAAACTGTTACTTTCTAACTTAAGTCCACCTGAAGTGGGGGCAAGGAGATAAATGAATTCAGACTTCTATTCTTGAAAATGTCTTTTTCCTCATGTCTTTTTTCTCTCCACTTTCCCATCTTTGCAATAACTCATTTCCAACTTTTTCCTTCCAGTCTTCCTCTCTTATACAATATCATAAGATGAAGATAACCCCCATAAACACAGAAATCACACCGGTAAAATTTAACTTGTGAAAATATTTTGTGGTACGTACGCTGAATTTATCATTTGGTCTGGAGGATCTAATTTCTTATCGCGACACATGGAATTTCTCCTTGTAAGTCACCTATGAGATGTGAGACGCACATACAACTTTATCAGAAAAGATTTCTTCAGTTACGGGAGTAAAGTTCTGGAACCGAGCATGCAAAAGGGCCACTAAGAGATACTGAAAGCTTGCGAGAGGATTATCAGTGATACTGAGCAGCATCATTGTTCTGCAACACACAGAATTTCCCTCTGAGGCATCTCACACTTTATCACAGAAAACGCTCGCTAAATGATGATTACTTTCACTTCAGTTCTGCTAGGAAATCTAACTGAGGAAAAAAAAAAAAAAAAGACTGGAGCACTTCCAATGGGTTTTCTGATGGAAAAACACTCCACATGTAAAAATCAAAACGTTTTGTGGGAATGTGTTGATTTCAATGTATTTTTGGTAGGTTTCTCCTGTAAATCTGCCCAGTTCCTATTTGATGTACTGCCAGCCTGACTTGCCGTTGGTTAAGCCCAACAGCTGTCCACCTGGTGGCCTTCCAGAGTCGAGCTCCCGAGTACCCGCACATTGCACAAGGCGATCAAACAACCCTGTACTCCTTACCCACAAGGGAACAAAAGGCATCGTTCCACCTTTAAACCTGTTGGACACGTAACCCGCTGAGACATTTCTTGCCCTGCTCCAGGCAGCTGCTACGTAAGTGTGACGAGAAACGTACATGTTACACAGCAAAGGACCGCAGCATAAAGGTATGCTGGTGCTCATGCTGCAAGAGATGCGATCACAAATTATCCTTAACAGCTAGCAGCAATTACCTACGTATTACAGCTTACATATATACATGCAAATTCTTGCTTAAAATATATGCCGATATGCACACCCTTGTACACGTGTGCATATAAGTTTAGAGAACACATTTCATCCTTTCTTGCATAAGAGGAGGTATTTTTGGTGCAGCCTTCTAAAAACTCAGCAAAGGGTGCAAAGCAAAGAAGCTACAGAAGTTGGCATTATTTCCACTTAATCAGTATGAAATCATTATAGCTTTGCTATGAAAATGAAACAACCCTAGTCATACAAGATACATCATGACACAGAAAAATTAGAAAACACTGTGAGCTCTGCACAGCAAGATTTGTAAGCCTGCCAGCAGAATCACAAACTCGCACAGCTCTAATTTGTCTAGGAAAAAAGGGATGTTTAATTGCTGTGCATAATAAACACACAAACGTCAGAGAGCAGCCATGGATAACATGCACAAGTAGATTCCAGCTGTAGTGCTAAGGAAACATAAAAGTGATTTATTTTATAACTTGATCTTAAGTCCAATAAATCATTTTAAAATAAAATGAACAAATTTCCTTAAGTGCTCAGCACTCAGCAGCTCTGGCTGGCCTCGCTACTGAGCTCGTTTGAAAATGCACTGATTTCATTTAGGTATCTGCACAGGGTGCAGTGCCATGCGGCATTACCTGAGCTACGGTGAGCTCCGCAAGCAATAGCTTTTTAGCTTGTTCAATTCGCCCATACAAAGCTGAGCGCTAATGTAGTTCTAGTGCTGGAACTAGTTTATTGAGAGCTAACTCTGGTCAATCTTATCTCTGCTCCATGTGCAAATCCCCTAAGCATCAGCTGATTGCTTTCAAAAGCCTGTCCAGTTTGTGTTGCCTAATAAGAGCCTACAGGGTGCCAGCCCCTTGCATAAAAATCTTTCTAGTAGAACTTCTCTCCTTGTTATTTCCCTACTCTTATGCAGGGAAAAGATACCAGAAACTCTCAGATACAAGACATGGAATTTTTTATGTTTGTATCTCAGAGTTTCTTTCTTTTCCCTCCATAAAGAGTTGGGAAAATAAAAGGGAGACAGTCTACTAGAAAAGATTTTTTTTGAGGGGTGTCACCAGTCGGCAACTGGCCTAACATCAATACTCTTGGTACTCTCTTCTCAAGCTCATCTTTTATTGATAGCTGGAGAGGGGAAGCCATGTAAATGCAAACCATTCTTGTAGGCAAGAAGTTACCTTTTGCTGGGGTGCAATCCAAGTTGCAATTTAACCCATCACAACTGTCCATCTCAGTGAATACGTTAGAGTACGTTGCACTCAAACCAAGTTACAACCTACTTTGTATGCAATTTGGGTTTAAATTGCTTTTCTGTTTGTCATCATTAAACCTTACTTTCTGGATATGAAGCTGTCTAAGATTTTATTGAATCTTTCATTCAGAACTTATAAGTCTTTCTAAAGTGTTGATATTTTTTCCTTTAAGACAACTTTTAATTGAATGATCACTTCCTTGTTACCTTTCTTTCTCTGCCTGACTGGCTTAAGGAAAAACAAGAAGTATTCCTTTCCATACTGAGATTACAAATCACTACCAATGGCTTGAGCAGTAGATGACAAACCACTGCTACAGACTTTTCTTCAAGGCTTTAGACACCTTGGGATTTATCATGCTTCACAGAAGTCCTGTGTTTGTACATGGCATTCTTACTACCTGTAACTACCCTTTCTGTACTGCAGAGCATTTCTTACATTATAGTCAACACAAAAATTCTGTCTGCAATTCCCCTAAAAAGTAATGGGGCAATCAATAAAGTTGAATATCTTGTGATTTTTTTCTACTTATTTACAGAACAGGATTTATGTCAGAATTAGACTACTATTTACTTGATTCAGGAAGAAAATTGCTGACTTGCAGGGTCTCCTGAAAAAAATATTTATAAATTAGCCAGCTGCTATGTGCTTGAAATCAATAGCAGAGATCAGAACCTGGCTTGCTTTCTTGGTCAAGCGCACAAGGTCCATCCTCATCCTCAGCATCATTTGTATGAATATGAATAACACACTTAAGATCTTCCAAGTCCTTCAGAATTTACATCAATCTAACCGAGAATAACACCAGAGAATCATTGCAGTTTAACTGCTTTTTCATGTTAAAGTTTTAGGGTCCACTGCTTGAGTAAAAACTGCATACAACATTGAGGGCATTTCTCTGCATGATCACAGTGATGAAAAAACTTTACCTGAGCATGAAGAAGACAGTGCCATAATAAACACAGATAATAAATAAATTCGTCCTTTGTTCTAGTGGAAGGTGCACAGTTGGAGAAAGGAGAGGCTTGGGACTCAGTATTATTTAGTGCAGGGGACTGTTCAGCCATCTGTCCATGAACAGATAGCATCCTCTCCCATTTGTGCTGGAATAATCTCTTTGCAGCATCTTGCTAGATCAGGGTTGGTAATGAAAAACTGACTGAAAGAACTGGATATAAAAGTCATGTTGAAGAAAGTCATTAAGAGAAAACCTTAATAGAGAAGACAGTCACAGGAGAGAATATTATGATGCTAAGAATATAGAGACAGATACAAATGGTGCCTCCTTAATCTCTTGCATACTCAGAGAGTGAGAACATATTTATATGAGATACTACATCTGGAAATTTTTCTTTGACAACCACAGAAAAAGTACTGCATCTCATATTAGTTAGCCGATAGGTAAAATATTAAAAAACCCCAAACTTTAAATGAACACATATTTTGGAATTTTGAAAAGTTATCAAAGTATAAATAATAAGACCTAGTGAGAAAAGCTGAGTAAAGCATTTGCCAGAATTGCTTCTTAAAAACTCTCATCAGCTGCTGCTGTATCACAAAGCAGAACAAGGGAAGGCATCAGTTTTAAACTACTTCTAAGCATGCTAAAAAAAAAAAGTTGCCACAAGAAATATAACAAATATATAAATACATATATTTTTTTGGAACCAGATTTCTTTGAAACTTGGAACCTACATTTTCTCTGGAAATTGAAAAACGGTTAAAGCATTCGGATGAGAGGATTCAGGCATTCAAAGTGTGAAGTCTGTGTTTAAGCTTACAACCTATGATCAGCTACAACCTTCTATCTTCCTGGCACTATTTATATGGCAAATAGATCATTGTTACGGGATTTACATAACTGATCTGTATATAAGCACCCAGTTAAAATAAAACGTTGCACTTCCTTTGTCAGAAATGGGAAAACATACACTTCCATTTTGCAAATTAGTGAGCAAGCAACAGATTTAAAGCTTGCATCTCAGAGTACATATGAATCACATTAGGTTGTGCGGTCAAACACATAAAGGGCTAGAAGTCTTCTAATGACTTTACAAGTCATCTTAAAGCCATTCAATTTAGATAACCTTTTCAGAATAATGGGTTCTAAAGCTGCAATTCAGCACAAATCCGGCAATTTTACTGTACAGTACATCCACATCTTTGAGAAATGATCAAGGAAAGATTAAACCACAATAGGATAAACTATTGCTTCAACTTGCAGTTTTAAGGGATGTACTATGAAGATCATCTTGAAGAACACCACTTTAATATTTAGATTCTCTAGTACCCAGAATGCTTCTTTAGGTTTATCAGATTTACAATAAGAGCGAGAAGGGAGATTTAGTAAGTCAATAGTGCTTGCTAAACTACATTTCTCAGGCTGAGTTACAAGCACATTATGCTTTATAAATTAAACTGGACTGTCAAGATAAATGCATAGGCAATACAGTGCTATTTGTAAGTAAATGCCTCTTTATGTTTAAACAGGTTCTTATAGACCAAGAGGCTGAGTCTCTTTTTCCTAACAACATTATAAATCTAAAAGTCAAAGGAATAAAATGAAAAGGAAGTGGGCCCTAGGTCTTTGTGAAGGATTGATGACTCAGGCAGTACTAAGTCTACCAGAAATGATTATTTTTCTTGTCTTTAGTTGGCTTTTGTCTAATCATCATGGAGAGCAGGAGGGGAGGAGGAAGGGAAAACAGAGAGGAAGGGAATAAAGAAAAAGCAATTTTAGCTTTTTACTCCTTCTTTTAGGAAAAATTGCCCTAGTTACCTGCATATCATGAGATACAGATAGCTCTAAGTCAGCAAATTACTTGTTCTGCTGGATATGCTGTACTTGCCATGATTCACCCTGCCACTTACAGTAAAATGACACCCTATTGTAGTAGCAGAATGACTACACTTTAAGGTTGCAGAAACATTCACCAATTATCACTAGCGAGAAGGGAATATCAGTTGGTAAACTACATAATAACAAATTCCTACCCCAGTCCCAAAAGTCTGTCATCCATCTCTGCCTATTAAGAGAAATGCTTCTGCATCAAGACGTTGCAGGGAATCAGAAGCCTATAAACGCGCTGCAGGAACGCAGCAGCAATACAGGGACCTCAAACCCCGCAGCCCCCTGTGCCACTGGACTGTGGCAGTTCTGCTGCAGGCTGCTCTGTCCCTGGATTATAGGGGGAAATTTTTTAAATTTCTTTCTTAACCTACCAAATTAATGCCTGGAACAGTTATTTCTGTCATCTATTTGGAACAGTTATTTCTGTCATCTATCTGAAAGTGTTGTAGCAATTCGATAGAGCAAGCAAAAATAAGCATCTTTGCAGCAATAAAACGCATACAAGGCACTAAAGCTGTTGTTCAGTGCAATGCAAAGCCAGAGTCAGACAGATAGACTTGATTTCAAATTCTCTTTTCAAAGATGGTAGGCTCTGCTGTTAAAGCTAATGACTCCTCCTCTGGCATTCAAGAACATATCCACACAGCTTGTTTACAATCTCTGCCTAAGATACAAAAAGATATACGTAAGCATTTGTAATGACACACTGTTTAACACTTGGCAAGTCAATACAGATTCACAGTTTGCGGCGTATAACTCATTAGCTGTAGGCTGGTACAGCACATCCTACATTATGAAGCATTAACAATGCAAGTTATGGAACCTGCGAAATGAAATATTACCTCGTATACAAGTCTGTCTTCCCAGCTCTGGAGCACTGGAATAAGATATTGCCACAGACACAGAGAAGAACTTACTTGGCTGCAATCGCTCAAATGGCAGCTCTTCAGAAATCTTATACGGTGAGTTAATTAAATAATACATCAATGCTAAACGTGTAAGGCCTTAAAGCCTAAACAAAAGTGTTTACTTACAAGGAACCCCCCATGCACCAGATGTGCCCTGTGCAAACTGTAAGCTTTTAATACCAAAGTAGCCAGATGAAGTGAAGGTTCATGTCTGCCAAATGAACCGCCTGCTGTATGGCTGCCAAGGGCAGAAAACAAATCTGAGGTACGACTATGGCTTAATAACTGCATTACCTGCCCAGGCGCTGGCGGGGGGCTGCGGGGGCCGCTGTGAGGAGAGGCCGGGGCTGCCCCGTGCCGGACACGGCCGGTTCCAGCCGGTTCCAGCCGCCTCCCCTCAGGGCACAGCTGAGCCCCTCAGCCAGGCTGGCGGCACCTCAGGGAAAACGTGTTCGTGAAAGGGCAAAACCCTGCCCAGGCCCACGAGCTTTTCCATCTTATTTTCTCCCCCCATCCTGTTGAGGAAGGGGAAATGAGAGAGTGGCTGGGTGGTCACCTGGCAGAAAGCCAAGGTCAACCCACCACATAACTCATAAACCGTGCTGTTGTCCTGGTTTCGGCTGGGATAGAGTTAATTTTCTTCCTAGTAGCTGGTATGGTGCTGTGGTTTGGATTTAGGATGAGAATAATGTTGATAACACACTGATGGTTTAGTTGTTGCTAAGCAGTGCTCACACTGGTCAAGGACTTTTCAGCTTCCCATGCTCTGCCCGGTGCACAGCAAGAAGCTGGGAGGGAGCACAGCCGGGACAGATGACCCCGACTGGCCAGAGGGCTATGCCACACCGTATGGCATCATGCCCAGTATAGAAACTGGGGGAGTTGGCCGGGGAGCAGCGATCACTGCTTGGGGATGTGCTGGGCATCAGTCAGCGGGTGGTGAGCAATTACATTGTGCATCCCTTGTTTTGTATATTCTTTTATCATTATTATTATTATTTTCTCTTCCTCTGCTGTCCTATTAAACTGTCTTTATCTCAACCCATGGGGTTTAATTTTTTTTTTCTTCCCCTGATTCTCTCCCCCATCCCACAGGGGGCAGGGTGAGCGAGCGGCTGTGTGGTGCTTAGTTGCCAACTGGGGTTAAACCACGACAGGAGTTAAACAGGAATGTTAAAGTGCGTTTGCACTGCTCCTCCATCCACATGTTTTCATGAACTTTGTTGAGAAAGGAGTACAGATTACAAGTGGGAATCCCTGGTCTATGTGAAGATGTAAAGTGAAAGGTAACATCCAGTGTTCTACAGAGATCACTACGAGAAAGTTAAACAGAAATGGTTGACATTTCCAAAACCTGATTTTCCTGACTCCATAACAGCTCCCAAGAAGTGATCAGTCTCAGAGTTTCCAAGAGAAGTTAGTGCAATTTAGTGAAAAGTCAGTAGAAGCTGTTGTTAGGCCTTTGGGGGACAGCAGCAATTGTACCTATCACTGTCACATGGAACAGGCCTAGACAGAAAAAAAAAAAAAACCACTATAAGAAATCATTGCTTATTACAGTGAGGCTGACAATTTAGAATAAGGCAATAATTTTCTGCATAGCCTGGTATATGACAGTAGCATTTGCTCTGGTGTTTACACAGTTATGGTTTACCTGAGTGGCCTAGCAGAAAAAAATAAAAAAAAAAAAAAAAAAAAAGAGCCATCTCTTTCAGATTTGCACAGAAAGCAGAGCAAGAGTCCACTTCCCCTGTTGTTGCTGCCTCAGCTGTCAGAGCTATACAATGCACACTTAACATCTTGTCATCAGAATATCTTGACTGAGGAAACTATCTGCAGAAGCTAGTTTTCCGATTGGAAATGTTATCACAGGAGGTGCACAGAGAGCACCAGCTGTGAACTAGAACAGTGAGAAACACAAGTCCCTGTCCTGAAAATTTCTTTCTTCTCTTGTGTTTATTAAGAAAAGACTGCCCTGACCTAAATCTTCAATACAAACACACTTGGTCCTTCAGCAAATAAAACACCAACATAAGTGCAGCCTCTAACTTCCACAGGAAGTTACATCATGAGCGTATACAGGATATCACCGGCTATTTACATCCTGAGAAGCCACGTGCTGGGCGTGGAGGAGAATGGCAGAGAATAAAGGGCCTGAAATACTCCCACAGCACAACCTGGTGGGGGGTATGACTATAGCAGGAGCTGCAAAACCCACCATCCGTATCTGCTGCTGGGCACATCTGATCCAAGGGATGTATTTCCATAAAACGGCATGCCATACTGCAGCCTGGCAGCTCTTGCCGCAGAAGAGTTTTGATGTTTTGTTCAACAGCTGCCCACAAGGACGCAACAATCTTCCACAAGGCATTTAGAAACTATGGCTGTAGATAATATAAAGAAGCCAACTAAGTAGTTAGAGAAGCCCACTAGAGATAAGCAATCCAGGACCAAAAGAAAAGAATACGTAATTAAATTCATGTTTTCACTTAAAGAAGTACTAATTTGAAACAACTACTGTGAGGTTACTGTAAATAGTCAGCTGTAATTGAGAATGGAATTTAGCTGTTATATCCAAATGAAAATGAAGAAACAAAAAAACCCATGAGGGAGCAGTTTGGTATTGTAGACAAATTGTCATTCTTTGGCATAGAAAGTGGCCAGAAATGGACTTAAAACCACTACATTTACATGGTTTAGGCTTTGTATGTCTCTTCCCCCCCCCCCAACTGAATGGTAGTAGTAAAATACACATACTCTGGCCTATATTGTCTAAAATATTGACTCTTCTCTAAATGACTGGTTTATCCCAACCTTAGTTGAACTGCAGACCCCAAAGTTGCGTACGTAGGTCTGACTGTCCAATTCTAAGAGCAAATATGTGATGCAAATGTTCCGATTTGTGCTGGAACAGAATAGCCATACGCAGTAGTTCTGCAATACAGTTTGTGCCTATGAAAAAACAAAGCTTTCACTTTTAAAATCTCTTTCTGCCCTATGAATTAAAATATTTGATCTCCTAGTAAGAAAGAAAAGACAAATTCCTTACTGGAACAAGTGCACAGATTGCATTGAGAGGTTTTTTTTTTTTTTTTTGTTTAATTGCACGGACTGTATGGACATCCCAAAAGACAAAGTTTCCATCCAGTGCCTGTAAGAACAGATTTGTTTTAATTTGTCATTTTGGACAATTCATCAGGAAATGGAGCTTTTTTCCTACTGTTTTTGTTTCACTTTATGCACTCGTTACGATACCCAATGAATATAAAACATTTCTGCATCCCCTCAGTCTAATTGTATTTAGATTTCAGTCTGTTTTAATCAAGGCATTTTCACCCAGTACATAACTCCCTCAGTAGCAGTACTAGTTAGAAAGAGAGAAGATGAGTGGTCCCTTCATACAAGGCTACCTTCATAATGATCTGTGGAGACGTCGCTTTTCATCTACTGCCCTTTGATAAGAAAGCAGAGATTTCCCACTCAGCTGATTAAAACTGAGTGACTGCATAATCTTATAATAATCTCATCTATTACTCAAACAAAATGGTTACCTACTGCGTCATAGTGGCTAATAAGAAAAAAGGGCTCCTTTCTGTGTTGAGGTTTTGTAAATTGCCTGCTCTACCATATTTAGTTCATGGTTAAGTTACACAAGAAGATGTGTCTGCCTTCATGTTTTTCCCTGTAGTATCACCACCACCAATTGGAAGCATTTTATGCTCTCTACAGTTGACACTACAATTTGGTAAAGTAACAAAAGATGACATAAGATCGCTACAATACTTGAAGATACCTATGGGTAGCCCATCTTACCCTGCATTGTTTTCAGATGCCTATAGAATTTCTAAAGACACCATATTATCATTTTCTTGTGATCAAGTTCTCCCACAGAAGTCACTAAAAAAACCGCACAGTGCACAATACAAGTCAAAAATAGCTAAGCCATGGGGATTCAGCCAGTGCACAGCAATAAGACCTATTGCAACAATTTTCCTCCATGGCCAGGATAGGATCTGGATCTTCTAGCAGTATCTGGGCCATGCTGGCCTCTTTAGATTGTTCTGTGTACAAAATGAAGATGCAATTTTTTTGGTGAGAAACTCTTCCTGTTTCCAGACACAAAGACAGGAGAGGGACCTTCCCTTCCCTTTCCTTTCCTCTTTCATCCATAATGAAGAAATCAACCTTTCAGCTTTCCTGCCCTAAATGTCTCATCAGCAGTCCTTGCCTATTTTTGTAACATGCTGTACCCTACTGCAATAGCTAAGTGAAGAGCTGCCAGCTTAGAGGAACCAAACTGCCAGGATCACACCCACAAAGACCTGCAGCCTGTTACAAAGTTCATCCTGGGATGGACTCTTTATTCTCCTGAAATTCAGCTCTACCTCATACCTGTGGCTGGAGCTACTACAACATTTACCTGGTGATTATAAGACAGAATTGTTATCCTCCCCTCTGTAAAGCTTTTGAATTAGATCAAGTATTACCACACCCACTGTCATGTATCAATGAGCAAAGGCTTCATTTATATACAGGCATTCCTGTTAGGAAAGACTGCTTTGAAATTTAATTTACGTTGCAAGGTAGTAACAACATTATGTTTGTAGCATAGTAGCATAAAAAAAATGATGGAGATCCTTGATAAGCAGCCTGGGATCAGATCAAAATTGTCAATATGTTACTTGTAAGGATTAGGTTTTTTACTTAGAGCAACCATCACAAAATATAAACAAGGACTTGCTTCACTGTGGTCACCTCACTTGTTATGCAATTTTGAAAGACCCAGAAAAGTAAAGATTGCTTATACAAAATGTGCAATTTCACTTTACTAACAATCTTCACCAAAAAGTAAAGATGTATTCTTGGCATGTATGGGTAGCCGCACAAAAGAGAGTCTTGTGCATCAATTTATCTGGGGTTCTCTGTTTCCTAAAAGTGCCCAAAATTCCTCATCTTTAACACGCTGATACCTTTTATGAAGTTTTGAAGGTGAAAATTAATCACGTCACAGTATTATTATTCATGCTGTACGTACAGTTTCTAGCAATATGGAAACTGTAGTTTGGAGTCGCAGTTTCCCTAAGACTCCCAGAAATCAGAACCCTTGGTTTCCATTTTCTGTCACATTAAGGTATCAGAATAGCTGAAGAGGGAGAAAGTGTGGCCTTATCCCATTCAGCTCAAGTTTTGCCCTTAAGTTCTGCAGGCAGATAGATAGGACTTTAGCGATAACAATGTTTTGGATTCATATGAAATGCAAGAACATCAAAGCTCTCTGTACAGAGCCCAAAATATTTCTATACTGTGCTTTATAGTCTCTTTTTAAAGTCCACAGCCAAAAAGTGATGCTCTTCAAGAGAACATGACTTCACCTGTGTACATCTGGCCGTTACGCTGCAACTCAGACGTGTAAATTTCTGATACTTACTGCAGAATTATCTAACGCTGGTGCTGAGATAGCAGTTTTACTTTCTGTTAAACTATAGGCCATCTCAAAGAGGCAAAAATTGTATAATTGCTGATTAAGTTGAAACTGTTAAACAGTTTTTAACTGTGCAGTTAATAGAAGCAGAAATAGAATCTGTAAAGGAATAGCTATAAAACTTGAATGTGCATCTAATAGGAGGCGGATTATCTACAGTAATCTAAGGTCTCTTCCTACAGTGGCCTAAGGCATCTTTCCAAAGGACAGAAGAATGATCTTCCAAAACAAAGGGTTGTGGGTTTTTTTCTTATAAAAATTAGTATTTTTGTTATCAGGCTTTTTGCTGCCAGAATGCTCTTTGTTTGGCTGTCTTCTTTCTCTTTCTCTCTTGCTCAAAAATAAAATAGTAATAGGTTGATACCTTGAGGTGATATAAATAAATCCATTCATTATCTAGTACAAATTTCCAAAAGCTGGACTGATTCACAGCAGGAATGCCTGGGATGCACCTGGAAAGGCTAGATCTAAGGCAGATGCAACTGCAGGACCACTGAGATCTCCAGACGGCAGAGGTCCTTTACAACGTAGGCAGCTAAGCATCCTTTATAGAAGCACTTACCAGCACAGCCTGAACTGTCCTCAGGCCAGATCTGAAAAATGACAGAAAACGATGGGTTTTTTTTCAGTCCCCTACCTGAATTTTCTTCATTAGACAAGGAATTGGGACTATTTTCTCTCCACATTTTCTAGAGCAGTTTAAAACACAGGTGTGTGGGGGGGTTTATTATTCTTTACATTTTAAATGTCAAATTATATATCAAAACATATTTTTTAGTATCTACTATTACAGTCTGAGATTTGGTCATCTAATGTACTGAATTTTTTCTGGCTGCTCTGTTGACAGTTATGCAAATAGTGCTAAAACTTCTTAAGTTTCAAAGTTATCTTTTTGTATGAATGAGGTGCAGAAGTTGTCCAGAAGTATCATTTAAACACTGAGGCTCCGAAACGACAGTGCTTGTTTATTCTATGTATATTTGAAGAGCACCCTCATATTGTCATCCTTTTGCTCTGTAGAGTGCTGAACCACTCAGAGTTGCAATGAACCTTCAACTGCTCTTGTGTTCAAGACACCCAGAGCGTAACATCACTTCCATTTGCATGGAGGTGATCCCAAACTTGAAAATATTTTCATGTTATCTGCTTCATTAAACTGACGCTGATAGGAACTGTTTACAGGTTTAGAACATTTCACAAGTAAAAACTGATAAGTGAACCATCCCTTTGTGTAAGTGAAAAGATTTGTTTTAAAAGAGGAAAGTTCTGAAGAATTAGCTAAATAATTTAATCTCGTGTAGTTACTGATATTACCTTTTACTAAAATGAATCATTTAGCCTCAAGCAACACTGATATTGGGGAAACATCATTAACTAAAGAAAAATTACACTCAGTATCTGGGCTCCAACTCTACTGATAAGAGGAAGAAGAAAGCATTCGGACATTGGCTTAGAAGGACAGAATGCTTAAAAATCTGACGGATGGTAACCTGAGGGCTGTGCCATGTCCCCTTCTGCTGACATTCCCCAGGCAGCGAAACTAGCTCAGGTCCAAAGCTCAAATGTTATCAAAGTTATCAAATGGGCAGTACTACTACATCTTGTCTTCTACTACCCCAAAACCCACATACAGTTATAGACAAAGAGGTCACCTGAAATTACAGGTGTAGAGAAGAGGGAGGAAAACATACTGCTGTATTTACCTTGCACAGTATTTTAGCATTATTTTACTTCACCTGTTTAATCTCCTTCCGAATAATAGTTTCACAATCCAGATTAATGTAACTAAACAGTGGAAGTATCACTCTGTATCAAAACACACTGCCTACCTTATCTTTCAAACCAACTATTTAAAACAAAGACTATCACCCCTGAGGAAAAAAAAAAAATTAATACCTCTTATCCTCATTTGCTCAGGTACCACATGAACAAACAACGTAACACTGCTATTGCACAGTGCTCTCTTACTGTCATCTCAGCCAAAATACCAAAGGTCTTTTTAAGGCCTGCATGGTAAAACTACAAGGATATCCTTGATAGAAAAGATATGCAAAAGAAATCTGTTCAATTGATGTCTCAGAGTTTACTTCTGTTTTCTTATGCACCTCTTTGCAGAAGGGAATCAGCAGGGAACACACATGACCTTAACTAGTTCTGTTCCTAAACCTACAAAAGTGAGTGGCATTTTTTTCAAAGGCAGCAGTTTTAAATAAATAAAGGTAGTGTATAGCTGAAAAAAACATAGCAGGAAAAAAAAAATAGTTGTGAGGAATTTTGACAGAGGTGTATGTGTTTCAAATAATTATGGAGACTTTAAATGATGGCTTGAACTAGCATTCACCCAAACCATTACCTGGACTACTGCATAGATATTTTTGACCATATGACTCTAATCAGAGAATTGGTTCAGAAAACTGAATGCAAAAGGAGGTCACGGTATTTACTCTAACTGTTGCACAGGAGAATTTTCATGATCATTTTATGACTTCATTGACAGATCTGTAATTACCTTCCAAAAGATGTAATGAAATTAATGAATCAAACGGAAGAGACATTGCTGAAAGCATCTTAGAAAACACATCTAAGACTTGGGTAACTAGGTCAGGCAAGCTATATGGGTTGCACTCTCCAGTGTTAAACATTTGAGGACTAATACTGCAAAACATTAGCTGACGAACATTTTTCCTAAGCTGATGGAGGATCAGACTTCATTATTAGGGGAAAATAGGTCTCTTTTTAGCATTAAAGACCAACAAAAGCCCGCACCCAACACAGGGTTAGCAATTAGAAGTCATTCCTTTATGAAGTGTCAGTTGTCGTTCTCTTATATAAATAATAGCTCTCCAAATCAAAAAATAAGAGAGCTGTACCCCTTTGCCTTGCTCAATATCAGCCTCTTTCTTCCTATTGAGAGCCATGACGTCCACTGAGCTCAAGAAAAATCTTCCTACTTAGAATACAGGTGCTGCAACCTACTACCCTATTTCCCCCTCCTATTGCCCCTAAATCCTGGTAGAACAATTGAAATTAAAAAGTTCTCAGTCTTCTATAAAGCGTGTTGGCCATAGGTCCAACAGTTAGCAATGGGAAACAAAGGCCACTGCACTTAACTAAAATGAAAATGTTTTAATGTTTTGTTTGCTGCATTACCAGACAATTATTACATTAAACACATTAAATTTGAAGCCTTTGTTATATATAGCTCTGTGTTCACACACACAAAAAAAAGAAAAGGTTTCTGTATTCATTGGTGGAAGTTCTGTGTTTTTTCAACAGCTAGTTTTGCTGAAAATTTCTCTACAATCCTTCTCTCAAAGAGGTTTCTTACTATGAGGTTCACTGTCATTTAATCTGCATGAAACTGTCTGTAAATGCATTACTAATTGAGACAAACTTTCAAGTGATGGATTACATATCAATTTGCACTTTTCTATGATAATTTTATATTAATTAAATGCATCATATTAATTAAGTCAAAATTAAATTAGCTCTTGGAAGGAAAAGTTAAAACAAATCACTTCGTGGCATGTTTCATAAAATACATCACGGAACTCTGGACTGAACTTTGCTCATATTACATCACATTGTAGTATTAGTAAAAATGAAGAAAAATCTGCTAAGAAGTAGAGGTTTTTAATCATAGAAGTCATGATAAAGTTCATATGACAAAAAGATTTAGAACTTAATTCAGCGTTGACACAAACATGGTTACCTGATCATTAAAACACCAGTAAGACTTACTAGATTAAGTAGGTTTAGATAAAGGGTTGAGGGTATTAAATCCAAAGACTCACTGCATTCTTACAAGACAGTTCATATAGTAAGTCTAGCTGTTTTCTACCTGTTAGTATAAAACACAAATATACTAGAATTTGCAGTTATCCCTGAAGGTAATGCTCTTCAAGTATTTGCGCTCCCACAAAACTTGGAAATATCCATCATGGATAATTCCATGAAAGCCAATACCATAAGTAAAGAGGAAGAAAAGTAATCCAGAAGAGAAAAAAAAAAAAAAACAAACAATATCTGATGTGAGGCATGAGAGTATCAGGTCAAAAGAACAGAGAAGAAAAATAAGTTATACTAACAAATATTTACAAGGAGACTCAAACACACAAGAACTAGAGATTATTATTCACTATTAGCACATAGTAATGCATATTAATAATTTTTTTTTTTTTTCTGTTCCAGCACTGCATAGGGAGTTCAACTGACAGCCAGTGTAACATCTGCTCTTCAGGTTTCGTGTTAACTGTTCAGCACATACTACCTTTGTCATTGCTACCTCTTGTCTGATGTTGGTTTTGCTACACTTTAAGCTCATTTAACCTAAAGAAATGTTGTTCCAAAAAATACTGTAATGCATTAATCTCATTTCAAGTGTGATTTTTTGATTCAGAAGTTTCAGGATTCTTGTTCCTCAAAATTTCTAAATTTCTTATGGGTTTAAGGCTCAAATTTCAACTTTTTCCGTAGAGTTGACATCATGACATTCCCAGTGGATACCTTTAAACTTCTTTCAAAGACCAGAAGTAAATTCATAGATCCACTTGTCTTTTTACAGTGGAGTATATCAGGAGCAATTTTGCTGAAGTGAACGGAGCTGCAGTGGTGAACTTCAAAGGGAAATCAGGGAGGATGGCAGCCTGGGTATTTAACTGACTTCACCTTCACAACAAGCAATGTGATCCAGCCTGAACCGAGAGCATTTTCCAATGCAATGGTAAAGATTCATTATAAAGGTTAGGACATAAACATTTTGGAGAATATTCAATGTACTTACATGGTCTCATTTATTGCCTAATCTTTAAATTACTCGAGTTCTACAGGTTATTAAAAAAAAAAAAAAATACGACTCCCACAGAACTGAAAAGCACACTGTTAGGGTGCCCACCTAATTTCAACAAGAGCTGAAATGCATTAGGGCTTGCCAAAGATCAGAATGAATCACATGATGGAAGAGGACAGGGCACAGGACCCATCTAGCATTTTACACATTTTTCATCTATGCCTTACTACAATGGTGATGAACAAACAGCATTCTGTCCTTCAAGTCTTGATAGCTGTTATTAAGCTAAATGTTAAATTCTGGATTCTCTTTGGCCAACGGCACAGAAGAAGAGCTGACCCTCCCAGCCCAGTGCACTCAAGGGGCAGGTATGAATACAAGAATTATTCATACCCAGTGTTGCAGAGGAAGAAAAGGCAAAGCAGGACCTAGCTCTCTATCACAGCTCAGACCTCTGACTGGTTCTGCTGGCTAGATGGGCAGTTTGTTTAAATGTAGATTAGTTATATCACAATTTTTATTCCTCTTCTAGCAAATGCATATGCATTTGCCCTATGTGACCAGAGGAAGATGAGACTATCCTATTGCAAACTAATCTGGTACTGCATACACACTTCTGCAGAGGAAAATAAATCACTGAAGTGTGACTTCTATGTAATATAAATGTGCTGTTCCCCTTAAAGAACAGAAGTACAAACACTTCACATTCTGGGTGATCGAATGATACCCTTGAAAAAGAACACCGCAGCAGAGGATATCCAACATAACTAAGCATACTGAATGTTAAGTGTTGTTCCATCTAAATACAGGTAAAAGAACAGTTGCTTGGCAGCAAAAACTTCATTTTAAAAAGGAAACCAAGCTATCTGCCACAGATTTTTAACAATGTATTTTCTCACCTTTTATGACAAAGAATTTTTCAGAAGCTCAGACATTAGTTTCACTGATATATTTCCTGTCCATCACAGATACATTTTCTATTTTGCCAGTGTAAAACTGATTACAAATGATGGGCCTCTGACATCTATGTATCTGTTATAAAGAAAAACAAGCAACCTCTCATATGTGCATTGCAAATGCTGCTATTATAATTCCTTACACATTAATACAGACAGGGATACATGTGAAGTTAACAATAAAAAAAAAAATATTATCCCGATGAGTACAGCGATGAGTACAGCGAGCATTCCTGACAAATCGCATGTTGCTCCTAGAACGCCAAAAGGCTTCTAATCAATATTCATAAAAATGCCTCCTTTTCCTCTTGCAAATACACCTTAAATAATCCAGCCACATAGCCTACAAATCAATTCAGTCTTCCACCAGTTAGACAAATGGCAAACTTGAATTACTTTGTTCTTCATCTTCACACCCATCTACTTCATTTTGGTTTTCCTTTGTGTCTTACAAAAAAAGGACCAAACAAACAAGCAAAAACCACACACACACACACAAAAAAAAAAGCACTCAACCTATTTTTACTAAGCTTTCATCCAAATTGAAAATAAGCATTTTTTTGGGTTGACTCTTTGCTTAAGCTGGTGATAAGCTGAAAAATGTAATTAGAATGCAATCAGGTCTGGAAACAATACATGATGATCAGAGGATTAAAAAATTAAACTCCCCCAGCTTATCCAAAAGACAGTTAAGGGCTGAGCTGATCACAGTTTGCAGTTTTCTGTGGAAGCTATTTATATTAGCAGCTCTTACTCTAGCACGGAGGGGCACAATGAGTTTCATTGTTTACAAGTTAAAATGGGACAAATTCAGAGGAGCGAGAGGACATGTATTTTTTACCAACCAAGTAACCAACAACCAGCACAGACTACTTAGGCATGTAGAAGTTTCTCTATCATTTGATGTTTTAACATCAGCTCTGGATATCTTTCTAGAAAACATGTCATCGCTTCACGCAAAGCCACAGGCTTGCCCAGGCCGTGATTGCATTGAGCTCTTTGACCAAGCCATGTCAGAGCTCCAACTAGAGGTTCACAGTGGTTCACCCTGGTCTTAAATTCATTATTCTAAGAGTTTATGTGAGGATATGGAAGTTTAATTAAATAGCCTCTGAGAGGCTCCGAGACCCTATGAAGGGAAAATCTGTTTTATTTTATCCTAAAACTATTTTTTACATTTTATCATACTGAATGTCGGACTCGTGTTTACAGTATGATAACCTCTGAGCAATGGTCATCAGAAGAAAGTCAGCTCCTAGCAGAAATGATGCTAAAGTATCCAATACCATAAGAAGCTAAAAGATAATGTTATTTAAATGAGAAGCAAGCTTCAAATCACAAGCAATATTAAAGTGGAACTGGACTTAAAAAAAAAAAAAAATTGAAAATTTTGCATGTCTGGAAATATTTTTGTTTTCCTGAATCCATAAAGGTGCATAGCTCTTAAAATACACTCATTGGCTAAAAAGGTGAGATGCATAGGATCAGCTGTAAGCATAGAAAGAAGCAACTTCAAAATTGTCAGCTTGAGGTCAAAGCAGTTTGATTAAAGAGTGCAATTATTGTTTCCTCTTACCCTGCAAACAATAGAATTTACTAGAGCACTTTGTCATCAACACATGTAGTACAAACAATAGGAAATGAACCTATCTATCCATCACTGATAAACAGATGTAGTGGAGATATATTTTGTCTTGCTCATAATTACAATGCTCAGAACACCCTCCCCATTCGCACATGTCATTATTCCATTTGCCTCACTGAATTCTGTGCTTTGCTTGGAAATTAAATCAGGTCTTGAATTTGAAACCAGGACAATATTGAAACCCAAATCTATCAAAAAGTGCTGTCTCCTTAACTGAGCAAAAATTTCCATTTTCCCCTCAAACTATTAATATTAAGATACAATCACAAGGAAAAAAAAAAAGCTGAGCTGAGCTTTAGAATATATCTCTTCGCTGAATAAGTGACAAAAAGTTAAAAGCAGTAATTTAGGAAACTTAAATGTGACAGTGTGTGATAGATGTGAGTTGGCAAGGCAAGAAAATGAGAAACATTAAAATCATATATTAGAATAGATCAAGCTCTACATACCAGTTTATGTCAGCAAATTTCTTTTGATATGTCAAGTCCCTATAGGGCTAGAATTCAAGTATACTTTGAAGATGTATTTTAAAAGGAATATGTTTATGTTTAGAAACTTAATAAGGTCATGTGTGTATGAAAACCAAAGAAAAATAAGACTGAATGCAATATTGTTAAGTTCACCGCAAGGTTTCTCACTGTGCAGCATTTCTAATGTTTTTCATGTTCTTCAGAACACTGCAGATTCTTTTCCTGATAGTCTTCTGCTTTCCCAGGTACCAAGCAGAATGACGTAAAAGGCCATATGGGATTTTTTCGCCAGCCATTACCTATCAAAAACTATACCAAGTCAGTAAATTGCAGCTTAGTCAAAGGACATCAAGCAAATTGAATTCAGGCGTGCACCATCTCCCACAGGATGCTGTCAAAGGCTTTGTCACTACTAGCAGGGGAACACAAGCCATGTTCTAGTCAACGCCGAGCCAGACATTCACAGGGAAGCTGAATCCCTCTCCCTAGCTAGAATCCATAATATCGCTGAACAGAAGGTCACTTGGTTATAAATAGATAGATTTGTACATTGAATCCTTGCCACCACTCCATTTTAAATACCACAGTGTGGACTAGCAATTAGATGTAATAGCAATAATTCTGCATCTGAGATGCTATCATTAAAATCAGAACAAGGACTGTTTGCCTATTTTCATACAGCAACATCGCTATGGGGGTTGCCATCTTGGTACTAGTCATGCAGACAAAATGAGAGGAGTGATGTCGTGTGATCAGAAACTTGGTAGTTTCAAGTCTGAAAAAGAAAAGAAGGGTAAAGCGCTGTCTGTCTTACCCAGCCCAGTTTCTCCACCACCACCGCAGTAGAGACACAATGCTAGTGTTTCAGCCAAAAAGAAATTCCTCTGCCAGTAGGGAGAATTGCCAGAATTTGAGTCTGCTCATTACAAATATTATTTACACTACTTATGGTGCCTACCACTGCTATTTTAAAGTACATCCAAGATGTGTGATAAGATGTGGACAAACAGGGAAGTAAAATAAAACAGGGCGAGATGATGATTCCTCCAACACATCACAGGAGGTTGGCAGCTGGACCAGGAGAGCTCAGTTTTATTGACCCCTAGTGAGGTGCTTCTGTTTTGGATCATTCTGGAGGGTACTGGCATCCCAGGAAACAATGAAACACTGGGCAAAATCCTCATCCAGCCCTAGTGTGGTGCATATCAGATACAAGGGGTGCAGGTGCTCCCAAACGGAGGGCTGTGCTTCTATGCCACACAATGTCACTGGCAGTAATTTTAACACAAGAGTTTAGTCTTTTGCATCTTTTAACTGTGGAACACAATCAAGTGTGATTAAATGTTTGCATTCACAGAAAGATTATCAGATTCCCTGTCTTCTTTTTCCCTTTAAGTGAATGGCTTAATACACGTGTTTGCACTATGCATCCTGGTGGATAAATAAACCACCTGCTGGTATATGAGCAGGTTTATAGTTTACATGCACATGCAGAAAATAAGTGATCATGTGAAATGGCTTTCTTCTTCCTAACTGTGAATGGATCTACATAAAGCCATTTGAAAGACTGATGTTTGACAGCATTATAGAAAGGCACAAATGCTTAAATGATTCTGAATCAAAGGTGAGCCAAAGGTAAATAGCATCTAGAATGACAGGGTGGACCATATACTCCCTCAGCAGCCACCCAGACCCAGCTGCAGCTCCAAAACCATCAACACAAGTGCTTGTGGACTCTGCCAGGAAGCCAGATGCCATTTTCTGGAAAACTGTGCTCTACAGCTTGGCATCTGGTAATTGTGATGACCAGCCAGTAACTATGAGGGGAGGGAAATATATTTTCTTCAGTAAATGGTACTTCAGTGAACAATAAGCAACTGATCCCCCCCATTTAAAAATGCCGCTCTAAAGAAAGAAACATAAAAAAGGCGGGGGGGGGGAGAAAAAACAAATCCAAAAAGTCTTTATTAACACACACACACAAAATGAAATATTTCCCTGCACTAAGAATGTGATAAACCCAAGCTTTCATTTATGACCTCTCATAAATGATACATTTTTAGGAAGGTTTTACTCAAGCATCTGTAGAATTTGTTCAGTTCTTTGTTTTCATCCAAATACTCTACTGGCAATAGGAGGGAAGGTTATGAGACAGTTCTGCTTACCACTTTCAAGGACCATCACCTCTTCCTGCCAATCCCTCCCCAGCTTTGATCTAAAAATGTTTCATTCAGCAGACCACTAGGAAGCCTTCCAAACTCCACAGTTGGATAATAACCAACCCTCTCTCATCTGCTGCATGTTGAAATCTCACACAAATCAGGAGACCAGGAGTTTTCTATGATGTGGCTGGAAATCAGACAACCCTATGCAAAATGCAAAAGGGGAGATTCTCTTCCGCAAGAATTTCACCGCCTGAAAAATTAGCCTGTTTTCAAGTCTGAAATCAAACCTACAGTTACTGATAATCCTTTACTTCAAATGAAGTGTTCCTCAGTGTATTCTACTACCACAGGCTCACAAGAAGCCCTCATCCATCACAGATAAATTATAAAAATTAGGTGATCATAAACTTTTTCTACCAACTCCATTAACAGTGAAGCTCAGATTTGCTTATAATAAATTTCAACTGCAACCACAATATTAAAACTTCGGTTAAAAAATAAATCTCACTACACTCTCTCTGGGAATACACTCCCTTCTAAGCAGTAAAAACCTTGAACAATCAACAGGTTTTTTTCTCATGTTTAATCAGTATTATTTCTGTGAATTTTAAGAGCTAAATTGTAGCTCTGGCATCAGCATTGTGCAACATCAAAATCTCCTTTGCCTCAGGAGCAGGCTATCAACTGGACTGTGAATCAGTGTTATAATTTTATTTCCAAAATTGTTCTAGGTAGTATAAAAGCAGTCTAAGCCAGCTCTACTTCTGATGCATACTGCTTCCCAGATCACCCTCATTTAATAAAGCATCTGCATCGAAGAGGAATTCAGGGTCAAGCCTTTCCCATCTGGGTAGGAAGGACACTGGTTTCTACTCAGACTCCTGAGTCCTGGAAAGCAAATGGCTGCACCACCTCTCTTGCCTTCACGTATCACAAAATTTCTCAATATCAGAATGTAAATCACCTTCCTTTATCATCTTTTCGGTCATACACGACATTTTAAATCTAGGTTCAAAGCCTTGTAAAAAGTCTTGTTGATCTCTTCAGGCTTTGAATCAAGTAAGGACATTTCCAATTATAAATATTTCTGTCTAAAAATCTTTTAAATAAAAGCTTAGATCAGTAAGACTAGCCCTTCATAAATTTATTAGAGTAGAATTTGAACCATGTTGTTCTTAATTTGAAAAAAATGTGTGCAAATTCTTTTCTGATCTTTCTGCATTTTCTGAATAGAGTAGCTTGCTGTACTCATATTCAGAAAGAAATCTGTATGTCACTACTGTAAAATATAAAAGATTTAAAAGAAAAGAGACAGATATTCTGTAAACCGGGACTGTAGTTCATGCCATTTCTTATATAGCCAGAGGCAAATTACACCCTGTGAAACAGTTAAACTTATTAAAACTTATTAGATTGCAAAACAAGCGTATTTCTATACGTAGGGTTTCACAATGTTCAGAAACAACAACTAGCACCACATTAGAAGGTTTTATACACACATGCATACAGAGACTCGAGAACACCGAATGCCACCATTTATGCCATCAGCAACCAGGTATGCACAGGTTTTACACTGTGAAGCCTAACACAGAATACCAAGTTTAGTTCAAAGCTCTCTTGTTGCTCAGTTATTGAGAAATAAAGTTGAATTTCAGCATTCATCTCGCTCCAAATGTAGAAGTTCTAGTTATGTCATTTGTAATGAAGTCTCCTAACAAGGGATAAAAGATTATTGGCAGGAAAAGACAACTGCAGTACATTAAAAGCAGATTAAGGTTGTAAGAAAAAACAGTGGCAGGAAGGAAATTCACAGTTAAGGGGAAAAGGCTCCATATGTCTTCTAGCACCAAGATACAATTGGGGGCACTGAGGAATTCATTAAGGAGATACCCCATTGCGTGCTGGAATTACAAGACATATGGCACGTTTTCCCTAAACTGTGGATTTTCTTGATTATCTACCACCAGCATACCATTCTAATGTTTCTCAAAAACAATTTCTAAAGAGGGAAAACAATAACTTAGAGTTACATTGGAAGTAGTTTTCTTGTGCAAGAAGTATTATATTGCTTACCTGTACCCTTCAGACAGACCAAGCATATGAAGACTTTATAATACCCGTGGATCTCGTATAGTACCAGAGTTCAAGCCACACTGCCAAAAAATGAAATAGCAGTAACAAATAAATTTGCTCTATTCCATGATTCACATCAAATTTGGGGATAACTTCCAAGTTTTAAGCAGCCTATGGAGGTAAAAATCCCTGGAGGTGAAACTATCATCGCCCACCGGGTTTACAGTAGCAGGTGGTGACATACTCTAACTTGGAAAGAAACCATAGCTTACAGTAGCATTTGTATTGGTCACCTAAAAACCTGATAACTCTATAGAAAGTTCTGGAGATATCCAGTGCCCTAAATGCTAATATAAACACTTGAAAAAAGTTAGCTGTGCCCTGGAGAGGCATGTTTATTAAATCAACATCTAGTCTTTCAGACTGCTTTGGAAGGATCTCCCAACTCAAGCCATGCTAACATGACCAAGAAACTCAGCTTTGCACTACAACGCCAAGCCTCTAAGGGGATACCTCTCATTAAGCAAACATGCAAAGGTAAAACAGATGTTCAGCTGCAGTCCAATGACACCTCTGAATTTAGTGTTTCACATGATGATCGTACTACAAATGACAATAAGATTACACTGTGATGACACCTGGGATGAGCATGCTCACCTGGCCCACCCACGACAAATGGCCTGGTTAGCAACAGTTAATAAAATAAGAATGTGAGAATAAAGAATAAGATAGAAATAATCCCTATGTTTGTGGATCTAATGCACAAAACTGTTGCAAAACCAGTGAATAATAGCTTCCCTGCAGAATACTAAATTTGGTTCATAATTAAGATTATTTGAAGCTCAATGTTGGGGGGGAAAACTAGCATTATTCCAGGCTTCTATAAATAGAAGACAACAATAAACTCACTGACTCATCTTTTCAGCCACAAGGGTGGAGAAGGATGGCCCAAAGGCTTACCTGTTTCTGCCACATGTGCCATAGAACAGGCTTTTGAAGGCAGTCCATTGAAATAAATATAAAGACTCCCCCTGACTTCAGTGGGCTTTCATTCAGGCCAATAGTGAATATGGCTAACCGTCGCCCCACTGACAAGTTAGCAACCATTGTATTTGATGAGAGTGCACTTGACAAATGCTATGAGGTTATGCACTCTGCTATACACAAACAATAACGTATCTTTCTTTTACTGCAACGGCCAACTCCAATAAACGATTCTGTATGAAGTTAAACATCTTATCCTATTTACTTCATAAATGAATTTATGACTTGGTCTAGAACAATTGTCGGTAAATACAATGTACTTCATACTACCGTATCTTTTATAGCACGAATCCTTTTTAAAACACTTATTATTTTCTACTCATTTTGGCAAAATCTAGTTTCATATATTCCACTAATATTGCATTAATAACCTTTTAGTATCATTTAATTTTTTAGCAAATTAACATAATGAACTACACTTGAAAACTACTCACAATTTCATTAAGATATTTATTTCAATTTGGTAAAATGAATCCATAATAAGTCCACAAAAAAATCTATTAGCAAAGTTGTCGTATTTCGTGGCGTATTTTCATTACTGCTGATAGTCTTACTGAAGTCAATGGTTCAACCTAAGAAGAACTGTGAGTCACTCTGTAAGGATCTGGCCTGAGTATGAAGTACAGTATTACAGACTATAAAACAGGTATACTATATTTTGAGGCACGGTGGCCTTTAAATATTGGTGAGACCTCCCACATGGCACATCAAACCTTTCTAAGGCAATCACACCACCAGAATAACTTTTAGCCTCTCAACATAGAGGCTGAAATGCTGATTAAACTATTTTTGTCCTGTATGACTAATGCCAAGTTGGCTCCTACAGAGGCATTGCTGATACAAGCAGAATGATCATGTTTTAACTGAATTTGATCTAAATTTCTTCCATGCCTTTGAAAAACTGTCTCTGTGTGTGAGTTTTTCCTCTTTGAGGTGTGTGTGGGAAGTTGGGACACTGTCAGAGTCCAATACTCTCTGACCAGGTTCTTTTAAGATATTCCACACATGGAAGGCATTAATGTTTAATATGAAGTTTACTTATTTGAAGGTACTTAATGTTACACAGGACTTCTGATTTAGCACAGTGATACAAAATATACTGAAAACACAATACAAGTGTTAGTCACACTTAGAAAAATCTACCAACTGCAATACACAGTTCAATCACAATACCAAAGTTACCAGTCTCTATAGTATGCTCACCATCACGACGTGGCCCCAACTGCGGGAAAAAATACACAGGTTGAAGCCAGTTCAAAATTCTCCAAAATTCTTTTGCTAGTTGCCAAGCTTTTATACTCTATTTTGGGCTGAACCACTTATTCACTCTCCCCATGCTGGTCTGGCTGACTCAGGGAGAAACATTTACACCGCCTGTTTCCACTCAACTGTTGATAGCTGGTTATCTAAAACAAAAGCCACCCTTTGTCAGCTCCTCTGTCACACCCTGCATTACTCTGAGCTTCAGGAGCACAGCACCCTTGCTAATCCCCACTGAGCCTTCTTCCGTCTTGGGGGTTTTAACTGCTTGTTCAGACTTACCAAAAGTTACTTTAAGGTGACCTGAGAAGATGGTTGAAGTTTTTGGTCATCTTTTCTTTGGAGGTCAAAGAACACCTAAAAACCCTTTCTAGCATTGCATGTAGGCACACATGCCTACATGTGTGCAGAAAGGCCAACTGCATTATGCACTTTTTCATGCTTTTGCTGAGGACACCCTTGAGATCTCAGATCTAGGAAATGAGAATTTTCTCAAATTCTACCAAATTTAAAACAGTCTGCTTCCTCCAAAGTGACTCTATACCATCTCATTTAAAAAAGCTTATTTAAAAGAAAAATAATCAAAGGTTCTGATTTTTTAATCTTATTGCAAAATACCTCCCTCACAAAGTGAATCACAAGATTCAGTTTTCAGTAACTGAGATCTTGCAGTCCTACCTATTCTTTAAAATGTAACTATTTTCAAGGATAAATGCAATGAGACATTATAATTCATAAACAGAACAGAAATAAAAAACTTTCCAAATGAATCTTGGATCTTCAATATCATGAGGGAACAAAAGAAATCAACACCTCCCCTTCTCTCTCCTTGGGAACACACCTCTCTGTTCCTGAGATAAGCCTGAATAAAAACTACTGTTCTGAAAATCCCTGCAAATTGTTGGAGTTTTAACTTAGATTCACATGTTTGTGGAGTCATCAGACTCTTGGAAACACTGCATATAATTAGTTGGATTTTAAGCAGCTTAAACTCCACACCCACAGAATCCTTCTCAGTCTTCACATGTATAGGACAATACAAGTATCAAATCACAGATCACAAATCCTTTGGAGGTGGCTATATTACATTATAAAAGGAAATCTTATAGGAATGTAAGAATAAAAGGAAGATTTTTTTTGTTTTGTTCTCCAAAACACTATGGAAAGGATAAAATAAACATTTTAAGTAAAGACAAAATTGATGATAATTGCCCAAAAGAAAATATCTGTAAGCAACACTGACCAAGAGGAGAAATTATGAAAAAAACCACAACCCTATGTTTATGATAATTTCTTCTCTAAATGTAATGCCTGAATGAAGCATTAATTTGTCATGTAAATGACATTATCATAACGATCTTTCACTGAGGACTTGAACTTTAACCAAAATATGTCGTCACTTTTTACTGCTTCTTCATCTTATTTGAAGGCTCACTTTCTCCCCCCAACAATAAGACTCCTGAAGGCTCGTTCTCCCTCTTTTAATTAAAAGCATGTTGGTGTGAAAAAACCCAAAATTCTTAACAAATCTTGAAGCATGCAGATCAGGTAATACAATAATAACAACTGATGACAATATAGCCAAAGTAACATGGTAATTTTAAAAGCCAGTTTCTATAAACTTTTTTTCTCAGTTTCTTTAAGTACCTAATAATACAGAAAGTTTTCTTTTTAAAATATGAAAATCATTGAAGTGTTCAAAAATTCATGGAATGGAGTAAAATAATTTAATGTTCATCTTGCTACTTTCAGTACCAGTCTCACAAGGTCATGATATAAACCAGCAACTCCAATCCAATGAGATACGGAAACTTGTCTCCTGAGCCCAATCAAAGAGGCTCAAAAGCAACTTCAAAGATACTCATGAGCTGAAGACCCTTACTTACTTATTTGCAGATTTGTTAAGAGGAAAGGGAAAAAAAAAAAAAAAACCCAAACTTTTCAATCAATTTGAATGGTAATTAAGGAAAAAAGGCAGAGGTTAAATGAACTAGGGCAATTCTCTTCTATGGCAAGTTTAAGTCCAGTCATCACAGCTTTAACAAACAAACAAAGTCTTTTAACTGATTGTGAGTCACAAATTAATAAATGTTTGAACCTGTAAGGATATATCTGGTGAAACAAAACACGTTTAAAAATCCTTGCACAGTTTTAATAGCAACAACAGGTGAAAAGAGATATAGTAATGTTTTATCTATCAGTGACATGAATAGCAGCAGATATCTCTTTTTTTCTTTTTTACCCTTCTTCTAAGCACCAAAAGTACAGTGAAATTGCCGAGTGACATGATTGAAGTCATAGACCTGTAAAATGTGCAAGTTCAACTCAATGATGAAAGCTGTTTTCAAGATGAAGCTACTGAATGATAATAAACCTAACTAGGTTGGAAAGTGCAGGAAGACCTGCCACAAAAAGGATTGTACGGTTGGTCTCTAATACTGTAGCCACTATTTGCACAGTTTTCTTTACATGGGTAACGTATTTATTTAAGGACATAGTACCATATAAGGAAAGCAACAACTATACCTTTTAAAAACATACTTACGAGTTTACTTTTTGGTTATGAAATGTCTGGACTACAGGAGATGATTCCAGCTATTTATACTTCCATTAAGCTGATTAAATCATGAGAGCAGATCTCACCTGCTACTGAATTTCCCCAAGTCTTTAGTACTCTGAATGTCTCCTGACCTTTTCTTAAACTCATAAACAGCTTTTTGCTAAAATTAATTTCTAGTAACAAATCCCTAAAAAAATCTAAAAAGCTAAAATGAGCCATTTCTCTGAAAAGCCGTGGCAACAGTTTAAATGGGAGCAGAAAAGAAATAAGCTCCTGTTGAGACAAGGTGCTCTTGATTATCATCAGAAAATGTCGGCAGCTCCTTTTGATAAGATACACCTGGATGCAGGCTTATCTGTTTGCAAATAGAATCTCTTCTAAAAACCTTTGTTCCTGTAGATAGAAAACTGGCAACATGTCTGTCTGATTATTGGATATCATAAGTAACAGGTGCCCACACACAGTGAGATCCACAAGTTAACATTAAATTTTGATACTTGGGTATCTTTTCCACTAGGACTTTGCCAAAGTGCAAGAAAATTACATTATGCTCTTGAATAAATATGGATGGATGATGGAGAGCTGGGCTTGTCAAACTGATGCAAGAATTCCATGTCTTGAGTAAATGTACGTCACTCATTGTTCGGTGTTACCACAATCTTGGAAACAAAATTTTCAAATCTTATTCATCAATAATATTTAATAGAGAGGAGTACCCATTTCCATGATCACACCCCATTACTTCATCCAGCAATGAAACATTCATCTCTTAAAAGGTATTAAAGTCTGAATTAAACTGCTCCAGTTGAACACCACAAACCCATCTTTTTACCCAATATTCAATAACTATCAGCAAACTGATCTCTGAATGGTATGTCATGTTCCCAGAGACTAAACTCACATGATAACTTAAGGTGAACTGACATTTCAGTCTTCAAAAGGAGTTGTTCATTCAGAATTGTAGAATTTGAACTACTTATTTTTCTATCAGTGTTTTCGCTTACCCAATTACATTATCCAAAAAAATATTAAAAATTTAGCTAGAATTTTCAAGCTGCTTGTACTTTCATTCCTCATTTCCTCTCCTGGTCTTTTGCCCTTCTCTGACAGATATTGCCATTTCTGAAAAAAGGGGTGTCTGAGGTACTCATAAACCAGCTCCGTGACTTCAGTCTGGTGTAGCAAGACAAACTAAATCTGTGATAGACAAGGTGAGAGCAGTAACCATTTCAGACACCCAGCTACAATCTGCTGCCAAATGTCTGTCAGAGCCCAAAGGCATGTTAGCTCTAAGACACCAGTACTATTTCTTAGCAAAAGCATCTGTCTCAGCTAAGACACCTTTTTAGAGGGATGATAAAATAGACTTCGACATTTATAAACGAAGCATATGTATTAATACCTAAAGTTCAAGAGAAAAAAACCACCAAGCTGGCCACATTGGTAACACAACATACAGCTGCATTTTTTCTAACAGGGAAAAAAAAGTAGCGTATCACGAGTAGCCTCTGAGGGTGGCTATTGACTAGTTGACAAAACAGGCTAAAAATCAATAGCATTTTCTATGAGAAGTTAGATAACTTCCCAATAATACAAAAGAAGGGTCTGCTGAGGAATAGATGTCATCTCTGCTGATGGCTTCACTACAAATATTTCATTTATTTATTTCTGCTTCTTGGAGAGCTCACTAGGTTCAGTCCTGGTACCAACGCTCCAGGGAATAAAAGAAAATAGTATTCCCGTATAAAAGAAAAAGGGAAGCTTCAAGCCATGGGCAATGCTGAACACTTAGTACTTTGCTTGCTGTAAATACCAGAACAACTGCCCAAAATTTTTGAGAAACATTTCCTGGTACAAAATTGACCTGACAATGTAAGGCGAACAGGCTCCCAGAGTCAAATCTTAGCACCTCCTGTTTCCCATAGGACTGAAATCCTGTTATGCTTCATCTCTTGTTATGGGCAAAATGGAAAGCATCTTATAAGCTACTAATAAATAGCAGTTGTCATCTGTTTTCTGTACATAGTCCATTCATGACAACGACAAATTTCAACAGATAGCTAAGAAGGAAAAAAAAAAAACAAACCAGGAATATTTTGGTCAGCAAGATTTAAACTATGTAAACCAAGATTTAGAAAAGGTAGATACATCCTGAAAAACAATCCCTGCTGTAACGGAGGGTTGGGTGGGCTTTCTGCTGCAAATGGACCACGAATATTAGGCAGGTGCACTTCTAATTTTCAAATGACCAACTGGAAAATTGCAGTGTGTATTTATATTCATATAGTCACATGCAGCTCATCTTACCAAAAATAGATTACAGATTTTTTTCCAACATGAAATGGGTGTTTGGGGGAGGGGGTTAATTTGAAAATTATAGTAATTGTGCTTCTTTCCATTTAAATTCTTTGTGCAGCATTTCTTTGTCGATAGCTGTTATTTTAGTTTTGCTATCTAAGGAAAAATTAATGATGACGATTTTTTGGAGAAAAGTGGATCATTTGCCTTTCTTATCAGCATATGTTTTACTCTTTGTTGTGGTTTAATTTGAATACAACTGCAAATTTAAAAATATCTTATTTTTTACTGCAGGAAAAGTAATTAAATCAGTTTTGTATTTGTGGAGCTGCTTTAAAGTATTAAAGTAACTTGATCCCCAATGAACTTAAAATTTTAATTCATTTTACCTTCTGCTGGCTGTGGAAGAAGTCAAATTTTTAAATGCAATATGACATATGGCTGTTCATTATTTATACATTCTGTAGCAGACTATAAATTTTACTTTGGACATATATCGAAGCACTGAAACCATTTCAGTTGCAAACACATAAATCATAGTTACAGTTATTAGTCTAAATGTAATGCCACCCAGGTTCTAGATCAAAACCTTTAAAATCCATTATAATTGACGTCTGCTGCATAACTTATGTCTGATTTTATTAAAGGAGCTCATTATTATTTATATCTTTGAAACATTATATTCCTAGCTGTGTAACCAGTTAAATGTGAAAGATTTGAGGAATGCGGGGGAAAGAGGAGGGGACAATAGCCTACGAACCAGGAAGAATAAGGCTGTAATAGAGGACAAAATGTTCTGAAATGAAATTATCATCTAATTCACAGTATGAATTAACCAGCCTGCACTAGCAACTGACGTTCATTTGGGACAAATAAAGCAGGAGTTCTGTATCGGCTAACTTACACATCAGTGAAAAGGCTGAGGTATAGTGAGTGAAAGTGCAAAACCAACGGCATTCTCCCATGCTACATGTTGACCATTGCTTTACAAGATGGGAGGGGGATAGGTTTTAGACAGTTCCTAAAGCTTGAAAAATCACTGAAACAAAACAGAAAGGGCTGAGAGGCCTTTATAGATTTATTAGAAGGCTTGCTGCTGATGAGCTGTTTCCTTTGTGTAGTGGGGATGCAAAGTGCACTCTGGGATATACATCCTATAAACACGAGCAAGTCCTTTGCTTTAACTCTTTTGCCAAAGTGGCTGAGCCTCAAAGCCCGAAGCCTGTCTTTTCTGGGCCATGGAGACTTTGTCATTCTCTGCCTGTTTTTGCTTTTGTGTTCAAGAACGGCTTTTACGTCGCTCTAAAATGTAGCCAGAAAAAATAAATGAGAGCGCAACTATGTCAGTTAAATATCTACTGAAGACATGATACTGCGCTCTCTGAAATCAATTACAAGACTTCAAAAGACAAAGGATCAGACTTTTAGATGGTTTGAAGTTTTCAGTGAACGGAACAAATCTCTGAGACCCTGTAAATTACGTATATGTGAGTTACTAACACCTCCTCTGGGAGGGAGAGGGAAGGACTTAGATATAAACCCAGACCCAGTCGGGGTGGGGACCAAAAGCACTTAATGACTGATTTGCTTGGAACAATAGAGGACTTACTTTATTGCCTAATCCACCTCAATCTTGTCTACTTTTTAACTGTATTTAGCGTAACATATTTCTACATCATGCTTATGTTATGTTTATATTATGCTTATATTACTTATAAGCTGTATTTATGTATTTAACTATATTTTAACTCCACTTAACCTTCTGTATATTAGTTGAAGAGAAAAAATAATGAAGAAAAATAATATTACTCTCCATATCTTGCTTTAGTTTAGCAACAATATGCAAGAAAAGGTGATGAAAAAAAGAAAGGCTGCATTTTGAGTACAGTAGAGCTAGCAATATGACTGCACAGTTTGATATCTTCCTTCAGTTAATTTTTCAGTTTGTCGTACTTGGCCTACATACAATAAAAATATAATTTCTGGAGATACTTTGCATATTTCTGTAACTGTCGAAGCTAATCATTACTTCTTTCTCATTTATACTTTAATACTTAATATTTTCTTTTACTTAGAGTTCCACAACTTGAGCCAGAGACAGATCTAGACTTTGATTTGCTCATGTGTATAAACAAGGAACAAAAAATGATTTTTACATTTCTTGGTGCATGATAGAACAGATTGCCAGTATTGTATTTGTCTGAGGAGGATGCCTAGTTGGTACACAGTAGTACCAAGAGTATATTAAACAGTATATATAACAGTATATGAAATGCTTGTCTTCTGTTACAAATAGAAGGAGCATGATCTTTTCTTCTGGTAGGCCTAGACAATTTATGTTTCTTGCAATCAAGAAAAACTCCAGGAAGAGGAGAAAGGGAACAGAACTTAGGTTCACTTGCTTAAAAAAATGAAAGCAAAGAATATATCTTAAACTTGTATTTTAAATGTAAAGTAAAAGAGAAAGACGTTGCTAAAACAGCTTTAATGAGTATGAAATGCTTAAAAAAGGAATTAAAAAAAATGCAACACCAATTTAATAGTAAGAATCTCCACTTTAAAATACACATAATCAATATTGAGAGGTTTTTTTCCTCATGATTAATCCCATCATACAGAACTGCTTAATGAAAATTACATCTTTCCTCCTAACTAAAAAACTATACTTCTTGTAGAATCCTTTTCATGAAACCAATTGTCCATTCCCAAGTTCCACACTAAGATGTTTTATATTTCCCTTTGTCCCTAAATGCTAAAGTTGCTTTCTATTCAAATAAACTTCACATTTCAGATAAAGAAAAGTTCAAGTGTTGACGTAAAGCATAGGAAGAACTGGCCACCTAGACCTTGAATGTGGATAATTTGTAAATCTGCTTGTGTAGGCTAGCAGGAATAATAAAAACTCATTAATCATGTAAGGCTGTGGTGCACGCTACTCTACAATAGCCCTGCAGCATTTCTTTGCTGTGGGGACAATATGCTTCATAAACTCAAATTAGTGTGCTGCAAAAGCTAATTGAATGCCTGTGTGATACTTTGCCTAGGGATAACGTACACCCAAAAGTCAAATGGTCTTACAGCATTTATTACTTGGTTAAAACCAGCTGATAGGCTTCTGTGCAACCCAGTAAGTCAGTCTATAAATTATCTGATTTTCTGTTTCTTTTCTATGAGTGGCCTCATTTTTTATTTGAGTATGCAAATTGTCAACCAAAATAAAAAGAATAATCCATTGGTTATTGGCCAAATCTGAGCTCAGTGTGAATATGTGAATTGGAGGTATTCGCACTGCCCAGTTCTGCTTGCTTTCCCTAGACTTGCTTTATAGTTACAGGAGACCCAAAAAGCGACTGATAGTGACTAACTGAGGTTCTTGCTTTCGGATATTTAGATTTTTAGATAACATCCTCCCATGGGTATTTTCTGGGCCACATCTCTGTAAGTCCTAGAAGACCCACTTACATTCTTCCTCGGGTGCTCTCTCTGTGAGAAGGCTGATAAGAGATTTAAGGTCCAGAATGAAAACAGATCCTCTATCTAATGAATATCAAAAAGCTAATCATCTGTATCTTACTGCCCATGAAAATGATCTTGTTGCTGGATGAGTAGTTCACTGAGCTTTAATTTTGATTTTATATTAATTAAGTTCATTATAAGACTGTGAGCATGTGGAATGGTTTATGATTATTATATTTACTGCACTATTTACTGATATGACTCAAAATACATGTAATGCAACAAAACATTTACCTAGCATAATAATATTAATGTCCTGTTGTATTCATGTCCTACCACAATAAAATAAATGGACTGAATGCGTACAAAGGATTAAAACTCCCTTCCCAAAAAAAGTTAGCCCAAAATGATTAGCAGAATTCCAATTCAGGAAAAAAAAAATGCTGATTTTACTCTACTTGTTGTCTTTGCAGTAAACAGTATTTTTGTGTACTGCTGCTGCTGACATAACTTAGAATGTTCTACAGAAAAAGAGGTTGTATTTCAGGTTTTGGTGATTTGTCCATGTTGCATCCATTCATTGGAGATAGAGGCACGTTTGTTTATAATGTTCTTCAAAAAGAGTTTTGTGCCCAGTGTATGGTTCCCACGGGTGTCATAGCTTATTAGAAATGTAAAGTGGAAGACTCCATATCCAGTGTTTTATACCATATTTTAAATATCAGTAAACTTCAGGAAATCAGAGCAAGTATTGTCCAGAACACTAATAATGATTCAGATCCACGTAGTTACCTCTTTAACTTGGCGGTTGCGTGTGAGTTGTGACAAATTAGATACCGACTCTAAGAAATCAGGAGGATTTTGTTTTCATTTCAGAGATGATATCAAATACAGCTATTACATTTTCAGAGGCTAACAGAGTACGTGAAAAAAATAATTTGTAACCTATAGCTACAAAGATTGAGGAAGGCAGTCAATAAGAGTGTGAATCTCAAAGTGGCCAGAACTATACTATTATTTTGCAAAGCTCCTCTAGCAGATGAAGGATGCTGTTGAACTAGTGTAGAGTCTTTTCCCTCTACCCTGACAGGCTTGCCTATTTCATTTGGTTAAATTGAATTATGGCTATTTAAGCCCTCCAGGTGCAACACAGCCTATCATAGTCAAGTCGACTTCTTTCTGCATAATCAAAAATTAAACTAATTCCACAGTGTTCTTTATAGTTGATCATTAGAGAGATACCTAAAGCAGGGGAAAAAAGATGCAATATGACTTCAAAACTGCCTTGAACCAGTAATGTCAACAGCAAATTGCTTTTGACCACTTATACACTCAGGTACTCTTAAGCCTTGAAATCCAAGAACATTTAACTTCCTAATATGAATAAATTGGAACGTATTTTAAATTAGTTCCTTCAGTTTTGATTACTACTACTACATCTGATATTGGTGGGAGACATTTTCTCTAAAGGGTGTTTTTGCACACTATTTTTTCATTCTCCTTAGGTTAGACAGCTATTTAGCTGTTTAGCTTGTCTTCAGCTACCAAACACAAGTGTAGGAAATTGCATTAATTTGGCAGTTATTAGATTTGTTTAATGTTTTTTCATCTCTTACTATTAAATAATTGGATCTGAGAGTTATTTTAAAAGGCAAATGTCTTGCTGTTCCTTAGAAGGGTATTAAGAAGAAGAAATGGCTAAAATTTGATTTTGTGAAGGCTTAACTTCGGCTTTCTACAGCTGGAACTGTTGTCCTATGTCACTCAGTTGTCCTAACAGCTGCTAGCTGTGGGTAAACATGAACACGAAGCTTGCAGGATATCTGGATTATATTTTTTGTCAAAAGTTTCAGCATTTTAATTCATCTTGTAAAAACAGATTTAGCGCTTTTTTCCCCCCTCTGTTGTCCAGTTTGCTAATTTGTTTAAAAATTGTATTACATCTATTGCAATACAATGTTATTTTCTGCAGCACTGAATAAGACCTTCTTTTTTTTTTTTTTTTTCTAGAATGGGTGATAAATCCTAAACCATAGTATCAAAATTAATGCCAAAGGAATTTTAATTCTTCTAATATTCAATTTAAAATGTTGCCAAATGCCTTCAACAGTTACAGTCATAAAGTGATCTGCTTATTAAGGTGAATTTTGCATTTTGACTCATAAAGCTGGCCTTAGAAAATAGTAGGTTTTCCATCCAAGAATTTAGATGGAGAGCATTTTTAGCAGGTGTGGCCCCCAAAATAGCAGGTTTATATACCTTAGATAGTATACTGTAAGAGACATTCTGTTGACAAAGAATAATTCTATAAAACACCTTTAGTTCCATGCAAAATCAATTTTCTTAAATAAGTGCGAAAGAAAAAAATTTATAGTTGCCGTACTCTATGTACAACATGAAAGGCAACAGTGAATGTATGAATGTTTTCCCTCTGAAATGGATTTACACCAGAGGCAAATGATTAATGTATTTTAGAGGCCTGACAACCTTCCAAGCAATGTCTTTACAAAGTAGTGTTCACCGCAAAGACTAATTATTCAAATACTGTACCCCTTACTCTCATTTGTGGCCCCCTTTTAGTAACGGGGACTGTAAATCTGTATCAGCTGGTTGAAAAATTCCACCAACATTATCTTTTGCTAAAATATGCGACTTCATTGAAACTACAGTGTTTCATAGAGATACACTGGTTTTACCAGTTTTATCATAAGAAAGGGAAGGAACAAGAAAGAGTGCTGAAATTTCCTTTGCCTACAGACCACGGCGCTGCTTCTAAGCATAGGATAAATGATGTTGACAACCGTAGCTGGGCTTTTCGTGGCTGATTCAGAGTCATTTGGGATGAAGGGTCTTCAAGCAGGAAAGGGAGCTCTGGTGCATCACATTCTGTTAGGGTCCAGGTAGTAGCCTACCTAGGGACTCCTTGAATGTATGATACATTTGTTTTGTACGTGAGTAGAAAGTATTTTTTCTTCCTTTCAATTCATTATTTGAAATATATGGCTCTGTCCCTGGAGCCATAGTTTTTCTCAAATTGTCCCCTCTACATCCTCAAAGTACCTCACAAATAGGTCTGAGGATCTCAACCAGTGACAACTTTTCAACTCAAACAGTTTATTTGGAGTATCTGACTCAGATTGCCAGGTCTGAGGTATCAAATGATCCCTATGGGTCCCTTGCAACTTGAGTTAGTCTATGATTCTATGAAATCAATATATAGTAGGACAGGCTCATCTGTCCATATAATTCAATTGCAAAGAATGTAACAAAGAGAATTGGAAAATGAAGCATTCATGTTAGTCAAATCTTTAAAAGCAAGCTAACAACATTACTTGTGCACAAGAAAATCCTATAGTTCCACATGGTAGAAGTGCAGATGTATTACTGCAGACGTAACTGTTAACATTATGTTAACATTAACAGATGTAACTGTAACTGTTAACATTACCATTTCCATAGATTCCAGAATTTTTTATATTAACTTTCCTATTTTTTAACTTCAGCAAAACAAAGAATATTCCTTTCTCAATGACGACAGAATACTGTAATTCTTTACTCTAATGTGTGATTTCTGTCTAGTATCACATTATGACACTAAAAACCTGCAGTATTATAGGGGTCAATGTATGAAATGTACATGGCAAATCTCACAACACATTAGATTTTGGAAAATACAGCAATATGCCAAAGCAAGCCAAATATAAATGAAAGGTTTTTTTTATCAAGTAACACTGAAACTGGGGTGGCAAAGAAGACAACAGATACAGCTATTGACATACTGTTTGCTCTGTCCTAAGTCAGAGGAATGGACTTTGTGGCCTCCTGAGCCCTATTTTCTGTGATCAACATACCGTGGCAGAGCTCGCTCACTCTTCGAACGAGTGCATTGTGGGTGAGAGCAGACCTCCTGCCTTTTGCTCTGTTTTCTTTCTACCCCCAGCAGCCAGAGGTCTGCTGGTGATCCAAATTATACTTTTGACAGCTGGAGGCATTTAAACCTGAAGCTCAACCCAACAAAGGAACGTGGACTGCCTTCCAGAAGTAAAGCTTACATGTTAATAAACCATACAGAAAGGTAGTCTTCATTTTACATCCCATTTGATAAACAGGAAACAAACTTGGCACAAAAAGTTTTTAACCAGTGAAGCGTGCTGCAGTATATCCATTACTGTTACAAAATGGGATTACAGTTATTTTGTGATAGAGTTGTATGCTTCATATATTTTTATTGTTATTTATTTTAAGGAATATTTTTACACTGAGGCATAAAAGATTATATGCTATTACTTGTTTAACAGTTAAATATGACAGTGGCAATATTCATCAATGTTTTCCAACTATCATTCCTAAAATTAGTTTTCTAATAGACATTTAGGTAGCTGGACCAATTTTCAGAAATTATGAACATCTCCATTTCCACTAGCAACTCAGTCTATTTACTGTATCAATGTACACTTCCAAGCACAAATTTCAGAAATTACTTTTAGCTATCTGTGTTCAGAAAACTTGGACCATGTTTCTCAGTACTTATGTTTTGGTTTCGTGAGGATTTTTTGCCCCCACTTTTTTCTGTCAACCCGCTGCTGGTGAGTAGATGATGATCATTTCTATTCAAAACACACCATACCTCTTACGATCTTCATCTGTAATGAAAACACACACAGAGATTATAAGGAAAAACTGTTAGGAGTTATCAGCTGTGATTCCTACATTTTCCGTGGTTTTTCTAGATGTGAATAGAAAAGAAGGGCAGTTGGGAAATCTGAATTTTATTTCCTGCACACACCTCATTTTACATCTGTAAAATGAGAGTGAATCTTCCTCTGCCATCTGTGTAGGTCAAGAAACTATGTAAACATGACACCTTTTTAAATAATGCCATAAAACCCTCTGTGGGAGAGATATCTATGCCTTTACAACTGCATCTTCTGGTTTCTCTAAAATTCATAAAACCTGAAATACTGAGAAGTCTGGTGATGTACATTTGAAAGAGTTTATACCAAGAATAATTCTTTTATACACCAGAAAAATCTTAAATAAATTTTAAAGATTTAGTTCCATTGTATTTCCTACCCATTTTTCACATGGCATAGGAATAAATTTTGAAGGAAGGTCCAAGTTTCCTGTAGTAATCTGTGTATCCCTTCTTTCCCATTGTCACAGGCAGAGACAGGTGAACCACACAAGTTATCTTTTTTAATAGGTTATTCTTAATATGAGCATTGTCAGACAACACAGTCTTTGTTACATACAAAGATCTTTCAAAATGGTATGACAGAAAGAGAGGTTTATGAGTTCCTTCGCTAAGCAAGGAAGATGCAGTAATTGAAAGTGCCCACGGGCTTGGAGATTTATTGTTAAGGGAAGTGTGCTGCAAACAAGAGTAACATTAAGGATTTGACTGTAATAATTCAATCTATCTTACTTTACAAAAATAACATCTAAGTTTGCAAGTAGTATGGTCTTGTTTACAAATAATTTGCAGCCTTCATGATGTCGGCAGCTTTCAAAACCTCCCAGATGTAAGGAATTTTTATAAAATATAAGATATTACCGCCAAAGCACTGGTCACAAGTGTGTAGTTTAAACCAAGTGCGTTTTTCATTGAAATGGGTTCAACCTCTGTGCACTTGAGTGTGTAGGAATAAGAGTAAAACAGCAAAGCAGAGTAATCTTACTTTGCAGTTGGACAAACAGATGCAGGTGGCATTACTGGATTAGGAGTTGGGAAGTTGCAGGATCGGATGAACTTCAAGATGACTAGAATTGGAGGCGATAGTCACATCACCCTGCACTAAATTCTTGAGTACACCTGGGCAGTTCCAGTCTTTGTCTAAAGTTGGTCCTTTTTTTCTGTAACTTAAGCACAGAAGGGTGCTACTCAGGTGGGTGCCACACAGAAGGTGCTACACAGAAGGTGGGCAGGCCACATCAAGAATGGGCACACAGGCTCTCCTCTTGGCTGAGCAAGTCTCAGCTCTCAGTAAATGATCATCATTTTTAAAATCAGCAGTAGGAACTATACAAACCACTAAAATACATTAAAGGAATTTCGCTAGAAAGGGAAAACATGCAGTTGTGGAAGAACAGGATCACAGCAATTTGTATTTTAAAGAATCCGGTTTTCTTTGCCTAGGACTTCTCTTTGTTATATCCCAAACATTGAAAAACAGCACTATACTTGCAAAATGAAAAATGGATATTACTGTAAGGCCACACTTCTTTTCTCGGGAATAAAAGGTGCTTCCTTCTAGACATAGCATTCATCTTAAATTGATCCTAAGGGAAAAAGAGGGTGGAAGAGCTCACTTAGCAAAATACTAAATACTTAGCACGTACTAAACGTTCAGATCCCGTATCATACACGGTATGATGGAAGGGCTATCTCCTGCCCCTCCTTTCCCCTTCCTACTGTTTGGGGCACTATATTCACAGAGCACAGCTGCCTGCCATTCGGTGCATAGACACATCTGTGTAATGAGTCAGCACAATCTTTGCAATGTAGGCATATATTCTGATAGAGTGACAGACGTTCCTTATGTCCCAGAGCACAAGATTAAAATCTTCACCAGAGACATTTGATTTCATAGGTTGTAATTTTTACAGAAGGATCACAGATCTGTCATTTGAACACACAGAGTACTCCACAGAAATATCCAGATGCACTGTAAGATTTGTCTTGGATCAGACAGGGCAAGGAAAATATTAGATAACCCACTTGATCTTACACAGAGGCATATGCTGCTCCAGAGGAATCATTAGAAACACTCTGGACCTTAAGGACAAAATTGTTAAGCCAGTACTTAAGTGACACCGTTATTTTGCTATTACTTTTTAAGATGGTAGCAATGACATTGCTACTATCTTTACAGTCTGCTGTTCAGCACAGCACTTGGTACAAAGATAAGTAAAGTATGTGAGTTTGTGGTATGTAAAAAACATGAAAGCAGGTCTTTAAAAATATCTCGAATATTTAGAGTCATCAGAATATACAGTTTAATTAAACAAATATAAAAGGTGCATTAAGAGAATTATTTTTCAAGGTTCTCATAATATCACTATCTTATCTGGGTCTCCTGATGTTGTTGCTTAAAGAGCTCATTTATTCATCTCCTTAGAAGTTGTTCAGAGAACGAAAAGTACTCTCAATTCTGGTACACCTATTATGCAGGGGTAGTTAGTAAGAAGATATACTAAATAGCCTTTTATACCTCAAAAGCGATTACAATAGTGATAGATGGATGGGCATGCCAGTGTGGGGAAAAAAGGGAAATGAACTAAAGACTGTTCCATTTTCATGGCAATTCCTTTCTTAAGCACCCCCCAAAAGAAAAAAGAAAAAGAAAAAAGGGTGTGATCTATCTATAGTGGAGATGGTGACAATTAAAAGAAAAGGCTACACCAATCATCTATTGATTCACTGCTATACAACAGTCTTTATCACCAACCAAAAACACTGAAAAATGTGGTTGCCTATCAAGGAGGAACAATCACTAGAAACATTTTAATTTCCTCCTTTGTGTATAATAATGTTAAAGACCTTAAATACTTCTGTGATGGAGAACAAGATAGACAGGCAGATACAGAGCAGGTCTTTTAATGCAAAGATACAAATATACTTTGTATTAATTAATTAATTCAATTCACACTATCCCTGTGAAATATTAGAACAAATTTTATAAAAGAACAAATTAGGGCATAAAGAAATTCAGATTCTTCAGCCTTTGAAGTTGAATGGTAAATTTTCTACTGAGCTGTTGCAGAATTAGGCAGTAGGCTGGTCTTTAGATCACACAATGAGGAACTGTCTGAGTCAAGATTGGAAAAGTAACAATGAGGAACCCTTTCAGCAGTGTGTATTTATTAAGAGAATTCATTACTGCAGGAACAGATACAACTAGTCACCAGAGAGTTGTCCAAGACTTGCTATATTCACCTACCATTCAGAACTTGCACGGAATTTATCCCGTTCTTTTAATTTTACCAGACGATTTTATATAACTAAAGTAACGTGATTTTGTCCTTCATGTTCTCGCAAATCAAGCACTACTGCTATATATTTATTTATATTCAAGAACAGCCATAAAAACCTTTTCATCATATTTCTGTTTTCCTCTCTGTCATTCACTAGCTTTTTTTTTTTTTTTTTTTTTGTGGTAATAGAACAAAGTTAAATGAGTTTTCACTTTCAAATCTTCACCTACAAAGTAGTTCTTTACAGTAGTTACATTGCAAAAAGTTTAATAACAGTATATACTGGCCCTCAGGGCAGATCAAAGCATGAGGAAAACAAAGTTGGCAGGTGAAATAGAGCTCATCTGGGAAATGGATTGCTTCTTTGTGGTCTAAACCTTAGAGATGGAACGGTTTTACAACCTGGAAGACTTGATACCAGTGTGCTATTGGACTTTCAAATCAGTTCTTCTCCCATTTCCTACATCCCTTGTTACCTGCTTTAACAAATGCAAAACTTAGTCGACACCTCTGGTTTCTTGGGGAAACTATACGAAAAGGTAACTATAAACAAACGTTCAAGGTAAAAATCACCAGATTGTCTGAACATGGTTTCATATATTCACTGAAGACAGAATACAAAAGGCAAAGGTATGTTTTCACCAATTGGGATTTGAAACGGGCAACCCTTAAGTAGTCAGAGAAGAGGAAAATCCAAAATTGAAGTGAAATGTGCAAGGAAAGCTATCTTGAAGAAGGCAATCATTGCTAGCTCTAGTGTTTGGTGAACTTATGAGCTGTGCTCCCCATCTTTCTCCAGTGGAAAAACGTGTATTTTAATGCAATTTGCAATGGAGTTTGGGACTTATTACCAGCTGTCAAGAGATCAGTTATTGAGGGCTTAACTGACAGTGGATAATTAGCTTCTCTATGAACAGTGATTGTGTTTCAGTCTGAAGATAGTGTAGTAAGAAAATGAAGCATATGGCAAAGTCAATTATGATTTTTTCTCAAAACTGTTTTTAATGGTATTTAACTATTGATCTGTTGGGTTCCAGTTTACTTTGATGGGTGTGCAATTATCATAAGAAGCTATTGTATTTAGGCTGGTTTTTATTTTAACTACTTATACCCTATTTAAACATAGAGAAATTAGTATATTATTATTCCAAAAAAGGCCATTCTTTAGTACAATTTATGGAGCAAATGGGAACACTTCACAGGGCTGCAGAATTATCAACAAACAGTTTATAGTTTTGTCATGGCCTTAAGGCAGGCTGAGTGATCCCTATTACTTTCAATATTCAGTGGAGTTAATGCTGTCTTGGAACCAAACATATTGAAAAAAGTCTTCTAATGCCTTTTCTGAAAGTATTCTTTCTGTCTTTGTCAAGTAATGCAATGAGAAATTATCACAGCATTTGAGATAGTAAGTACCAGCTGAGGGGCACAGGGTTATCCTAGCAGGCAGAGAAGAACACAGCCTGATACTTCCACTTGCATACTTACATTTGTGCAAAACATTGTTTGCAGACCTGTAGTACAGCAGGATGCCTATTGGATTAATAATCTTAATGTATTTGTATCACTCTTGTACAGATACAACTAAACAATAATATAAAATTACATATTTTACTAAAAACGTATCCTGTGTCCCTGTCCTTACTGGAAGGTATTAATATAGCGTCTTGTTTCCTCATTTTTCAAATAGAAATTTGCCAGAATATTTTGAAACACTAACTGCTTTCTGACAATGATGAAGTCGTCTGAAGAAGACAAGCAAGATGGTAATTTCTCTTCTCAATTTGGCCATTGACTTTCTATGTGATACTGGCCAAACCAAGACTTTAATGTCTAGAGGTTTAATTTCAGACCCTTTCAAAAGGTTAGAATTCCACAAAGCAGGAGACTGGAAGTTTATTGCAATGAGTCATCAAAAGTTAAGAATCTCAAATTTCTAATCTAATTAGTTTAAAATTGGTATTAAGTCTCAATATTCTGGTTTCTCTAATAATACTAGACAGAAGTAATCTGCTTTACAAAACACAAAGTCCTCTGAAAAAGGGAGTCATAAAAATGCTGGAAACCTATTTCTATTAATGTAAGAAATTAATTCCTTACAGATTCAAGTTACAGTTTTAAAGAGAAAAGGGACATAATTGGATGGATACAAAAATATTTATTCTCACATCCCACTGGCCTTTTAAGTCACATGCATTCCAAAGCCAACAACCTGGATTCACACATCAAGTCTGGATTTGTTCACAGTTAAAATCTTTTTGAGGAAACTCACTCTTTTCTATACAATATTATACTAAATAGGAAGCTTATTTTCTGTATTACAGCACTATGTTATATAGCATTATACCACCATGCAACTGTTCTCATGGATTAAACAGAACTGTTGTCACTGATGAGCTAATTCAATTCAATTCATAGAATCATAGAATCATTTATGCTGGAAAAGACCTTTAAGATCATGAAGTCCAGCTGTTAACCTAACACTGCTAAGTCCACCACCAAACCATGTCCCTAAGCACCACATCTATCCGTCTTTTAAATACGTCCAGGCATGGGGACTCAACCACCTCCTTGGGCAGCCTGTGCCAGTGCCTGACTACTCTTTCAGTGAAGAAGTTTTTCCGAATATCCAGCCTAAACCTGGCCTGGTGCAACTTGAGGCCATTTCCTCTCGTCCTATCACTTGTTACTTGGGAGAAGAGGCTGATCCCCACCTCGCTACAACCTCAACTCTGAACACCTACTTTCCTTACTAAGCAAGGAACATCTGACAAAAGCACAGAAAATAAAAATTCGCTTTCCTTCCTACCTTCCCTCTTCTCCAGGAGAAAGAAGCAGCAGGGCACTGTAAACCGAGACTTGCATTTCTTGGTGTCCTCAAAGTATCTGTGGCTGTAGACAAGGCCATGCCAAAGAAGGTCCACCTCGAAGTGACTGTGCCTGTAGATAAACCCACACTGCAGCAGACACACCCATGAAGAGATTGTCATCCATGAATAAGTCCACGCTGGAGCAGGTATTCCTGTAAGGGACTGTGGTCCACAGACACGTCCATACCAAAGCAGGGATGAGGGGAGGAGTTCCACCTGAACCCTTGGAGGGTGAGCCTCACAAGAAGCAGTGCAAATGCAGCAGTGACCCAACCTGACCTGCCTTTGGTGTCCATTAACTCCACACAACATGCCACCTCTCCTGTCCTGAGTGACCACCATAACAGATGGAGCCTAAAATCATAGGCTAAATAAACTCAATGGACATTTTATGGACACTTTACAGGGGTCGCCCAAAGACTAAGGAAGCTGATGGGTAAGGAGGATGTACTGGACAGCATGGAACCTGAGCATGATGTTAATGGTATGGAATAAGGCATGGAGATTGTACTGGTTTGAGCTAGGATAGAATAAATTTTCTTCATAGTAGCTTGTACGGAGCTATGTTTTGGATTTGTAACCAAAACAGTGTTGATAACACAGGGGTGTTTTAGTTATTGCTGAACAGTGCTTACACAGTGTCAAGGCCTTTTCTGTTTCACACACTGCCACACCAGCAAGTAGGCGGGGGTGCACAAGCTGGGAAGGGACACTGCTGAGGCAGCTGTCCAAAGGGATATTCCATACCATATAACGTCACACAGCATTAAAAACTGGGAGAGAGGCAAATTTGCTACGGCTGCCACTGCCCAGGGACTGGCTGGGCATCGGTCAGCTGGTGGTGAGTAATTGGGTTTTTTGCATCACTTTATTCTTGGTTTTGTCTGTCTTTATCTCAACCCACAAGCTTTCACACTCTTACCCTTCCGATTCTCTTCCCCGTCCCACTGTGGGGTGTGAGTGACATAGCTGCCTACGGGGGCTAAGCCACGACACTTGGATAGGCATCACTTCTAGTGGGTCAGAGCAGAAACTGTCTGGTCTCCAAACCCATCCAATACAAAGTGTGCCTGTTGATGCAATCAGTGAAGATATCCAAGTCAGCTGTGTTGATGTACCATTTTCTCTTTTGGACGCATATACCCTCTTTTGGAAAACAACTTGAAATCTCAAAAGAAACTGCACAAAGATTTAGGGTTCTTGAACTGATAGACTTATGGGCCATTAAGTCACTTCACTCAAGGTTTTTAAGAAAAAATTGTAAAGTTCAGAGGCCACTGATACAGCATCTTTATAGCAGTTGCTTTCCATGACTAAGAGTTTAGCCTGGATTTAATTCAGAGATCCAAGAAGCCAGATGTGAGCAGATATACTACGAAAAGAGTATTTCACTGTGTGATGAGAGCAAAGCCAGAAGTGATAATATCCAATTCCACTCTAATGGCTTTTTTCTGTAGATCTCAAGATGCTAGTGATATTCCAGTAGCTAAGTACTCTATATTCAGCTCAGGAGGAGGTCAAGGGCAGAACACCCATGGACTTCAAAAGTTTGCCGGACTGAGGCAGATGTATCAAAACATATTACTCCAGTTTCCGCCTTACATAATAAATTGTGGGCCAAAGGAGCAGTAAACCATCAACCACCAGCCTGATAATTGCATTTCTAACGAAAATGTGTGCCCCTTTTGTGTCATTTCTACTGTAAAACAGCATGCTAGTACCCACTAGTGAACAGTGCGCTCAGCAGAAGCATAGCTAATAGGAGGAATAAAAATTATGTCCTGATGGTGTATTTTTTAATGTATTAAATAATGATTAGGGGCAAAGGGCAAATATTCAGCAAGCAACCAACAAGGGAACAAAATACACTGATTCAGTAAGCGAACACCATTAAAAAATCTTAGCGTAGCCCTTCTCTGAAATCTTCTCCCACTCATCATAAAAGTACTGAAACATATCATCCTTCATTTTGATTGAAGCTAGTCTCTTCTCCAGATGTTAAGGCTGTTCTGTTATCTGTTACTTTGTCATATATATTCCTGAAAATATACCGTCAAAAAGACATACTTGCGTGTTGACAGCTGAGATATTAAAAGGCAACTCCAGTTACAGTTGGCCAAATTTTTGATTAGCTCTTCAGTAAACAAAGGGCGTTATTACTGACAGTAGGTGATTTCAGACAAGATAGGTGTATGTCATAACACAACTTTCAAACCTGTGTTGCATGTTATGGTATGTTAAGAGATAGCACGAGCATCTGTAAGAATCCTGTTGCCAGGCTTAAATAGAGACAAGGGTAAGAATCCAATCTGCTAAACAGAATTTCTCAATTGTACTCCACTTTCATATTGAACATATTGAAATACTTTTATATATAGCCACAAATTGTTCTTAGGTAAACCTAGATGGAATAGCATATCATTTGGGGGCTTTATAATATTTCTGATCCTTTACAAAGGTTGGCTGAAAAAAAAAAAAAATAGGTACACAGAAAAAATGGCAATTATTTCTTCTATAAAAGGAACGCCATAACACAGACAAACGGACGTTGCAGGAGAATTGCCAATTATACTTGGCCTGGTTCAAAAGGTTAATGATGAAATATATCTCTGGCTTATATCTCAAGAAGAAAACTAGCAGTAAGGCAAAATTATTCATTGTGAATCAAGTAAAAATGTTTCCTTTGGTCTTTCTGTAGCTATTGCTAACAATTCACTATTACAAAATGCTTTCTGCTGTTGAAACAGGTATGCTTAATCCTCTAAATTAAATTTAAATACTTTCAGACAGAATGCACTAGATTGTTTTTTCTTTATCTGCTACTTATGCACTTCTAATGATGTAAACAGAAATGAAGGACATGGGAATGATCCTCATTAATCCAATAATACTTTGTGGTTAGACCAGGTCACAGGACTATTTACAATAAAAAAACTTCATTTGGTCTATGAGTTGGTTTAGGAAAAGACTGTTAAAAGACAACAATTTAGATGAATCTAGATAAAACATCTCCTGGTAAACAAGCTGTTAAAAACAAGAATTATTTGCCCCATTAGTTGTGGCGAAGTTAGGGTGGTTTGGCAGGCTGAGACCAAGCAGAATAAAAACAGACAAAAACTCTCCTCCTGTCCGGGGGATGGAAGATATCCATGAAGTATTTTGAGGAGCCAGCTAGGCTAGACTTCACTGCAACTCTAAAATAAACCACACATGCACAGTATGAAATGCACACCAATTAACTCTTTTTGAACTTCTAGGGGGAAAAGAAAATGTGGGGTAAAATATTATTTAAACATGCAGCCTGTTCATCATGCTGTTGTGTTTCTTATTCTTGCTGTTCCTTCTATTAAGAGAGTTGTCTGTTGACAGCTCCCAGAGAGATGACTTGGAGACACCCAGCACACTCATACGCTGCCGTGAAAATTTAGCTAATCCAAGACTCCACCCAAAGGCAGGATAGCTGTTAAACCTAGAAAGGCTGGGCACAAAACTGAGGATGTCATTTAAAGAACCAGGAAACTTCAATATGACAATAAGAAACCAGTGAACTAGAATAATTAGTTGAAAAACTTCTAAATTGATTTTTTAAACTTACATTTTACTGCTTTTGAAAAAAAAAAAAAAAACCAAAACAACACGCCAAAAAAGCCCAACCACAAGAATAAGAAATATATTCCCTAGAGTGTCCATTCACATAGATTAACTGCTATTAAGACTAAAGGAAATTATACACAAACTCCTTTGTATCTTGACAGAATTTATTCTTTTGGTAAAGAGTTGGTATCATTGCTAGTCTGCAAAGGTATAATTTAATCATTAGTTCACGTACATGATATAGTCAGTTTATTGAAAATATTCTAAATCCTATTGTTGTATCATGTACACATGTTCAACTCTCTCACGTGAGCGAAGCACCTAACAGTGAGCTGCTGCCAGAAGAGGCACCAGCATTTGCGAGAATCAGGAGCTTTTAGCCTGTTTTTTTCAAGTACTTTCAATTTTACAAACCTTATTGTCAGAAGTCTTTAAAGGATTTGGTTTGCTAAGAATATATCCCCGTAGAAATAGAACACTTATAAGATATATCTCAAGTTGGATATTTAAAAAATTTGTAGCTATTTTTAAAGGCTCTGGCTTCTAATAAGTATCCATCTAGAGGTGAACTATTTGAAGATGAAAAGCAATTTTATGTTTAAACTGAGATTTCATAAACAAAGCAACACTGTTATGCAGTTACCTCGCACATTTCCTTCTTTTCCCCCATTAGATTTCTCTTACAGTTTGATATTTCAGTTGCTTTCAAAAGTATATCTGCACAGTCAGACTGCTGCAGCAAAGTGTATCTGTATCACATGTAGTGCCCAGGACAAAATCTTCAGTCAAAAAACCCTCACCAAAAAATAACAAAAAATCCCATCCCTTTCCCATGATCTGAAATTTGTCACAACTCAGGTATGGACACATAATCAGAGAGCAAGCTTCAAAGAGGTGTCTGACACAACATGTGCCAAAAACAACATTAAGAAGTTAACAGTAACAATGACACAAATAAATCCATTGAAGTTAAATCGTAAAAACTATTCTGAGTAATGTATACTTCAAGACAAACTTTTTGATCAGTTTTAACACGCTTCCAGAGATCTGCATTTGGGAGTGAACTGACATTTGCTCCAGGTCACACCACCATCTAAGCATTTTACACAGGTGACATGCTTCATCTGAAGACAAGGAAAGGCTATTGCTCACTTTGACCTGTCAGCCCAATTGACATCAAAGTTGTGAAGAAAAATAGAAGAGGGTGAACAGGAAAACAAAGACAAAAAAAATAAGTAACAAAAAGAAAGCCCTGGAAAGAAAATATCTTGCCATAGAGGACCTCTCTGCTTAGGTCATGAACTCATGTCACATTCTCATGATAGTTGGCAAAAAATATCTGTTAACCTCATACAGAAGTGAAGCATAGTCAGGATAGTCAATATTAATTGCTGAAATAGAGCACACTGATGCAAAAATAAAGACTGTACAACGATTAAAGGATACCATTGATGATAAACTGAATATAAATGTGGGGAGACATGAGTTCCTGAATTTTAATGTCAACTGTGAGAGGTTATCAGGTGACCTTGGCAAGTCACTTGCCCTCCTTGTTCCATAGACCCACACAGAACATGAAATAACGTTTACAGGTTTGGATACGCAGCAGCGTGCCTACAGCTACTGTAAATCTAATTTTTCGTAGACATCATCTTTGTATATACTCAATGTGCTTTCCAGATGTAATTTTGGTAAATGTGTCCAGGTACTTCATGATTCAGACATTTCCTATAGCCAACCAGACTAACATATGGAGAGCCATGTGAAGGGGAGGGGTTGGCAGTCAAAGGAGGCCAGTGAGAGGTTTCACTTGGGTTTTGCCATCAGAAATATGACCGCCTTATGAATACCTGTTTATTTATATTGATTAATTCAGGTTAGATTCATGGAGAACTCAATAAAATGTTGCACATGCCAAAGGAAGATAGGAATATCATGAAAATCTGTTGATTAGGTTTTGCTTAGTACAGAAGAATTATGCAGAGATGCTATGTTTCAGCCAGTTTGGGCTGCTTTGGAAAAAGCAAGAGCAGCAAGAGATATTTTAAAGGCATGCTGGGGCAGGGCAAAGGGAAGAGAAGAAAATCTGTGAATACTACATAATAATAATATCAAATTATAAAAGTTAGGATCCAGGAAATTACCATGAGTTCCTGTTTAGAAAAATCAATTTTGAGAATTGAGATTTAGTCTACGACATCTATTTGGCTCAATAATTATGCTCAAAATACCTGATAAATGTATTTAGCAAGAATAGATATTAAATTAAATTTCTTATTTTGTAATCTAGTTTTACTGACAATAAACCCAGACATCCTAAAACTGCTTCAATAGAGCATGCTCATCAAAATTTTTTAGGAACAAGTTTGATTTATGTCCAGCAAGGTATTTTGAAGTGCATTACAGTAGGAATAACTTCGGTTTTGTGAATTGACTGAATTGTTCTATTTTCACATTATCTCAACTTTTTTTTTTTTTAGTATTAGTTGCTGATGAAAGCAGAACACTGGCAAATGCATCCTTCTTCCTCCAAACTAACTTAGGACATACCACATACTCTAGACTGATAACTAATTATTGTTTTAAAGAACCAAGTTAAACAGCAATTTAGAATACAAAAAGATGAAAGACTAGGAAATTATTTTTATAGTGTTTTAGAGATCAGTAATGCTAAAAAGCACAACAGATTAATTATTCCTGTTATCTTGCTTGATTTCCAAAGAAAACTAAAGGAATCCTTACTGAGGGAATATCACTGTGACAGTCAACACTGAAACCAAGAGCACTCATGCATCACCAGTTTCAGCCCCCGTATTTGGGAGCTCTGAATGCAAAATGTTACTGTTTCCTTTGGGTAATTTCCCACATTGAATAGCCTATATCAGATATTACAAATCTTTATATTGTTAAAGTACCTAAGGTGATAAGAGCACAGAAATAGATACAAATAAACTACCACAGCTTCAATATTCACTTTTATCTTTCACAGAGCCAGACTTATTATACAAATATATGATCATACAATGCATCTTACACTTTTTAGCTGCACACTATGTTCTGATAATAGTTATTTACATAATTATTCTTTCTGCAGGGAAAATATGGTGCACTATGAAAAACGTACTCAGGAAAAAGTCATTAGACAATTACTCACACAATATTCTGGAGCTAAATCCACAATACTGTGCAAATAAGTAACTTCCTCAATGTACTTCTGTGAAGGAAGGTTATCCTAAGTGAGTTATCAATTTTAAAGTCAAATCTCCCTAGGTGTGGAGGCAGACGGTAAATTTCATAGAACTTACATGTACTTACCAAATAAACAGATCAATTTTGTATAGCCATTAGAAGTACAATTACTCCTTTGTTAGTTTTTTTTGCCTCTTTCTACCATCCTTCTTGCTGATGTTTTGCAAGAAGTAGAAATGAGTCCAAGTCCATTTCCCAAACCCCAGCCTTGGAGTACTTTGGACTTCAGAAAGGTGAACCTCGTGCTAACAGCGGGACAATTTTTGTTTTGCTTTTTTGTCATCGTCTTGATCCTAAACTGCTTTAATTTTTGAAAGTTTCAAACAACTTACACAAAAAAAGAGACACATGTTTGGCTCACATACCGTGTGAGGATGGTCAAGTAATAAATCCACATTCTACTAGATTACTCGTGCCTTTTAAGACAGACCAAAATGAGTTTACTTGCACGAGGACAGTTCGGAGGACAAAGACAAAAAAATGCACAAAAAAATTACTGCAAGGCAGTAATGAGTATGATCTTTGTTGCCCACTACATAAGATTTCTTTTTAAAAGGCAATTCAGGGCAGATGAAAGACGTGCAACTTTCTAGCACAGGAGTTACTGTGCAATAACTCCTTTTCTGAGTACCCCTCCTCCCCAATAACCATACGTATATGGGGCCTATCTTATAAATGAGTTCATAATTATTTCTTACAAAGATGGATGAGAAGCAACTCATATTCCAATAACCATCAAAGGATTCCGGTGAGCTCAACAGGACCACTTAGCTGCAAAGAAACCACTTATGCGATTCAGAATCTGGGGAGTGTTCATAAACCCCATGGACCAGTAGTAAATCTGCTGCATACAAATACTCGTAGGATGTTGAAGTGGCTACGACACTGGGCTGGGACTTAATCAAATCTGGTGGTGCTGTGCAGCCCCGATGACCTCTCTTATTCTCCCATAATGGCCTGTCCTCCTTTACCAATTTAAGTCATTCTTCTGGGAAAAGCTGTCTTTCGTTGTCCACCTGGGACCCCAGCCTTTGTTGTGGTTTCTAGAGGCTATTAGAATAGAGATGAAAATAATAGGGGAGGTGTCTTAATTTGAGGAACAATCCTGTGGTGTCAAAGACTAGCTCGTACTCAGGCTTTTAACAAACAGGTGGAAAATACACCTCTGAATGGTCTGTGAACATAGTCCTTAGCTTTAAATAAATGTTGATGCTGCTAATAACTAAATATTATTGCCCTGAGCCAGCAGGTTTTGATACAGTTCTGTATATTCCTTACAGTTATTTGCCCCCTAGTTGTGCTTGTTTTCTTTTGAAGAATAATTAAGATTTAATGGCATATTTTCACAGGTTTTTTCTGCTTGCTTTCTTGCTGCCTACTGTGCTGATTGCTTGTGTCTGATCCTGGTCATTACAAGAACTGTACAATAATTGCCTATCTGGTGACTCGTTAATGAAGGTCCCCAGAGAGATGAGAAGCTGTTCTTTTGAAGTTCATCATGTTTGCTGTTGGCCTTCTAGTTTAATCTATACATTCAGGACACCTTATTCAATTATTGGAAACTCCTTTTTTCTAAGGATATAGACACCTTGTAAACAAGGTCCTTTATCTCTGCTAACAACATGGCTTACCTCTGATAAATCAAAGCATTTTACACACCAGACACACACTTTTCATCTTCGAAAAGCCAGGATGGTTCAGAAAAAGAAAACCAAAACATTCTGCTACAAACAGGTGTTTTGAATCAGGGAATTACCTCCAAAATGCAGCATTTCAAACATCTGAAATTCAGCAACATATTGTAACAAAAAGCTCTGTTCATGAACACACATTTTCCAATTCTCAGATGTTGTTTTTTCTCTTTTAAAAGGAGCTTTATAAGACAAAGCATTACATTTTAGAATTTTCTGTGAAAGAAAAGTTTGAAATAACTTAAAAAAATGATCATAATATTTGGCACCAAGTCAACCAAAAGCTCCCAGCTATTTATTTCAAGGCATCCAACCTGCTCTTGCAGACAGGCAGACAATCCACAACTTATCCTTTATCCCTCCCCTAGCCCACTGCCACCGAGGAATGAGGGCTTCCTCCTCTCAAACGCTTATCTCTGACTCCCTGCGCTCATATACCCCACCAACAGTAACCCATGATGTCTCCAGAGCATCTCACCACTTACCTGATGAATGGATTTTTGAGAGACCTATCTAAGTTTGACCAGAAATTTATCAAAATGTTTTACAGCACATTCTGGTTTTGACAAATGAACCTGCCAGGGAAAAGACTGTTTCAAGCAAACCTTCCTGTGACTGTAGCACTGGAAATACTCAGCATCAGTTCAGACAATTAGATTTTTGTTTTGTTTGTTTGTATGGTAGATGGAAGTACACAAAGGTGCAGGGTAGCACTTTGTCTTTGGTGAAGGGCACAACGAAGGTGATTAACTGCTTCGTTTTTATTATCTGTGTCATTTACTCGATTGTTTTTCTGCAGTTGTGCTATCCTTACAAGAGAGCTATCAACCTGCATGGGGAGGTCCACTGTTTGTATTCACAAGTCTGCTTCATTTTCTCAGTTTGTCGACGTATAATTTAACAGGAAAGGAAATAGCTGAGAGTAGAAGGAAGACTCCAGAATGAGGCCTCTGAAAGCGAGGAGTTCTTACTGCCAACAAAGGCAAACACGTGCTCTAGAAGGCTCAGTCACTGGGAGTCCCATCAATACATCAGGACTTGAAAGATCCATGCAAAAAGTTTCTCTGGGTGTCTAAGGAGAACATCAGGAAAAGATGGATCCCTTCTGATTTGAGGTTAGATAGCAGTGGTAAACAAGCATGACAGCACTACTGTAAAGTCAAGCAATCAGGCTGGCAGAAGTTAAGGAGAAGTTTTGCATAAAAGCAATTATAAACAGATACAAATGGGGAGAACTTAACAGCTCCACAACAAATTTTAGTTAGCTCGAAACACCTGATGACAATACTGCACCCTCTTGGGCACCTGTGCAACTACCTGTTTGCATACAGCCTGACATTTTGCAGAGCGCCAGTCTAACGGTCCTCATCAGCACAGCACAAGAAATCTCATTTTAAAATTCAAGCAACAGTTCTGTATTGTGGTTACTTGTTGCTATCCTGAATATTCCAATCTACAAGAAAGAGAACTCTGAATTTATTTGCATAATTGTGCAAGAACTTATGGGAATCGAAACAGTACAAATGAGAATAGTCGCTGAAACTTAACACCACTTGTCATGGCAACTAAATAGTGGGGAGGATCTGGTGGATCAAAGCTAAGTCTGTATTACCCCCTCACTGGCTGAAAGCAAAAAGCAGCAGTCAGTGGGTATGGCTGACACTGGGTTGCCACTAAGCGACCGTCATATACATTTTTAGTCGCACACAGTGAGTTTGCGTTTAACTTGTTTAACCAAGTTTCACTGTACAATCTTTCTCACTACAGAGTGATGCGCAATACAGCATTTCATACATCTTGAAATGCAGTCATCAAACAGAAGAGATCCCCAGGACAAGCAGCTAGTAACACCAGCATATTCCTGGCCCTGTGGATTTGAATGAAGACGCGCGATCGATATTTCTGCAACTGCAAGCCCTCCTTCAAAAAATATTAAAAAATGAACATTGGCTGTGAAAAAATCCATGCTGCTGAAGATTTGATACTTACTCAAGAGATCAAAACATGTATCTAAGGCATATTGTTAAACAAAAATAAATATTTTGCTCAAATCAAACTAGTAGCAAATCTTATCCCCATACATCAGTGTATATAACAAAATAGTAAGAAAACTGTTAAGCATCTTTCAGAAAAGTTTAGTTACAGAAAATTTATTTGCCACATGCAATTGCGCTGTGCTATACATTTTTGTAGGCCATTTTGGTAGCAAGTTGATAGAATCATTTATTGATTTCTTACATATTGACATAATAATTTGCTCTTTTAAACCATTCATATTTTAACAAATCATCACTCAAGTTTTCCTGACCTCTTTACTTACCTTTGATGTGAAATGATAGAGAAATGTTTGGAGTTTTACTTAACTGCTGATTAAAAAAAACACTATTTGAAAGACAGAATTACTGGGGCATGAGGAATCTCTTAAATGAGCTGGAAAAATCCTGTGGAGTGTAATATATGCATGTGATTAAGAGCTCTTCACTGATCGGGTTTCCTCTCCTACTGTCTATTATAAAGGCATTAGGAAAGTTGCATCAATTAAGACACTAGGCCTGAAATATAAAAGTACTCCATTTTTCAGGGAAAGCACAAATAAAGGACAATGTGAGATCTCTGTCTCCCTTGGTATGAGCTTCCTCATGAAAGAAACCCAATGACTTGCACAAATTTTCTTGAGATTCCTTTCAAACAACCATTCAATGAACAAACCCTAGAACAGCCACCAATTAGTCAGTATAAAAATTCAATTTTAAGCTTTGCTGAGGAGATTCTTGCACCTTGCTTTTATTTATCAGTTCACTTAGAGCAGGCATTACCACTGCCCTCGACAACAGAGGCTACAAATACATTCTGCACAAATAAACTCATTCAAATTTGACAGTTAAACTACCGAAACTCAAGTAAATTTTCTCTGCCACTTCTATAGAAGAATGAATTATAGTTTGCATATCTTTTCATAAAATGCATAAAGTAATCCTGAGTTTTAGAATGGAAATCTTCTTCACAATGTTAAAGAGGTACATTAACATCACAAACTGTTGCAACTGGATCTTATATTTTTAGCGTCAAAACATTTTTAAAAGACTGTGTAACTGATTCTACTATTTGTGTTGGTGTTTCCTTATTTTTCAGTGGACTTAATAGTCTGAGAACACCAAATATTTTCAGCTAAATCTCAGCACTAGTCTCTAGTCAAGCTAGAGAGAGTAGAACTCATGTTTCCTTTGTTACCAAGCTTCCTTGGAAATATTTCCAAAGGATTTATCACAGAACTATCCGGACAAGTCATTTATTTTGTTTTGTTATTCTATAACAACAGGCAATGCTCATAGTCAGTCACTAACATAATGGATGTACATACAGACTGGGGAATGAGAGGCTGGAAAGCAGCCCCATGGAGAGGGATCTGGGGGTTCTGGTCGACAGCAAGTTGAACATGAGCCAACAGTGAGCCCTGGCAGCCAAGAGGGCCAACCGTGTCCTGGGGTGCATCAAGCACTGTATTGCCAGACGGTCGAGGGAGGCGATTGTCCCGCTCTGCTCTGCACTGGTGCGGCCTCATCTTGAGCACTGTGTGCAGTTTTGGGCGCCACAGTACAAAAAGGATACAAAGCTACTGGAGAGTGTCCAGAGAACAGCCACAAAGATGGCGACGGGTTTAGAGGGGAAGCCATACAAGGAGCGGCTGAAGTCACCTGGTCTGTTCAGCCTGGAGAAGAGGAGACTAAGGGGAGACCTCATCGCAGTCTACAGCTTCCTCACAAGGGAAGGAGGAGGGGCAGGCGCTGATCTCTTCTCCCTGGTGACCAATGATAGGACCTGAGGGAACGGCAGGAAGATATGCCAGGGGAGGGTTAGGTTGGACATTAGGAAAACGTTCTTCACCCAGAGGGTGGTGGAGCATTGGAACAAGCTCCCCCAGGAGGTAGTCACAGCACCAAGCCTGACAGCATTCAAGAAGCATTCGGACAACGCCCTCAGACACATGGAGTGAATTTTGGGGTTGTCCTATGCAGGGACAGGAGTTGGACTTGATGATCCTTGTAGGTCCCTTCCAACTCTCAGGACATTCTATGATTCTATGATAACGTATAATCTCACAGTCACAATTAATGCTAATGTGTTTTTTTTGCTTTTACTATCCTTTATTTCGCTGTTTAGAATTTTAGCGGGTTGTTTTTTTAAGCACTACATTACTCCATACCTACCTTCACTTTGTAAAACCACTAAAAAGTGGGGCCAACACAGTCTATTTTTAGATGTCAATTATAAGCAGGATCTGAGAACCATTGATGCATTCACCTTTTGCAGAAAGAATTGAAGAGGGTGTAATGGCAAAAAGAAGGAGCTGCCAGTGGTCCTGTGAATAGAAGATGGAGACATGGAGACAACATGTAGCAATCAGCTGGGTTTTTTTATTTATTTAACAGCCTTGTACCCAGGACTGTCAAGAGAAGAACAGAAAGATGAAAGTGGTTTTTTTGTTTGTTTGTTCTTACATCAAGTGATGCCTGGCAGCTGAACTCAGTTACTTCAGGTCTCAGAATAAAGAGATCACAAAGATATGGTCTTCAGTGATTGAAATAGCTCTATTTTAGGGGCCTCTTTTTCAGAGTCAGAATACTGACTAGTCAGTAGACACATTAGGCCAGCACCTCCACCTCCTTTTCCTGGTTTGTTTGTTTGTTCGTTTGTTTTGGGGTTTTTTTTGTTTGTTTGTTTGTTTGTTTTTGTTTAAGTGTTTTTTTGTTGTTTTGTTTTGTTTTGTTTTTTGGGGAGGTGGGTGGGTGGGTGGGTTTGTTTACACAGATATAACTCAGCTATTTCAAAGGACCTTTCCAGACTGCGTCAGTACTGTATGCTTCTAGGAACCCAAATAGTTCCCTGGGAGGCTTCTGCATCAAATATTTTCCCTTACCAGTGAACCCTACCCTATCATGATGGAACATAAAAGGGTGTCTAACACAGTTTGTCTTCTAGACAGGTCCAGACTTTATCAAATAATACACTCCACATTAACAATGGGAAGCAGGTAAAGGACTTGTGTCATATCTTCCTCATTTGAAAAGATGAGCTAAGATCCAAGAGGACAGGGACTCAAGAAGCCACGGATACATCCATGTAATGGGTCTGTTTCCTGCAACTCCTCACAGAGGACATTCCACTGCAATCAGCTGTTTACTTGATAAGAGTTTACAGGATCTGATCCCTCATTTGTTAATGCTTGCACAGCACTTTTAAAAAACAAAGTGCTCTCTCTAAATGGGAAGCGTCATCATTATTATTATTATCATCTAAAAGAATGATTTTTGGAGTACTCATATAACTGAAAATAACATCTTGTTCTTAGTACAAACATATTATTCGATCTGATATGCAGGCCATAATGGAACCTATAGAAAAAAGGCAAGTAATTCATTAAGAGGCTGCACCACATGAAAGAGAATATATGTCCTGACTCCTCAGTATTTTATCTTTTTTAGTTTAAAATAAAACAACACACATTTTCATCAGAACCTAAATTATCTTCTTCACCGAAAGGGCAGTCAGGCATTGGAACAGGCTGCCCAGGGAAGTGGTTGAGTCTCCATCCCTGGAGGTATTTAAAAGATGGGTAGATGTGGTGCTTGAGGACATGGTTTAGTGGTGGACTTGGCAGTGATAGGTTAATGGTTGGACTCGATGATCTTAAGGGTCTTTTCCAACCTTAACGATTCTATGATTCTATCTCTCTTGGTTTTAATATTATAAATTCTATTACGATTCAGAAGATCTTATTACTGTAGTAAACCAGAAGAGTAGTTAAAAGAATTTCCAAAGGCAGCAGTGTAACATTGTTGATAGTAGACTGCACATTGTTAGGCAGCTCAAAGGGATTAGTATGGGGGACATTAACAACCTTAACTTACTTTACAGTCTGATTTTCCTTCCAGACATCAAATAGAAATCTGGAAAAAGAAGCCACTTGCCTTTCTTTTGTAGGTCAAGAGGACCAAACAAGAACGGGATACGGTCTGTGATTCAAAACTGCTCTTTGTAACTCATTTTCCCTTATACAAACCAAGTGGGGAAAAGTAAGCTGCCTCCCACCCCCTCGCCCTACAAAAAACCCTCTCTGTTTCTTTTTCCTTACTATCTCATGCTCTTACAAATTACAGGCAGGACTGAACAGCTTTAAATAAAGAAAAGCTTTAGCACGTTTTTAGGATGAAGCACAAAGTGAGGAAGACAGTGGGGCTGCCTGTAAATTCTGCAATTTTAACATCTCACAAGTATCATCACCCATTCAGCCACAACTCCTTCCTCTCCTCTTCCTTTTTTGGCCTTGTATTTGCTTCGTATTCAACAAAAGCAAGTTGATAGTAAAACTCCGTTATTCACACAATATGTAGTCCTCCAGCACTAATTCCTTGCATTTATCGCGTTCAAGCAGAACTTTTCAGCAAATATTTGAAATCCATACAGTTCAATAAAAAATGTTTACTGCCCAATTCTGACCTGACACGTCTTGAATATTTTACAATGTTAAGCAAGCTTCAGGGTTACCGATACTTGATGGATTCACATATTAAATTTTTTCAGGGTAAAATTAACATCGCATTAGCAGGAGATCAAGCTTAAATAGTCTTGTGTGGAGAGACCTACCAGTCAGTGTGGAAAAGTTGGGGGGTTTATAACTTGTATTTGAAGTCACACAATGTCAATCATTCCTTCATCGTTCCTTATCTGTTCTCCCTTGAATGTGACACGTGCAAAACACAGCTCTCCCAAATTAAAGTAAGAAATCCACATACTCACATACCTCCTGGCTTTCTTGGCCTCTGCTAGATGTATGCTTTTAACAGCCGTTTTGCCCCCGCTGAACTTCACCTGCACAGAAAAGATCCCACAGTGCAAAGTGATACCAGATGCAACACAGGACAGGTCACTTGTTAACAAGGTACGTGGCCACCTTGTTCATTCAGGTTCTGCCTTTTTAGCCAAAAAGGATGTGCCAGCCATGGGAATACAAACACAAACTTGACAGGAAGTTTTGTCCACTAAACAAAACATGAACTGCCAAAGAAACATAAATTGACTTCATCTTTTTAATAGTTAATCACAGAATGCTGAAGAAACATAAAAGCAGCTTTAATTGAGGGACATTTGATCACAGCAAATTAATGATTCCACTAAGGTCACTCTAGAGATATCTTAGTTTGCTATGAATGAAAATATCTTTACCCCATTCATCCTTACAGTATTCTACATCTAACAAAACTGACGTTAAGTAGATTTAAAAAAAAATCCCAAAACCCAAACACATAGCATTTTTATGGCTCATGAACAATAGCCATTTACTGATTCTCATATCATTAAAGCATTAACACAATCTAAATTAATAGATATTGCAATTAAGATTAAGTAATGAGAGGGCTAAAAACTGTTCCTAGTGGCTTCTCATTTAAATGGGGAATGAAAAAAACAACAGCAAATCATTTGGAAACAACACATGATGATTATGATACATGATTTAGTAGATCTAAGTTTTATTTGGTGAGACTGCAGTTAAACTAGGCTATGAAAACATTAAAAAATCAAATATTTGTGCAAACATAAATTTGATGATTTGTTGATTAGAGAGAGGACTGCTCCGTTTGACAGCCAGTTTGCCTAACCATTCAATAGATTGCATTGTTAACTTGTTCTAAAATACATTCAGTTTTCTTCAACCAACTAACCCAGCTCAAAACAACCGGTTTTTCTTCATTAAGATCTTGGGCTGGCTTAGCCGATATATTTTTCTTACTCTGGAAACAGGGATTTTGAAGATCTCTTTGATCATTTGGCACTTAGGCCTGAACAGCTTTAAGTGTGGAGAACGTCCTGTATAAAGGCCGGACTAAACACATAAGCTTAGAGCCACGTCATTCTGAGGAAATCACACCAGAAAGACTAAAATTTGGCAGGTGTAGTTAACCTCATCATGTTAACAGTTGCCAGCAAGGCCAGTTCTCCTTAGATGCATTCATTCTCTACCACACCTTGCAGCTGAACACAAAGAAATGGGGAGTGTTAAGTATGGCTTGAAATTTACTCCATTTGACAGGCGCCAATATACCCAGCACTGCTGTTCTTTTGCTCACAGGTAAGAGAGAACTCACACCCACGCTAGAATGAATCAAGGTATTGTCATTATATTAAACACTATACAGTCTTGCAGCAACAAGTTAAATTTGGGTTAAAATAAAATGTGATTGAAATACAAGATCACAATACGAACAGAATTGCTGTAGCCATTACCAAGCACATTTCAAACATGGCGAAAATAAGGGGTCATATATCACTAGGAAGAGGGAATTAAATTCAGTAATAGCATGGCAGAGCTGCTGTTGTGGCATCAGACACAGTCATTGCACAGCACAGGGAAACCGTTATTTGTAAAGCAAACCAATGCCATAGAAAGAATGTAGTAAAGAACTAGATCAAAGTATTTAGCCTGATCCACAGCTGTCATTCCTAAAATGGTGTTGTAGAAGATAAGATAAAATCGATTCATAATCATAGTCTTATTCAAAATGCTTCCCTCCTGCCACAAAATCCAGTTTACAGGAGAAAGATGCAAATTGAAATAAAGAGGGTCTTACAAAAGGCTGCATATTTCCTTTGGTTTCATGATGTGCCCTGATGCCCTTTAGTATTTTGATGTGAAGAGATGCTCTTTTGATATCTGAGCCAAAAGACAATTTAGCCAAGGAGAATGGAATGTGACACAGCCCTTTCCGTGCTTCACTACGAGGTCTTCTAAGGATAATGAGTGCTCTTATGTTAGTGTTATTATAACATCAAACAGCAAGTGCTTCTCAGGTTAGAATCAAATAGAAGTGAAACTACTGCTGATGGTTTGGTCAAGTTTGCCATTTTCACATTCGAATATAATTTTTTTTTTTTTGCCCAGATCCTAAGGGTAACACCAAGAGGAAAATTTGTTATCTATTCCTACAGTAGATAGATGTTTAATGAGCACTTGATGATTCATCTGGAGTATAAAATTTCAGCTGAGAGCCTGGTGTTATTATTCAAGCCCATTTTGCAGTCAGACAGCTCCCACTCTTTTATAAAGTATTTTTTTACTCTGTGAAAAACAAGCCCTTGGAGGCAAGTCAGGGGCTACACAATGGCATATTGAATTTACTGGCTTTATCTTGAACAATATGGCAGAAATATTTCAGTGATGCAAGATCTAATCTATAAATAACTCAAAAACATGGTAAAAGACTGTGCCAACATATTGTTGAAATCCCCAGTGGTTTGAATGGGAGCTTACTAGAGAGAATTCCTAAAGGGTTACAGTTTCAAGCAGAACTGAGCCAAATAAAAATAAAAACAGGGAATCTAAAATGTCACTGCGTAAAGGAATCATCTGATACTGCAAAGGAGCAACACTCGGTCACTCTTCGGCATTTTACAATTTCAAATGTTTGAATTTCTTTAAAGCGATTAATTTTGCCCGCCTTTCTTTCTCCTGTCTCCCGTTTTTAAATGGGAGTGCATTTTAAACATGTGCAATTCAAGCCAGGACTGGGGAAATACAGACATGGTACAAAAGAGTAGTCCAAAATGAAGACGGCCAAATGAGCCATCAGAGCATGAAATTCCCCATTCTCCTCCCCCATCTGTTTGCTGGTCATGATTTCCTAACTTCTTCTATTCTTACTCTGCTTTGCTTGGCAGCTGCTGCAAAAATCTTCACCCTAGCCAAAAGTTGAAGCTAAGAGGTTCTTTTCAGTGCTGATGCCAGCATGGCTCCGTGGAGCCCTGCATGGGGAGGATACAAGCTGCAGAGCTGGCACCTGGCTGCAGCCTGTCAGTCTTGGCAGTGCAACTCCTCTCCTACACTTGGATCTGGACTTGAGAGCACAACACAGCAGGGGCTTAGGCAGCAGTATGCACATATACCTCTGAATGCAGCTCACTGCTGAAAGAAGCTTGAGGGGAAATAAATTTTCCCCAAATTAACCCTTCCTTTATACCAAGAAAAGCTAAACTGACAGCTTCAACTATCTAGAAGCCAAGCAAGCTGTGTTTACAATCATATAGGAGCGAATCAGATCTCAACTACTTCTGTATTTGCAAAAAAAGTATTCAAAGCAGCAGCTGTTGCATAACAGGTTAAACCCGTCACCTCCTTCGCCTTTCTGTGACACTGCAGTGACATCAGAAGAAACAGAAACTGCCCTGCATTGGGACCCACGCTGCATTCAATTTCAATCATACTAAGCTTAAACGTTTAAGTCAAAATTCTGATGCAAAGCTTGTTCCTATTAGTGGAACAGGTGAGGTCAATTAGCAGATTAGATTTAAAAAAACTAAGTTTAAAAGAAATTCAAGATGATGAGGCTGGTTTCTAGCTCCCGGGTATCAACTTCTACCCTAAGATCCAGTTCTGTCCTGGTTCAGGTGCCATTAGAGATAGAGGCTTTCTGTTATACTCGGCTTCCTCCTTCCCTCTTCCACACATGCTGTTCCTGCTGGTCTTTGAAGAAGGCTCAATTCAGGTAGGGAAATCCTCTTCTCTTAAGATGTACTCAGACTTTCACATCAATTAAACTAATTGGCAGCAAGTACAACACATACCTTAATTGTAACTGCAAACACACTGTGATTATACCAAATCCTTTCTGAAAAGGAGAGTGCTATTTTTATAAGGGTCTGAAAAATAAACATTTAAAAGGAAAAATAGAAGTTTATGTTTGAATATTTCACTGTATTACTTTCAAAGGTCAAAGACTCCAAAAAAATAACTTTAGCCTAATAATTTTATCTGTTTTAAAAATATACTTTACCACTTTTATTTTGTAACCATGATCTGTTCTTTTTCACCAGTCTGCACCTTTAGTAAGGTCTTGTTTCAATCAGCCCCTATCCCCACATATTTTCTTATATTAAATCTTAGGGTTTTAACATGCACAGGGAACCCAGAATTATTTAATGATCTCCTTTTTCATATTTTTAATTAAAAGACTGACAGCTAAAGTGAGCCGATCAATATCACCCAAACACAAGCCAATTGCAAAGTGCTGTTTCAAATGTGAGAGCCAGGCAGGGCTGCATCAGAAACACAAATTTGAGGGACACAAAGGAGTTAATGGTCTATCCCTGAAAGAGGCTTAAATCAGTCCCCCCCCCCAGCACCTGCAAAAGACATGGCCAAGAGTCTTCCAGCCATCACTAGCAATCAGGACCGAACAAGATGCAGGAGAGGAGCACACCGCATAAGCAGCTGCTCTGCCTGGGGCAACAGATATCCCAAGAGACCTAAGGCACTAAGGGACTTTTTTCATCATTTTCCCACCACTGCTAACATTGATTCAGCTTCACTGACGTTAGTGGCATTGAAAGCTGAGTAAAGTCAGGCTTTCACTGGCAATTCAAACGTTACTTTGATTTAGACCTATTTTGAGCTACCTGGAATGAAGCTAGTGACTTGTCTGTGCGAGGATTCCCAATGTTACTGGCATTAGAAATGCTGCGCATCATTTGTAGGAGAGACAGGTGAGGCTCCTTATGCCTAAGTCAGACAGTGTTGACTTGTTCACTTAGCATCTTTGAAAACAAGAAGGAATTCTTTCCAGAGAGAGAGAGAGATCACTGCACCTCAACACAAGCAACAGTCATAACTGGCTCGGTGCAGAATCTGAATGGAAGCAGATGGAGAATGGGAATAGTCAGTCTTTGATTACCAAGCTGGCAGGTCACACTAAATTCTAGTGCTCTGGCTTCAGACTTTCCTTCTGAGCCTTCTACGTTCTACTACAGATATCTGAAGCACATAGGAAAAGTGCTCAAGTGTTTTTGTTTGTTTGTTTTCCTCTCTACTAACCTGACCATATTTTCAGGAAGAGCAGTTTGTTATCAGCCACATCTCAGTCCTTTTCATCTCACTGCACCTTCAGAAGCCAGGGAGGTTTGACAGGGTAAGGTATGCTTGCTCTAATTTCACTGGACACTGTCAGTCACTTGATAAGGACATGACATAAACTTTGATTCTCAATGTGCAATGCCATAGCTTTGGGTAGGAAGACTATGCTTATTATAAAAGCCCGAGTTTTCATAAATGCAAATTTTCAGACATCCTACACTCAGGGTAAATTTATTCTAATATTACAACATAAAAAGAAGGAGCCATTCAAAGCATTTCCTATCATGTTTTTAAAGAAAATAGCATCCATTTTGATTTGTTTTTAAGTAGTAAGTGACAGGGAGAGCGGACACGTACACTGATGATAGCACCCAGGAGGAGTCCTTTGGGAGGCTCAGCTGGAGAAACGTCTGCTCCATTCAGATCTGGCTGCCTCAACCTCCAAGATTTTCAGCCCTGTGAAGGCATTTCTGTGTGTACAAAAGCAAAACGTTCAGACAGACAGCAGTCAATGGAAAATGTCAGGATTTCCACTTTGACACTTGAGTCCACAATGCCTCCCCTTACACATTTCTTTGACATGTTTAGATGAGCAGGCTTCAGTCAGTACTGAGAGAAACCGTTAATGCAGAAGGAGGCATAACAAAGTTTTACTATATCTAAGTGGTTCATGGGACAATCCTCTCTCAATTAATCTGATATTCTATATTAGATGAAAGCTTACTTACAAGGATTGCTAATTGAAAGAACATTATGCACAGCATGAACGGTTATTGCCGCTTCTGAGCTCTACCTTCCTCAGAGCATATTTTTCTTACCGTGCCATTGCAAAGAGTTACTCTGAGGTAATGAAGATTAACTGAAAATGTATTTCAAATAACTTGGAGATTGTAATCTCTTCACCTATGCTTTAGTTTAGCAAACATCAATAAAAAATTAAACCAAATTATTATCATTATTTTGAAATTATTAGATGAAAAAAGTCATCAGAGCTCTGAATTTTCCAGAGTTGCAAAAGGAAAAGTAAGAAGGAAAATTTTTATGGTGTTTTTACTAAAATAGCAACAGCTTGCTTCATTCTAAATAACTTGGTAAGAGAATGCCTTGAGATACTGTGTGGAAGATCCAAGCATAAAAAGGAGGAAACTTGATTATTTTATTTCCTTTCACGCAAAAGTAATCTCTGCTGGGCAGAGAAGCAAATACCCATTTTCTGTCCCCAGTAGCCAGGATAAAGGATATGGCCATGGGAAAGCAAATATAGCTTCAACATCCCTGACAACCATGGGGTATAGATAAAAGTGTAACTACAACTTAAAGGGAATTAGAATAAATGAGGAAAGGTTAGAGGGCAGTGTGAAATCACACTGATAACCTACCTAACTATTCTTTTCCAGAAAGGCAATTTGAAGGATTTTTGTTGGTGTTGTTTACTGGTCTTGGGTTTTTTTTTTGTGGGGGAATTTTGGGTGATAATTATGCATATTCTTATTCAAGTGGAAGTAAGAAAAGTAAATTACAACTTACAGCTTGCAGTTCACAGGGCGTTTTCGTATTAAAAAACATGCACATATATATAAAAATAACAATTTTAATGATGAGAGTATCATGAGCAACAATGAATGAGATCCGATTATAAATGATGTCAGGCATTGAAGGGACATTTTCACTGTAATTAAGAGATGATGGTGGAAGCAAAACAGGTTTCAGAAATTGAAGCCTTTTACACAATGAAATTCAAGCTATCTAGATTTGTTCTCATTAAAGGACTCTCTTGTTCCGTTGTCTGCCATTTTGAATTTAATCTTTTTTCTGTCTCTGGAGTTTTACCATTCGTTTTTCTTGCAGGATCTTTATAGGCTCAGTTTCTGCAGTGGCAGTATTTCATTAGTATTTCTCCATAGGGAAACTTTTTTTTTTTTTTAATAGAATATTAGGAGACTATCTACTAGTGAAATATACTGGCTCTAGTACAATCTCACAATGAAAGTATCAAATGCCCTATCACTATAGACATTCAAGACTTGACTGTACAAAACCTAAGAGAATTTTCCATAGGAAAATGAACCCACATCAGTGAGGGATTACACGAGACCAAAAACGGAACAGTCCATCTCGTTTCTCTGATTTCTATATCACCTCTTGTCTGAAAATGTGTAGCATATGTCAGTAACTGGTGTACCTCTCCAGTCATCTTCTGTGAACAAGAATAATTTCTTCTCCCTATTTCATATGCAGCCCCTTCCTGGTATTCACATCTGAAAATAGAGTTTGTATATCCTCCAGGGAAAGTTTATTGCAGTGAGGCAGCCACAATGAACAGAAATGTCAAGTCTTAATGACAAGAAAGCAGTTTACTCAAAAGATACTGATCTCAGTATATAGTAGTGTATGCACAGCTTAGATTATAAGAATTCAACCCTGAAGCAAAGAGGCTCTTAAAGACCCAGAACTGTGATTGCTTGAAAAGGCCATCTATTGAGTATATGCTTCTCCTTTCTTTCAGCTTTTCACGCTTGTATTTTCTGGGATTTTTAATTAAAAGATAATAGCAAAAGATCTTTGGGTTTAAAATTAAATTCTCATATTTGTCTGGTTCCTCCAGTAGTCTTTAGCCCTTCCCTTCAAATATCTCACAACTGCCAGTGAAAGAAACCAACCTACTCAACATGAATAATGAAATGCCCTTCTCTCTTTCCGTCTTTTCTCTTTCTTTCACAAGCATAGCAGGATGTCAGATCTGAAGAGAAATTCATTCATTTCCACCATGTAGGGGATGGGGACAAAAATGCCCCGGAGAACTCACAACCTCTGTTCATTGTGATCTTCAGTCTATGACACAACACAACAGAGGTGTTTGTTAGTTCGTTCATCAGTACCATGCTGCTTCTTGATAAGCGCCCCCCTCCCTTAGAGGGGTATAGCCACAGTGGAAGCTACTACAGCAGCACCTAGGATGACCCTGTCTCCGTAATGGGATGGTACAGCCCTGGGGAGAAGAGTGCCTTCACCAGCCATGCTCCTGTTCTCTCAGTCTGGATTCACGGGAAGAAGACATAACTGAGCTTGAACGACGGCAGCTCCTGGGCTTCCATTTGGGGCCTGGCAGGTGAGCTACGACAAGCCTGAATCTCTGGTTCACAGCACACTCCAGCTCCTGGTAAGACTACTGTAAATCAGAGAAGATATATCTGATGTCCCCCTTCCCACTGAGATAATCCTCTTCACTGACCTCGAGTGATTCCAAGAAGTTATTCTCAATTGGTGCTTTTTCTTTCCCTTTAGGAGAGGGAACAATCATAGTACTTGTGTTTATTTCCCTTATTTCCTTTTATTTCCCCCAACACAAAAATCCCACAAATACAAAACAAAGACTCTTCCACATCCCTAAACCTGAGCTTTTTGTCCAGAACTTGCCTTGTAACTGAAATTGTTTTTACAGCAGATATCTGGCTAGCTTATAGCCTTTTAAATATCTTATTCATCTCTGCATTTCCTATGTGATAATAGAAAAAAAATCAAATAGGCATACATTCATTTCTATGGCATTCCCTTAAAAGTTAATATTTTAGCTTGCATTTTAAAGGAAATCAAAACAATATTTAGTAAAGATGAAGGTACAAAACTTTTCCAAAAAAGAAAGCAGATTAGTCAGACAATGAAGATTAAAATTGCTTCACTCCAATGCTGTAATTTAAGGTAGATCATGGTGCAGGCAAAATGCCTCTATACAAGTTTATTTCCTCTGTCTCTGCCCACCTTCCCCTTGCAAGTTGTTACTTCATTTCACTGAGAAGGCTGAAATCAATATAACGAGTAGAAAAGCACACAAATTAGAGAAGTGCATGTCAAGTGGCAGCATAAAAAGAGCAAGTGAGAATTCTGTTCCAGCATAAAATCTCCAAAAAATCTTATACACTATCAACGTGGATTCATTTCCATAAGAAACAAATTGGTAGTTGATGCTGATGAAGGCTGCTGTACACTTTACTGCTAATAAGTGACACCAGGGGCCTTGTTACAAAGTATTTCTAAACATAAGAAATTCTGTAATGGGGCCCCCAAGGGCCACGTCCACAAACCGTGGACCCTCTTTGTGCTGCGTGTGCACAGTCACTTGTTTCCAAGGCAACTAACACCGAGCACGTAAGCGGTATGAGACACTTGGTGTAGAGAAGTTAAGCGAAGCCTTCTCAATATTTTCATTTTGTGGTAGAGCCAGCGTGTTAGGAAACATTGTCTTTCCTTGATTTTGGACTAGAGAATCAACCCGTATTTAGATATCGCCTATTACCATCATCTGAAGAAACAATACATCCAAAGAAATAATACAGCATGTCACAAGTGAGAATGGTAACGGCATAATCCTCACTTTTTCTTTTTAACAGCTACACAAAAAAAAAAAAAGTCACCCCTGCCCACTCATTCTGCACCAACCTGCCCATCAGCCGTCAGACAGCAACTTTTCTGTCACCACAAACATACCTAAAGTGGGGAGGGAAATAACTACAGACCCCCCGAAAACATAGCCAAACCATTATTCATTTCCATACCAGTTGAAGAATCACTTCATTCAGTTGGAAGTTTTCAAGCTTTTTGTAAATGCTGAGGTTTTTTTCAACATTAATTTCAGAAGGCCAGGAAAGGTTAGAACATCAGGATTTCATCCAAATTACAGCTATATGAGCTAAAAGTAAACAAATCCTACGTCATATTACTTGATCATTCATTCCATAACAGAAAGACCTTAACGAAAGCTTTCCTTGGTAGTCCCAGGTCGAGTCTCACTGCAAAAAAGAAAGTCTTTCCTGGACGAATATGCAAACCTCTTACAAGCTCACAGTTGCACATTAGTTAGCAATACACATTTCTGCTTTAACTCCTGAAGCCAAAAAAGGGATTTGGTCTGCAAATCCTATGATACTGGGTCTGGATATCTTGTTCAACCCATTTACAGCTGAAGTCAGCCAAACCCTCCATACCTAGGTGCCAGTTTGAACTACAGAAGTCTGCCATGCCTTAGGTACAAATATGTAAAGCATCTACAAACATCTCCTTTGTTAACTCTTGCTTAGCAAGAGTTCTTCTTCTGAAGAAGAAGATAAATAAAGATGCAGATAATTTTCAAGTTTTCAGCTAAGGCTACACTTAATTAATTAGAAAAGCACTGACTTATCCCACAGGAAAGAAGAGAAATAACAAGGTTTTCCTACCCCTGGTTAGTAGTTTTGGGGGTAACACACGTTCTGCTTCATGCCACTGTCACAACCCAAGAGCCTCTCTCTCTCTCCCCCCTCCCTTGGAGCGCAGCAGAGCCTGCCAGCAGCCCTGACCTAGACAAAGGCACCTGCTTGCAGGGTGAATATGCAGAGCCAGCATCTTTAAAGCACAGATGTGAAAGGACTCCCCACACTTTCTCCCAGAGCAGCCTCATGGCATCACCCTCATAAGCTCAGAAAACACATTACCTACATTTCATTAAAAACAAATCCTAGGAGAGGTTATTTTCCTTTCAAGAAACCAAGCAAGAAATAAGGTTATAGGTACTAAAATACCTACGGTGTATATTAAATTCACTGAAGTTTTGATTAAACATCAGCTGTGCTTCATAGTAGATGAAAAAACTCATTCATGTACAAAGACCCCCCCCCTTTACTCTTTTCCTCACTTCAGAATTTGATTTTTTTTTTCAGAATAGCATTTCAGATCTCTTTCAAACAATGTGCCCTATGTAGTACGTTTATAGCCATAAACCTGTCATACAGTGGAACACTTCTAGCTAGGCATCTCATTTTTATAGTTTCTTGAGAAGCAGCTGACTTCTCCGTGGGTCAGCATATTGGAAACCATACAAAACCTTGCAGGAGGGCGCAGAATGAGCTAGTCTCATCACCTGTCTCTGTGACATACCTGATGACTTGCAACGCCACTGTCTTTCTAGTTTACACCGAAGATGCTCCAAGCTCACAGTACTGATTTGGAAGTTTTATTACTGAATGTGGCTTTGTTTAAGTGATGCTCCAGCGTGCTGATAACTGTGTCCAAAACAACAGAGGTAGATGTCTTCCTCTCTTAAGGCATATCTCCAAGTCAGAATCTGAATAATAAAAGATAAAACCTACAGCTAAGCCCCCCCAAGAGCTATCAGTACAGGGGAGAAGCAAAGGCACAACTGAAATATAAAAGTAATTCAACAAATCCAGCCTAAGGAGCCATGTGCTCTCATTATGACCACCCCACGGAGACCAGCGACACTAGTGTTGAACACACAAGTGTCACAGCGTATTGGTTGCCATTACAAAAGCATCTGTTCCAGCATGGCAGCACATTTAGAAGCAAGCTACGCTTTGCATTTCCAAGCTTCCCAAAGCCCACAGGGCTGCCAATGAACCAGCATAGCTCCAGAAACAAATCAATGTTTGGCTCTCCTCCTAAAGATGCTTCTTAGCTGCATTATCATTGACAAGGTAACCGATGCTGTCAGATGACAAATTTGCACAGGTCTTTTGCCACCAATCTGCCAGTGGGGGATTCTCTCTGTAACAAGGAGAGCAGACAAACTCTGGAATAAGCAGTTTCTTATTCTCTGGAAACTTCTTATTCCAGAGTTTCTTACAGCCCCCTGTCTTCCTAGCTTCTAAATGAAGGTCCATGAGTCCTCTGGTACTGAAATAGGGGTATAAAACCTCAAATTTCTTTGTGGGAATTGCCAGCTAAATGGGAGCTGGCTCCTCTTATTTATAGTATGAAAGAAATACTAATCATTTTTTTTTCCTCAAATAGAAATATAAAATAACATCATGTAGCCTTATACTTGTGAGGAAACTGAACTTTAATGGCTTCAGTGCTTGACATTACTCATAGTTAGAAAGGTCAATTTTTCTCCATCAGCTGAGGAAGATTTCTCTGATTCTAGCCAGTGATGTTGTGAGAATTCGCTACCTTTAAAACAAAGTTTCTTTCAAAGCTGAGTGTGCTTGTTCCTGAAGTATTATGTAAAACTCCAATCTACTGTATACGCTGACAATACCAGCTGCAAAGGCCTTCGAAAACACTGTTCACACGGCATGAAAATTCTGAACAAATGGAAAGCTTTATAGCAATACAATACGCATAACCGTCGCTTTCACAATTCCAGTTGACACTTAAATATTTAAAAACAACAAGGGACATATGGGTTATTTATTTTCTTTTTAACTTTAATTCTAGTTCTGAAAATAGTTTCTAACTTAGTTATTTTAAAACAGAAATGGCACCATGTTAGCACTGAACTTGTGGGCAATTCATCAGGTTGTGAATTCTAACCTGACACTTACAATACACCAAATGGTTTTTCAATACTGCTGTTGCACCATCTGCTTTGATATTGCTTCAGAATTATACTTAAAAATATGTAGCTGGAAGCAAAATGAGGTTTATAGAATTTGACTACAATCTATATCTTTCTGGGAGGGAGGATTAATCTTCAGTGCTTGAAAGCTTTTATGCTTTATAATTTTTGACAACACTTGAAAAACAGAACACAACTGGCGCTGCCACAAGGATGTAAAAGTTTGCTCTTTTCAAGTCCTAAAATAGTGGTGTACTTGCTAAGTTCTTCTAAAAAATATTTTGTGTGGTGTCATTTTTCTCCTCAAAATCTAACCCACAGATATTGCTGTTTTGTTTGGGGTTTATTTTTTTATTTTTTTTTTTATTTTTTTTTAATGATGCTTTCATGTGGGTATAAGACCAAAATATTATGTAACTTTAAAATAACATGCTACAGTAAAACACATTTGTGAAAGGTAAAGTCTGTGTTATTCTCTTACAGACTGTAAGAGCAAAACAACTCAAAATCTCAATTCTTTTGTGGACAGACATAGCATAAGTGAATGGAGAGGTTTTACATTCTTGCAGCTTCATGTCATAGTACAAATATTGCAGATTTTACAGTTTCAGTTGAAAATTTATATGGAATAATCAAGTTGCAGAGTAGGGAGGCAGACAGTTTTATGAGACGTACTGTAATTGTTCTGACCTATTCCTGCTACTGATGAAATAGGGGCAATAAAGTGAAAATCTTACTGTTTCTTTGTCCTCAGTTTAAGTATGACCTAGATGTTGCAAATCTTATGACAAAAATTTCTGCATGCTAGTTGGCTCTATTGTTGAAAGTATTTATTTGGAAAACAGCTTTTACTAGAACTGTTGAGTGGGAGGCTCGCCAATCTTCCTCTGGGGCATCTAGCACTGGCCTCTGTCAGAAACAGAATTGAAGACTAGGTGGATCATGAGTTTAAGCAGCACTGTAAACCTCATTCTGATTCGTCATTATTCCAAGCAAAAAAACCACTCTCAATTTTATCTTTTTGAACTTTTCTTAGCTAGTGGAAGATAAAGTACAGATGAGGCAGGTAAGGTGTATTATTTATATTCATGTCTTTAAAAAACATTTATGAAATAGAAAAAAGAAAGAAAAACTGTGGAGACACCATCTATGCTAACACACTACCCTTCACTGTAGGTTTCTTACACTTTTTTCCTGGTAAATTTTAAATGTGCAAGATGAAGAATTTTATCACTACTCAAGAGGTTTTATTCCTTAGACCAGATCTGGAAATTCCTTGAGAGACCAAAGGCAGAACTGTGACTTGAAGCATTTCAACATTTCTACACAGGGTGCTCTACTGCTTTGCGTTTTCAAGAGAGATGGTCACAATTCTCAGAAATCACAAGCACTTCTTCCAGTGTGAACCCATTTGGGCTTTAGTGCAAGTGCAGTGAATTCAATTGATCTTGTTAAGAGGAGCATGCAGCCTGGTGGAACATCAGATACCACTCCACAAGTGGATGTATGATTGATTAGAAAACCGTGATTGTGTACATGGATCACTACTTTTCATTCTGCCCTTTGTTCATTCAAATATTTTTTTCCGACGTGGTTTCATACTTCAGAAATTCTTTCTGAGTGCTGAGAGGGCAATAAGGAAAATTAATCCTTGCATTAATTTTCTCCGTATTTATCCACTTCAGTTAGAAAGTTCAGAACATCACCAGTTCCCCAGGGCTCACAAAGGCATATGTATATCCCCTGTGTCACCAATAGGTTGGCATTGTTGTAGATTGACATAAGGTCTAGTCTCTATTCTTCAAGCTCGTTACCCCATCAGATTCTTCTATCTCAAAGAGAAGTTTCTTTGCACTTCTCCTCTAACTCTGCCACTTGCTCACGTGATCCCAGCCTCTTTTCATTTCCCACTTTGCCTCACACTCCTCCAGCCTTCTTTCACCCACCTCAGTAACACTTTTAAACAAATATCTTCGAACGCTTACCATTTTGTACTTCTCACTTAGGGGTGGCTCCCTCATAGGAGGCTCATTATTTGTTCTGCAGTTATCTCCTTAAAGTTCCCATTTGCCGAGGAAAAAAAGAAGAGCAAAACATAATAAGATTGCTGACATGTTAAGGCTTCTGCCTATCATGCTCTTGCACTTCCTTTTCTATTTATCTGTTTCTTTTTCAGGGCTCTTTTCAGGAAGGATTTTACTACGGTCCATAACTAGGGCTCTCTCATCAGGATAGCAAGTGATAACACTGCTTCCAAAGCAGAGGGTGGTTTATGCCCAACATACATTAAAAAGCAAATTTCCCATCCGTGCTTTTTATTGAAATGTGTGATGCTAATTCAACTGGAAGCACTCAAATCATTGTCCAAAAACTAATGCTGCAGTGACTGAGGATTGCTCAGCTCGATGGATTAAAAACATTATATAAACTTCACACTGTCCCAGCTGTGTACGTAAGAGTTATTTTCATTTTATGAATAGGAAACTGATATGCAAAAAGAAGATGTGGTTTACAAAGATCCTGCACTAAGTCAGTCACAAAGTACATCTAGGTCTGGAAATCACTTCTCACCCTGATCATTAAACGGCATAGCACAATCTCGCAGAAACCTGTATACAGCAGCAAAGCTGCCGTTCTTCTGAGCCTTCCCTTTTCTTAATGCTGAATATTTCCAGAGAATTGACAGTCTCAGTTGCAGTTGCACAGGATGAGTCTGCTGACTCCAGAATGACCCCTGAGTATCCCCAAATTATACTTTTAGCTTTTTTTGTTTGCTTGTTTTTTTTTAAAACTTAAAGACTTTTTCTGTTAATACTGCAACATGCATGCAACTCTCTGGTATATTCTGTCTTGCTCTTCAAGAAGATCCAGAGTAGCATATTTGTGGTTTTGGCAACACATACGAATCTGTGCTAATTATTGCATAGATGAAAAAATTATCTGAATTGTCTTTGGCAAAGCAGAAGTAAATTGCATAATATCCCCTGCGTACATACACACAAAAAGACTAATCTGAAACATTCTATCGTTAACCGAGGCTCTTTAGTGTATATCAGAGTTTAAAACTAAAAACAAAACACAATTTTCTTCTTCTAATGCAGACAAAATAAATGGCACCCAATTAATTTTAAATAACATTCCTGCACACAAAGTTGGTGACATAATTAAGAAATGTATTCAAGCTATTACTAATTCAACATAGCTCATCAATACTTCCATCAGAAAGCTGTTTATGGCCAACAGTGTCACAACTGAATTTATGCATTGTAAATACAAATATATTTTATTCATAGAAAATTCTTGTGACTTCAATTATGCAATAAGTATTTATTTGGAATTCATTATTTTTTGTTTGATAACCATCATTAATTCATGTTCAACTGATTAAGCCTGCTGTAAAGCTTTAGTGAACATTATGCAAGATAAAATATAGATTTGTAGAACTCTGTATTTTCCCTACAACTTCTAATCTGGAATCTGTGGACAATGACGTTATGCTGTTTCACGTGACCACTGAATTTTATCTTATAGTAGCATTGCTAATCAGGGAAATATATCACAAGTCTTTCTATTAAAAACAATGTAAATCTCTAGACAAGAAGAGAAGTCTATTGATTTAGTAGAGCTTTAGCTGCTTGCTACTTTTAAACTGCACAAAGTTATTGCTCTTCTCAATACCCTTTTTAATTTCTGCATGTGAGATTAAGATGTAGGGTGTTTCCTCTCCCCCCCTCATTTTGCAGGCATGCAAATGCTTGCTCATCAAACAACCAAGCTCTCAGCACAAATGCTTCAGGTTAAAAAGGGTGGTATGTTTAAGTATACACAGTAAATTTAATCTTCCTCCACATTTTTTCTTAAGCAAAGGCAGAGTGCTAAAACTTGTGTTGGAATACAAAGTAAGGTTCATATGTTACTGAACTGACTTTTCCTTTTATATTGTTTTTCCTCCAGTTTCCTGGAGCTCAATAAGAAAGAGGCAAAAAGAGCAAATTAAAACAGCAAGTATGTGACAGAGAAATAGAGACAACACTACTACTGTTTTCTACAGCTCCTGTTCCACAGAGAAATCTACTTTAGTTATCCAAGGGAACAAAAGTTCAGAGTGATGTATAAAACCATTTTACTGAAGTCAACAAAAGCTGAAGACAGAAAGACTGAATTAGTTCAAACCAAAAATGCCTACTCATAAAACCAAACAGCTGTGTTGAGATAATTTCTGGTAAACAAGGGGAGCATGAAGCCAGAAATTAATGGACCAAAATAGCTATGCTGGAGATTAAGCTCAATTAGTGAATAAGATAATAAAAGGAATTGCTCTTTCCATCTCACTTTCTTCCTTCAATATGCTGGGTTTGAGATCTTAATTTCATACTGACACCACAAGAAAGCACGGACCGAAAGGAGTAAGTCAGCTGCTGTGCTGCACATCTAGTACCTGTGAATTCACTTTTATTACTATTTGGCCATGGTTACCAAAAGCCAAAGACCAGAGATTCAAATGATATAGTCTACATGTGCTTCAGCACATGCCCTAAACAGTACACCCAGCTGAGCTCACGTGGCCAGGTTCCTCAATCCCATCCCCCTTCACCTTACTTCTTTCTTTGGTACCTTTTTGGTTTTTGTCACTTATTTGAAGAAAAAGGCTAACTTTGCTAGCTGGTACTGAATCTTTTGTTTTGTGAGCCCTCCCTCAAAAAAGGCAGCTACAGATGACACCTTAATCCAACATTGTCCATGTTTGCCAGGTCTAAACCCGTTAGTGATCACTGCTGGATTACAAGAAAGTAGTAGAATGGGAAACATTTTCCCTGCTACTGTTTTCTGTTTTTATTGACTCTGGAAAATTACAGGGGTGTGTAAATGACATTAATGCTTTTTCACATTCACGAAAATTACTGCAGCAGTTCCATCTTTTCAGCAGCAAGCATCAGACATCTGCATCACTATCACTTCAAAAGAAACCCTCTCTGCATCTTACCCTTCATATTTGGTGTACACCTGTAGTCTACCTGGTTTTGGAACAAATTCCATAAAAGTCTACAGATCCATAGACCACGCCTTGGGCTGTACATGAATTCAATGACTGTTCCCTTTCTGAAATAAGATTAATGGTCTACAGAACCTCTTCTCTATCCAAAAGCAAGTGTCACCAATACATACTTACTTTGCTTGTGTTTTAGGTTCAAAAAAATACAGGTGTAGTGAAGAGACTGTAAACACAACTTTTTTCCAGATTGTCACTTCCTTTGTACCAGAAGAGATTCTTTTCTGCAGTGTCTGTTCTGCATGTGTTTAAGGTTACACTTTAAGGAGACAGACAGTTTGAGTTGCAGTAATGACCCTGAACACTGCGCATTTGTATCTTGAGTCAGAGATAATGAAGTTAATCCTTTTTCCATTAGGCACAGGACAGAAACAGAATGGTATAGACCTGTATTTATTCTTGGGGCATGGTTTGTATGAAATTAATTTATTAAGAAATGTTATATGTATGATCAAACTTAGTTGCATAATTCTATTCATACTATGGGAATATCTAGGAGTCCTCATCAAATGACTATAACTTTGCTGTGATAGATGTTGTACAACTTTACATGGCCAGAACTACAGCTGATCCAAACTTACTTATATGAGGAAAATTTATCTTCCTTTATTTCACTTACTGCAACCTTTCCACAAGCCTTCTCCAATTTCTCATTTGCATAACCATCTACTTGCCATACACTGCCATTTTTACTTTTTAGAAGTATCACAAAACCATTTAATTTCCTCCCCTTCCAAAGCTCAATATTAACTGAGCCAGAACATATTCTTAAATTATTTCTTTCCATAAAAACAAGAACCAACCACTGACTTCTGAGTTCATACAACTGTTGTAAAACTCATTTGTGAAGCTGCCTTTTGAAATTTCCAGCACCACGACAGCTACGTCACACACACGCCCTAAGAATTTAATTTGAATTTGTCAAAACTATAACATGGTCATTTTGCAATGAGCCTGTGAAATTAAACGTAGGACAAAAGACAGAAAGGGAAATATTTAGAACCATAATATATGTATTTACATTTTAAAACAGATAATATAACTCTGCGTGCACAGAGAAGGCTTTTCTATGGTAAAGGAAATCCAGAACATCGAATACTGCAGTATTAGTGATTGCTTTTGATGCTAAAATATATTATTCATAATAATTCATACTAAAGTTAATTCAAATATTCATACTAAAAGATACTATTCCTAAAATAAATATTCGTTATCAGTCAGCACTACCAAAAATCAAGATCAGAAATTTTAAGAGCACCTCATAAAGTCATCCTTCGTGAGAGGAAGGATATTGCTGGTTTCAATGAAAATCAGCGCAGTGGAATATACAGATTAAAGACTGAAAGGATAGCTTCCTTGTCCTTTAGTGATGGCACTGGCTTCTGAAATGAAACCCAGCAGGTAAGAAGATCCTAAGTGGATTGAAAGAGTTCTCCTGTTATCATACACTGCTTGAATACTAAATCACAGTTTCTTTAAACACATTACAGGTCCCTCCCATTAACTTTGTTTCTTGTTGGGTTGTGGTTTTGGGGGTAGGTTGGTTGGTTAGTTGTTTTTTTTAAGAAATCCAACTGGAAACGCACTGTGCTCATACCTCTCTGAAGCAAGCACTTCTTTTCAATAAACCATCATTGCTCACCAGTAATAATTATTTTTTCTCAACTTGCTAGACAGCCCATGCATGGACTCACACACATTCTCTATTCTGAAATACCAGAGAGCAGAGCATCCACAATTTTTACTCATTAAGACTTTACCTAACCTGAGGTATCAATACACTCATTCCAGGGAACATGACTGCTTAGAAAACTGGTAATAGTACAAAGTTCTCTTCTACTGGCTTAAAACAGGCGTGTTACAAAAAGAGCTACTGTCATTTCCATTAATCTAAGTTAGTTTGCTCACCAATTCCTACTGTATCCTTTTTAGCTAAGGAGAGAATTTCTTTTTGTTGAAAACTGAAGCGAGCAGATGGACATAATATTCAACTACAATAATACTGCTTTACATCTCTTTGACAATGTAACAGCACTGGATATTAGTGTAATTTACTCCCACTTTAAGTCTCCTTTTCACTGACAGAACAGCATGAAGAGATCTTCATGTAAGTGAAAATAAGTCCTCCGTGAATTCTAGGACAAAATTATGACATAGTAAATGCAAAACAGTGAACAAACCTTGGATGTGGATGGAAAACATACAATTAAAATATCATTCTGACTTGAGGGCTTTCCGAGTATTGCAAAATAAATAGGGAATATCTATTTAGTTCACACTTAGACAGCAAATCATAATTTCTCTGATCTCTAGAGATGATAGCAGTGAGGCACATGATTAATACATTATGGTATATTAATCACAGATTATGGTGTGTCTGTATTCTTTTGCCTGTGTTGCACATGAACTGCCTGGGAGGATTTCAGTCTCTTGCAGTGGCTACTTAACACCTCTCTGGCAGTACTGACTTCCATGGAGATCATTGTCAGAACAACAACAAAATTAAATCCTGTATCTTATGAGAGGTGACACCAAATGGCATTATTAGATGTTGGGCACCTCTAGGATACTTCATGACGCAAAAGATCGCAGGCTATCAGAGACCTCACTGCTATATTCACACAGTATAGAGTTACACAGATTTAGAAACAATGCTGCCATCTATGCTGCTTCCAGACTTAAGCAAGCCCCCAAACTGCTCAGATAGGCCACCGATTTAGCAGAGCCGCTTTGTCAATGCAGACAAATGTCCAAAAGTTGCTGCCTTCACGCCCTGCAGTTCTCACACTATTTACGAGGCAGGGAAGAGGAGGGTGCACAAAGGAAGCCTCTCCCCTGCCCTGCAGAATCCACGCTGGGGGATGCAATGTGGTCTGGAAACGATGCAGCTTGGGATGCAAAGTCACCTGGGGCAGCTTGGAAACGGGGGATTTATTAAATTCCATTGCTAACAGGATTGTGTGTAGTACACACTCTCATAGGATATGATTTTGCAATCCTCACCTCACAGGCACACCAGCATATGTTTTGCTAACTACTCCAAGGAGTAGCTTTATACAAATGAAGTCAGTTACACAAGCACAACACCTAATGCTTTTCCCACACAGAGTTTACTAAGCATAGGGAAGTAACCTGAGCTTTAAGATAGTCCTGCAAGGCTCCCAGGTATATCCATCTTGTTCTCTAGAGCCTTTCCTTCTACTGCTTCTTAAAATTATGAGAAGGAATCCTCCTCTCTGATGCGACATCTGGTTTACTTCCTCAGGCAAGCCTGAAAACACCTGGCTAAACCACAGTTCCTCATCTGTGTTACCCTCTGTGTCTCATGCCCATCTTACCTCAAAAGCGAGAGCAAAAAGAAGGCGAACTAGTATTCCCTTCATGATGAATGTTTTAGGTTGATGAAGATGTATCCTAGACATTCATAATTAGATCTCACAACCAGACAGAATTCATAAACTAGTTTTCCAACGTGTTCATCAACTGGTATTAACTGGTTTATCAATATAAGATTTAGAAAATGGTTTAAAAATAACATGGGAGTAGACCTAAATCACAGATGGCAGAAAGGGAAATGTATGGGATGCTAAATCAAAAGAAAGACAAACTACAGTACAAAAGGTAACAAGCAAATACAGTTTTAAACAGATTAATTTTGTTTCATCTCCTTTTACAATTTTCTCCTAATTCCTCACCTGTCCACCCCACCGACTGAAAAATGGTTATAGAAAGATATAGTTGTTCCCACCAATAAATACCTTTTGCATACATAAAGGGGCCAACTGAAGAATTTAAATTTGTCCATTTGCCATCTATTTTACATAGTATTTCTACCTCAGTCTGTATATTGCAGGAGTGTAACATTTTTAATGTAGCAGAGTTTCAATCCACTAAAACTTAACAATTTCAAATGCTGCTTTTTCAGTTTTAGGCATATGCATCATTAAGTCAGCACAAAAATCTTCACATTGCATTTTTAACAGGATACTCAAACTATTCACAGTGAAACATTCTTAATTACGAGAATGAATCCTTGCTGTCATCACTGCACTTTAAAAATGTGACATCTAATTTTATTTAATTCTTTTCTATATTCTGTATCAAAAAGGTTGCAGAACATGAGAAATTATGGGCTAAGAAAGGGTGGTAAGGCAGTGGTAGTATAATGGGTAATCAAAGAAAGCTATTTAAATTGCAGGGGATTGAGTGTCTCAGTGTCTAAGACAAATATTCTGCCATTCAAACGATCAAACAGTTTAGTTTTCTGTATGTATTCTACCAGTGTGTTTTATTAATAAGTCCTCAAAAACCTCGCACAGTATTTCCAGGATTTATCTTAACCTCTTTCTTGGTGCTTTTTCCCCCACAATTGGAAGGCCACCTAGTTCAAGTTTCTCATGGCTGATTTCTTTCTCCACTAATGTTCAGTAGCTATTGTTTTATTGCAATGTATTTACAAGAAACAGGCAATTTTTTAAGGTGCCAAGAGCTTCAAGCTTTGTTTGTTTATAGCTCCTCTGTGCACTACTACATGTCTCTTGGATTCAACTGCCAATGTAAGGGATTAAGGGGCTAAGCGAGTTTGACTGGTGCAGGAATCTTTCAAATATGTTCCTCTAGCTCAACTGTTTCACTGGCAGTTTTTATTTAATGATAACTGCCAAAAAAAAAATCCCTTGGTGCACCAGAAGTGACAAAACAATCACACATTTCAGGCACAATTCAATATCTATTCACACCTCTGAAAAAAAAAATAAAATAAAAGTTGACAAAATTATAAAGTGCTCTGCCCTGTTGGCTTGCTTTTGCTGGGGTTTTTGTTTAGTTTTTTTAAATGCCCCAACTCATCTTCAGATTGTTAGAGAGGGTCGGAGCAAGTGTTTGCTGACCTGTAGCCTGCCCACAGGGCAATAATTAGTCAATTAAGCTCCTGTGAGTGAAAATAACTTTTTTTAAAGCTATCCTAGAGAAATCTTGCATCAACATTATTCAGTTACTGCCTTATTTGTTTCAGACTATCTAAAACCTTTCCTTGGCTCCTGTTCTCCATATATCAGTGATGCCTCTGGTGTTTCATCACTGGAAATGGAAATTGTTCCTTACATGAATTACAGACAGCTTTACATTCGTCTTTCTAGGGACGCCTGAATTTTCATTGCTGATGAAAAGAGCTATTTAGTAATACCAGCAACTAAATTCAGGGCTAGCACCAGAAACATCTCTGGTGATGCAACTCATTTCTGACCAGTCCTGCTATTTTGCTCCTAGTTTCCTGGGTACAGAGATTAAAGTTGTAATAAAAACTATAATGGTTTTTCTTTATGCACAAATGAAGATGGGTCCTTCTTGCTCTCACTTGCTTCTTAACTCCTGATCCTCAAAGTGAAGTGCAATTGTGTTCATTTAAACCTCTGCAAGTATGGTTTTTCAAACTATTAAAAAGATATTGCCTTCATGTTGCTTTTCAATAGCAAGATGCAGATAACAGTATTGATACTCATTCTCATACGCATACTTTTCTGGTTTTGTTCATAAGATTTAATTATTTCAACTAGGAACTCGTTTTTTGGGGGTTTTTTTTGTTGTTTGTTTTTTTTTTTTTTTTAAGTATGAACACTCCTAAATGAAGATTTTTTTTTTCTTTTAAAGACATACACAGACGCACACACACAAATTGTTATTTGGTAAAAGGTGTTGGTAGATCACAGCATAATTATGAGAGAGCACGGGAAGCAGGAAGAAAAGAAACACCAAAACGAGAACCGTTTTGATCACACAGTTGAATGCCAATACAAATACTCCTAATAAAATTTGTGGATGACACAGTGACAAAATCCAGATGGAAAGACTTTACCTCTCAAGAAAGTTGCACTGAAACAAATACAGAACAGAATTATAGGCTGAAGAGAACAGAATACAGGTCCTACCAAGGGAATGATAGATGGAAGCCAAAAAAGCTGCAATTCTGACAAGGAAGTAGAGAATAAGTGGAAAGGTAATTCATAAACTTTGTCATGATGCTAGTTACAAACAAAAATAAACCCTAATTCAATATCTGACGAAGAAAAGAGTAAGAACAAGACAATGTTATAGTCCATATGACTATACAGCATCTGGTAATTACAGTTTGAGAGACCTGAGAAATTAGAGGGAAAGTGCAAATTTATCACAAACATGATTTCAAGGTTAGAAAAATGTGTCTTATTATTGGTAGACAATGACTTGATATCTTTAGCCTGTCTAAAAGGAGACTTCTACTGTTATGTGGTTCTACCATGTAAGCAGCTTCATGGAGAGAAAATAGAAAGCAACAACAGCAAGACAGAATAACTGAGCTGTGAGGCAAACGTTCTTCACCGTGAGGGTGACTAACCACTGGAAAAACCTATAAAGGCAAATCACAGATTTCTGATTCCTTGACATTCCAAGGCCTTTCTGAAATACATGCTTAATAAACAGTGTTCTCCCTACAGTTACACTGGAATGACATTTGTGACATGCACAGGATAGTCATGACCTATGTCATACCATGTAAGCTGACTAACAGAATGACTCTTTGTATATTTAAAACTTATCAGAGTAAACACCCCATATATTTTACCTCTGTAACATGTGGAAATAACCATAACTTAGTAAATTATGTATCTACATCTCTTCCTTACTTTTGTCTAAAAATATATATACATTCCTCACTCAGAATCATTCCCTCTTGGCATGAGGGAAGCTTGATAGCTCTTGGCGTGAAAGAACATGAGATTAACACATGTGGGCTCAGTGTTCCTCATTTGAGAATACTGGCTTCATTTGTATGGAATACAAATATGTCACATTTCCTCAATATCTGAAACAGAACATTTATATTTATGAGGATATAAACTCATTTTCTCAAGTCTCCGATATTTGTTGAAAATTAATCATCCCCTTGCGAAACACATTCACTAGAATATTCATAGGAAGCAAACATAATGAATAATCATTTTCAGCTTTCATAATCAAAAGTTCCCAAAGCAATTTACAGGAGATAAGTATCATTATCCCCATTTATGGACAGGGAAACTGAGGCATAATATTAACTTACCCAACATCAAATAGCAGAAATGTGTTACACCTTAGATTTTTGGCAAACTCCTGGAATTCCTGTTCCTCTAATGCATAAAGATACTGAAAGAAAAAAAAAAAAAAAATTTTGCATTTCAATCAATATTAATACATTTCTGTGATCTTCAGTAAGATCTCCCTGAAGCAACTGATGTTTCTCAAGAGTGTTCAGAATGTCTACGTTCTTCAGGGCCTACCCATTTTTACTTGAGTTTCTTGAACTATTATACTAAAAATCTGTGAAAACCTAAAACAGGTTTCCTGACTTTATTTGTAGCAATGCAGAGAAGTCAGAAATACTGTGTGGAGCCTCTCTCCAACAATTTTTACCTTCATTCTGGTCTAAAACTTTTCTTGTTTATACAGGAAGATTTAATAAGGACACAAGGTCACCATAACTAAAGTTTGCTTAATCTTTAAGCTATCATTTAAAAAAAAATTCTGAAAGGGAAAAAACTCACTTTAAAATTTAACTTTACAAATTCATGAGATACCATTCTTCTGTTAACCATTATCATTTTAATTGAGGCTAAAGGATCCAACCTTTAACGCTACATGGAAAAAAAGAATTTTATCATCGTTTTTCGTTGAGAGGGGGGTGGATCAGGTTTGCTCAAGAAAAATGAGAACAATGAAATGGTAAAACATTGCACTGGCATTTCCTCTCCATTTATGTACCTCTACTTTGATGATGAAAGTTCACAGCCCTACTTAACTAACATAACTGTATACATATATTTTCTCACTTCTTACTGCTGAGTTTAATAGTTACTTTTAAAATTATATATGCCAATATAAATATAGTTAACATAATTACTTTTACAAAATATTTATTACATTTACTTCCCCACACAAAGAGTAAAAAATAGAATCTCCATGCTTTGCTCAGTGATTTTAATGTGAAACCGTTGGTGAAGTCGTCAACATATTCTCAGTGTAATACATTAAGCCAGCATGTGTGGGTGTCAAATAATTGTAGACAATTTAGTGACTGAATTCCTTTAGGGTTTTAAAGTCCTACTATATTTTTGCTTGGATTCCTCTTTTCTGGGTCATTAAGACACAGTTGTCAAAAGAATAGATGAAAAAAGCTTTTAATGTTTTATTGCTGAATAAGAGTTTGAAGGAGTTACTCTACCTCAGTATCCAGAGTTTACAGCTGTAAACCTGTATTTTGTCTCAGACATACACACCCTGAAGCAGTCTGCTAAGGGTGAAATTTATTTTAGAGAAAATAATGCAGAGTTTTCTGGATTTTGATCACAAGTCTCACGTTCCTGTATTATCTGACATGATCCTCTTCATTAATGCATACACTAGTTCCGCCACACCAGTCAGCAGGAACTACTCATTGCTTAAGCTGACTGACAAGCAATCCTTAGGAAGCTAGTCTAACTACACACACGGAACAAATCACATTGTGCTATTACTCCCAGTTATGCTGCTCTGAGGCCAAATCTGCTCAACATACACAAAGCATGAAGAAACATGATTGGCAAGGGATGCAAAGGGCAGTAAAGAAGGGCTTCTATAAGTACAGCAGCAGCAAAAGGAAAACTAAGGAAAATATGGGCCCACTGCTCAATGAGGTGAAGGATGCAGTGGTAAGGGATACAGGAAAGACTCGATGAGGATTAATGCCTCAGTCTTAAATGGCAAGGTCCGCTCACAAGCCTCCTGGCTGGCAGACTCTGGGGAAGTGAAGTACTACCCATAAAAGAGGAAGACTGAGTTACATTTAAGCAAACTGGATATACACAAGTCCAAGCAATGAGACGGGACATATCTGAGGCCTCGAGTACAAGACATTGTCAAACCAGACTCAGTCCAGTGGAGAGCTACCAACGTAGCCAGGGGCTGCTGCAGGCAACGTACAAAGAGAGGCTGAGAGTTGTTTTTTTCAACCCGGAGAAGACAGACAATGTTCAGGTGGAAGGCAATCTACTGCTTTCTAGAACTGCCTGCTGGGAGGTGGAGAGATGACAGAGCCAGGCTGAAGTGAGTGGGAAAGGAGAATCTCTCTACCCTTGGAGATATTCCAAACTCTAGGCCATGAGGAACCTGATCCAAATTACAAACAACATAATTGTAATTTGTTGATTTTAATCATCAACACGATTATAATTTCAACATCAACACATAACATCATATAACATAACATCAACACAATTACAATCTGGTGATTGTAATCATCAACATGATTATAATTTGAACATCAACATATAACAACATATAACATCAACATAATTATAATTGGTTGACTGTAGTCAAGTTTTTTTTTCTCCATGTGACTATTGCTATTAATATTTTTGGAGAAAGAATCTTTAGTACTCTTCCTACTTTGCATAAAATTTAAAGGTTGCAGGTCATATTCTAACTCTGCCATTCACTTAAGCTTATTCCCTGAACTCCTTACCTTTAAGGATACATACCTATGTTCAAGCTATACTGACCTTATTTGGTTGAGGAAAAAATGAGGAGGGAGATTGGGAAAGGCAGGGAAGATGATAATGAAAGCTTTTCAGAAAAATGAAATAATGGAAACTAATGCAATTTCAAAACGTGTCATACTAACCAAATTGCTGCAAAACTTCCCATTCTGTAATGTTCTGCACATTAGAGTAAGTATCCACAAACCTGGGGAAAAATCTCATGGGCTTAAGCCAGTGCAGATGAAGTGGAAATATAGAAACACCTCAATGGAGGAAACAGTCTGGAAGGGTGAGTGAGGAGTGAGAAGTCAGCCTACTGTGAATTTACTGTGTGATTGTGGGGCAAACAAAAGGTTAGGCAGTTTAGAAAGGAAAAGTAAGTCAAGGTGTTGAGAACAACTTCTCTATACTTCTGGGAGTTATGCATCAATTTTTGACAGTTCTGTACAGAAGGACAGGTGCATTTGACATATGTACTTTTTCTGCAAGATTGAATGAAGAAAATTCCAGAGAATTGCAATAAAACACTTATTTCATCCTACAAAAATCAACAGAAGACTTTGTTGAAACCCTAGCAACACAGAGATAGCTGAAAGATAGCACTAAAACATGCAAACAGCTGAAAGGGGGAAAAGGATGAAATGCTATTCATGCTTTCATCTGATGTTGCACTGAAGCAAAATGTGATCAATTTATACAAACCCTTCCTTGCCCCTTACTTCATTCACTGTACAGGGGTTGTTACAGTATTGTTACTACTATAGGCTCCAGTGCGGGCATGGGGGGCCAGGACAGGACATGGACATCGCTTCATTGAGTCACAGAATTGTGTTTGTCTTGGTTTTTTTTTCCCCACAAATTACATGGAACTAGCTAAGGCTCTAAATCCAGCTAGGTGGCTGATCACTTCCTGGTAGAATCAGCCGATAGCCTTTCATAAACTGAAGGTAGAGCTTAATGCCTTACTTTTTTTTTATTTCTCAGCCATTCCTCACTTTTTCCTTCCAGAAAATGGATTCCAGAGTTTTTCCATCCTGCAAATGTCAGTGAACAGTGAGGAGCAACAGGATATAGAAGAAGAAAGTCTACCAGTGTATACCTGACATCATTTGAGGAGGTAGCTGCTATAGTGTACAAAAAGCAGCAAGAATAACCATAGACCATCAATTCTAATGTGTTCTGCTGAGCATGCAAAGCCAGAAGGGCTGGGGGTTTAATTAAGAATATTTGGTTTGAATAATATGAAGAACCAACTGATTGTGGGATTAATTAGACTACGGAACCAATACTCTCCCAAAGGAAGAGGTGAATTTCCATCGCTTGAAACATTATGACAAGACTGAACGAAACTAAGGAGAATCCACAGCAGAATAACCACCTCATGACTTCGTCAAGTGGTATAGTAGACATTTAGTACGTATATTCCAACTTTAAGTTGTCAAAAAATGAAATTTGCGTATGGAAAGGACTGCTTGGTCCTATAGCCAGAGATTGGGCAAGAGAACACACAATTTCTGTACCATGAAAAGGAACAGCAACAGTAACAACATACTGGAGCTGAAGATGCATCACTGGACGAGGGCATGATATCTCGCTAAATCTCTAATGCATTGGAGGGACTCAAAAGCAGCGTATAACACCTTCCAACTTGCTGCCAGGTGGAGGTGGGAATCTTCTCCCACTTCCTTCCAGCAAAAAGCCTAATTAGCCTATACCTGTTTATCAGGTGCAAATATATTCCCTGTCTTGAAAAATGGTGCCAAAAGGTATCTACTTCTGTATACAGTGTTGATAAGGTGGCATTGAGCCTGGTCTCTTTCTGTGAATTTCTGAATAAAGAAAAGAAAAAAAAAAACAAAACAAAAACAAAAACAAAAAAAACCACAAAAAAAAACCCAAAAAACAAACCAAAGAAAAAAAGAGTACTACCAATTTCTTCTGCTAAAGTTTCCAGACACTGATCTGCTGGGTTTCCTGTCTAAATAAAACCCACCCTTGTTTAACCTGCAGCCTATTTCCTTGCATTTTTTTATTAAATATCCATTTCTTTCTCTTTGCCCTCTTAAGCCTTGAAATCCACCTCTGCAATGCAGCATCTTCTTTACTTAACACAATGATCATATTCAGCTCCTCTGCAGCTGAATCTCTTAAAATCCCACCATCTATCAAGTCAAACCCAAACTTTTTATCCTGTTTGCCATGACAAAACCTTCTTCTACATTTTCAAATATTTTACGTTCATTTCAGCCCTACTGTTTCAAGAAGCCTATAAACTAAGTGGCTTATAAATATTGGGCAATTTTTAAAATGCACACCTTATTCAAAGTAACCCTTGCAAATCTTATCATTGCTTACCACTTATACTACAGTCGTGCTTTAAGATTTGAAGCAAGTCAGATCATACTGAAACATCACAGATGCAACAAGAATATTCTTATTGTCACCATTTTTCTTAAACAGACCTTAGTGCAATTCTCCTGCTCTTAATCAAACCTCTATTATGACCCAAGCTTCTTTCAAGCTTCTGATTATTTTGCCATCTAAATAATAATGTCCTACAAATTCAAAAAGATATCACATGTGATATCTGCTGCCCCTTCTATCAAAGAAAAGGGTCGTCAAATTTTCTGCAAGGAAGAAAAGTACTTGGAACAGCTTTCTATAAACTTATTTTTGCTACTGGAGAAATTTATTTTTACTGGATAAGAATTTCAGTTGCTAACCCAAAATATATGTGCTTTACAAACCATGACTCAGATTAGAAGGATTTGTAAAAAACAGCATACTTGTCACACTGATGCACTTGGTAAATGCAAGCCTCCTATATGTGTACAGTATTGTGGAAGAGACGAATTGCTAAACAAATTACTGCATTTCACTACCTAGCAGGGTAATAACCATAGCAACATCTCATAGAAGAGGAGAAAGGTTGAGAAATTGTAGCTCTGGGATTAGATATTTGTAGACTCCATTTTGAAGGGAAAATCTTTATTTAATTAAGTGTTTATTTAATTTTGGAGGAAAAAAACCAAGTCTTGTGTGTCTACGATGGATTAGAAAATTTATATAGAAAGGTACATAACCTTTCTGAAATTATACAATGCTATTGTCATATTTTACAGCATTTTAGTAAAAAAGAATAAAAATGAAGTACATCTACATAGCAAGTAGCTGTGCAGATATTAATCAAGCATATAAAAGGATGAAGTGAATATACAAAGGTTAGAAAATTCGGTTTTCAATATGAATCTCCTTCTGGGACTCATCATGTAACATATGCATTTACTAATACAGTTATAAGCACAGTCTAGCTCATTTTGTATTTCTTGGCTTAGAAGTCATTTATACCCTTTAAAATTCATTCAATAATCTGCTGGCCAATTTAAAAGGTAAGTTCAGAATCACATGGACAGGCTGTAAAAGTCTAGGAGTTGAGGTTTGTCTAGGTTTTAGAAATACCTAAAAGTCTGCCTATCTACCTGAAATTCTTCAGCTTTTTGACTGAGAAACCTTCCTGAATATTTCATTCCAAAGGCTTTTTGAGATATGCCAGTCTTTCCAATTCCAGTTTAACCTACGAAGGCAAAGATGTGACAAAGCTGAATAAACTGTAATTGGACCGTGATGCTCAGAACCCTAGAAAGTTGGAAGGGATCTCCAGAGGTCTCTAGTCCAAATCCCCATGAAAAGCAAGTGCAGCTAAAGCAGGTTGTCAAGGGCTGTGTCCAGTCAAGTCTTGAACATCTCCAGGAATGAACATTCTCTCTAAAGAACAGACAGATGAAAGAGCTCTTTCAGAAAAGCAGAAACACTTAAGAAAGGCTCATTCAACCGGAAAGTATTGCAAAGATCTCATTCAACTAGTTTTCCAAGTATGGGATAACGATTCCAGCAAAACAACACTTCTTCAGACTCCTTACAACATTCAATGCGAGCATCAGCAATTCAGTTTGTGTCAGGAATTCACTTTTGAAGCAAGTCTCCCAATTGTCCATACATCCTCTGCTCACATAGCAGAGCAGTTTTGGACTTCAAGGACTATACGTCATCCAGGTGAGATTCCAGTAAACGACATGCTCCGTGACAGCACTCAGTGTAGTTCGCTTGCTCATGGACATGAAGTCCATGGTACCAAACTAAAACTAGCCTGAAGTAAACCCCCAGAAATAAACATAGTGTGGATTTCAGGTCCTCAATACCAATTGCTTTTCCCTGGAGATTTGCTCTTCTTCGTCCTCACTACTGCGTGACCTCCCTTCTTTGTCTGGCCTCGCTACAATAATGTGTCAGAATTGTTATGGTGGTTGGCAATTTGTGAAGCTTTGGAGGTATAGTTTATGTTGCTGCTTAAGAACAATTGATGTGTGTGACTTCAATGTCCTAAAATGTTGCAAGTTAATTTCTACTAATTTTAAGAACTAGTTTTTGAATATAGTTATTTTTGGTTTGGTTTTCTTTTAAAATGGGTAGTTGGGCCAATTTCACCACGTTATTAAGGGTATCCAAGCTAAAGGAGATAGCACTACAGTATTTTTGGCATTCACGTTTTTAGCGTAAAGTATGTGCAAAGTTTCTTATTCTTTGAAACTAGAATAAGTTACTGTCAATAGAGGGATTCAGTGCAGTGTGCTAAGTACATTGCAAGTTTATCTTAATGCACCCTGATGAATCTATCCTTGCCACAAACAAGTATAAGAAATAAAGTTCTTATTGTGAATGCTATACATATGTTTCAAAGCACTAAAATCTACACTCGAACTATGTTATATAAAGCACAAAGTGATGTGGCAGCAGTAGACAAAAGTATCAGAGCATTTACCAAAAGGTGTTATTAACTTGTTATTTGACACAGATGGTTTCTTAATATTTTATGCTTATAAAGCTACTCTAGATGGTGCATTTCCATTACAGCTGATCTTCCCAGTTATGCTCAGTGATCATTTTCAGATGCTTATAATCTTGTTCACTATGAAAGGTATAGTAGGCATTTAAAATATGCATAAAATCCATTTTTGCCATGCTTTTTGATGCACATAGCACTTTAGTACAAAACAGAAAATTTATTGATCTTAAGATTATACAGTACACTGTGCGCAGAAAAATATTGCATGCTAGATATAATTGTGGAATTAAAATAAAAGATTTCTTTCAATTTTTTAGTGCAGAGAAGATAAGGGGAAAAAAAATGCGTGCCATTCCCCCCTGTCGCTATGTGAAGCAATAAAATCTATGAAGTACCTGGCATATCTAGCAAACTTACTGAGTTTGCTAATTGTATTTACTATATGCAAATGATTCAGAAAAGAATGTCTGACTTAGTCCTTTCTGGAATTCTCCATCATTGAAATAACTAGATATTCCTTTGAAGATGCAGACAAGAAATAAAAGAAGGAAGAACAGACAGACAATCTCTACCAGAGACGTTTTTGAATTATACTTCATGCAACAAGTACATTTAATATGTAGTCCACAAAAAGCACTGAAAAAAACCCTATACTCCTATGACATAAATCTTCAGCTTTTACAGACAACATCTACTGCGTTCTCCTAAAACTGAAAAACTACAAGTAATGGTCAAAATTGGGGTGTTCTCAGCAGCCTTTCAGTAGTAATTTTGACAACTCATTTATCCATCTCATTTAACATTGTCTTACAAAAACTTCAATGGGAAAGGGAATGGAATTGTTCTGAGACAAGAAAATTTAAATTATGCGCTTATAGATGGAAAATCAGTGTGTATAACCTTTTGTTAGCAAGATCCTGAAATGAAAGCCTTCTTAAAGTGAAAACATGAGTCTTGCTATTTGCAGCCAGACTTTTCAGAAAAAGTTTCTCTGTAACAGATTAGCTTCTATTAGATAATCTGATGTTGGGTTATAGGTAGCAGTAATCAACACAAAAATACCTTAAAAAAAAAACACCTTAAAACATGTGTAGATCAGTAATATAATTCTCACTCACTCACTATTTATCTTCATAGAAGTGGATATTATTCTAATACTTTTTCCCTTCATCCTTCTTTGGTGGACAGTTTCCTCTATGATGTAAAGCCAACTCAGTAGTGTCCTCAGAAGACTCATGTTCCACAGCCAAAGAGGGAAAACACACCCAAATGAAACATTAAAAGCTGCTAAGAAGGAAAAAAAGAAAGAATCTCCCAAGAGAAAGATAATATAAAACTTCCATGTATCTTTAGTTTGACAATACTAAAACAGATCACAGTATTTAACCTCTGTCACATCACCTACATTGCCTAAATTCTCCTGTAGGATTCATCCCTCCCAAACCCTTTTCCATTTCTTCAGAAATAACATAGCTCACACATTTCCCTGAAGCCCAAAGAGGTCTCCAGTTGCCGGTGATAGAGGAAATTAGTTCCTCAGTATCATCATACTGCAGTGCTAGTAACCCTCCTGCTATTTACCCATAAGAGTCACCACGAGATAATAGTTGACAATCATGTTGAAAGGAAAAAGGGAATCTGACTAAATAAAACCAAAGGCTTCATGAAAGCAGAATTCAATATGCTTTGAATAAGCTTCAAGAATTGCCAGACCTCCAGGCAGATCTTCAACTGACAAATTTTACAGTTAAAGAGAGAAAAATGTAACGATAAAGGAGAACCAGGAGTTCCTTCACTAAAAAGGACAGTTAAAGACAGATTATCCGAGCATGCAGGTGAAAGAGAAGATCATCAAAATGTCACTTCCCTAAACCACAATTTTTTTTTTTTTACTTAAAAGGCCAGAAATTAGAAAATGTTTTTAATTACCAAGGTCAAGTAGAAAAGAATAGCACAAGTGCATACACAAAGTATAAAACCCAAGAGCACACAGACACAACTAGCAAGGGACATAAGAGTTAACTGAAATAATTCTGAAAGTGTATTAGTAATAAGAGGGACACATACACATAAAGAGAGGAAAAAGAAAAAAGCTACTGATCTGCTACTGTATTGAGAAGAAAAGCAAGAAAGAGGAAAATGGGGAAGGCCAAAAAGTTTAATCTCTTTTTTGCTTCAGTCTGCACTAGTGACATAATTGCAAGGAAACTGCCAGTACAGTTAATACCAATGAATCAGGGCAAAATAGAATGTCTCTAAAATACAGAAAGAACAATCTATGACTATTTAGGTAAGTTAAATATTTTCAAAACAGCTAAGGTGGATTTAGTTAATTAGAGACTGAGGCAATGTCAAAATTAATTATCAGTTATGACAGTGGTGAAGTATTGGACAGACAGAAAAGGGAAAACGTTGTGCCTATCTGCATTTAAAAAACAGAAGGAGAAAATAAGGGTCAGACAGTTACAGAGAAGTCTGTCTACTTTCCGGGAAAAATATTGAGACAAACAATCAAACTAGTTGTAAACTTCTAGATGATGAGAAACAGTCATAACAGATTTGCAAAAAGCAGTCAGCAGAAATACATTTAACTTCTTTCTATAACAAGGTAACAGCCATATGAAAAACAGAAAAAAAAGAGAAAGAAGGGGAAAAAAAAGATAGATGTTAAACCTCCTGATACTTGTAAGCTTGTTGACACATTCTTATGGGCAAGCTTAAAAAACAAAAGAAAGAAAGAAAACCAAACCAAACAACAACAGCCACCAAACAAAAAGCCCTGTGAACTAGATTAATCCAATACTGATGCAGTACTAGTACAGGATGGAAAACAATTTTCCACACTTGTTAGGCGTCCACCATTAGACAAGGAGCATCAAGTCAGGTTCCTTCACTGTCTGCGCTGGTTCTCATACTGTTTGATGTTTGCAGTAACAGGGTTATAGAGAGTATATATTTTCTTGTGAAGAAAATACAGGAGCTCAGGAAGTTCTACAAGAACACAAAAGCAGTCAGAACAAAACAAACTCCCCCCAAAACTTCCCCAGAAACGTATAACTAATTGGAGAAGTAATTTAGAAAAGTGGAGCAAAAGGAACAAAGAAATTTAGAGGTACAAAGAAAATATAGTGAATAGCTGACTAGGAACCCTGAAGACTTGATCAGAAGGTTATAGCAGATCATAAGTTGTTTATGACTCAGTAAATGTCATGCCCTTACAAGAAAGGGAATAATTTCCTGGGAGGCATAAAAGTATGCTATGTTCCAGAAATAACAGTTCATCTAGATATCACCTGAAATATTGCACCTGATCAGTGCTATTTAAGAAAAAGTTGAAGAATTTGCAAAAATAATAATAATAAAAAAATCAAGGCAACAAAAAAATTATCAAAGGTCTTAAATTTGTCCTACAAGAAGAGCTAAAAGAAACGGTTGATGCTTAGCCTGCAGAAAAAGCAGAAACTGAGAGAAGATTTGATGATGTACTAAAAGGAAGGAAAGAATCTGTTCACCTGTTCATCTGTTGGGATACCACAAGAATTAATGAGCTTAACTTACAGCTAAGGAGATTTAGGTTAGATATTAGGAAAATCTTTCTAATTGTAAGAACACTTAAGCTCAGAACAGATTTCCCTGAGGATGCTGCAAAGACTTCATAACTGGCGATCTTTAAGAGCAGCTATGTACTCATCTGTCAGAGACAAAAAAGTACAGTTGACCCTGCTTTAAAGCAGGATGACAGACAAGATGACTAAGATCTCTACCTGCCCTTCTTCCTCTAAAGTAGAAAATTGATTTCCTAGAGTAGGATCTCAAATGGACTGACTCCCAATGTGGGAGGTGAGTTTAATTTCATGCATAGATTTCAATTACCTACAGTGAAGGAAATAAGAAATCCTAACACTCCCATTTTTACTGCAAGAAAAATAAAATGTCCAGGAAATTTAGAACAAACAGAATAATATAATTTCCTAGTGGTCAGTTAAAGGCATTAAATAAGTCATCTTCCTACTTTGCCTAAACTGTTTTCACACTTGTAGTTGCATAGTGTTTGGTGTAGTCTCTATCTTCAGATTTTTAATAGCCCATTGTTGTCAAAAATTTGAATTTCAGGGAGAGAGGAATTTTTTTATTTCGTGTAATATTTTCATATGACCTTTCCTCTCTATATCATCTATCTGGATACCAAACACATCATACATACAGCACAGTCCCAAATGGGAATCTATGAAGCTGCTGCTTTTTCTTTTCATGGGATAAAATTTGTGCTGAGAGTAAAGTGTTTAGCATCATCTTAACTGTGCTGATTTTTTTTTTTAATCAATTTCATGCATATTTCCAAGCTGTATTTTGTTAGGAAGTTGGGAATAGTAGAGGAAAAAAAAAAAAAAAAAAATTCAAAAAAGAAAGAAAAGAAAAAAAAAGGCAAAGATTCTATCAAAAGTTACTGAAGAAGGTTTGAAACATTCTTTACCTATATTCACATTATAAATTCACTGGGCCTCCTCTAGAAATTTCTCCTGGCTGAGCAGTATATCCTCTTGTTATAACAATCTTCATTCTGATCTACACTAGCCCAGAAGATTTCAACTGCCTCGGTGGTCCTTAGGTTGAAGTTTGGTAAAAAGATATCTAGGCTACCAGCCACTGATTCACAACAAATGTATTACAGCTTGGTACGTATACAGACATAATGTCCAATGGCATACATCAACTAAACTGTTTTCAAACTCTGTTTCCTTTAGGAGAAGTTATAATAATTGGGGGCATACAAAGCTGCACCTAGTGTTTTAACTGAAGATGAGAAATCAGCCTATACAAAAAACTAACCTAAGTCTTCATAAGACAGGGATGAAACTTAAACTGAATATTCTTTTGATGCTAGAAAAAGCTCTGACACCACAGAAAATCTATTTTGACAACTGTAGGAGTTAAACTCTAATTTCAGATGCGTGGCTGTCAAAGAAAAAAAACCCCTGTTTCTATGCCTACAGAGATCAGAATCTGGCAGATGATCTAAAAACCCAGCTAAATATTCTTTTTATAGAGTCACCTCCTGGTCCCCTTATTCACATAAGGAGTCTTGCAGCATTCAAGAACAATAAGGGGGATTTGGCTCATCTTGCTTTTCTGTCCAATAACATGCTGTAAGATAAAATCAATACAGACAACTGCATATTAAACTGAAGGTCACTCATATGGCAGGTAACTACTTACACTACAACATCTCCTGTTTATACACACCTCCGCTGTTAAGAATGACTGCTTTTGCAACTATTGGCAATTTTTGAGTGTCGTTTTCCATGCCTGTCTTGACGCATGGCAACAAGTAGTGGAGCAGCCCACTATCATAGAACTTGCCCTTTGCACAGAAGAGTTTTGCATCCTCAAATACCAACATCGGCAATTTCTTGTGCCCTATGCTCTTATAACGCTTTGATGAGCAAGTTTTCCATCATCAGACTCTTGCTAGAGGTCAAAAAACCCTTTCTATGATACACTGAAATATGAGGCACAAATTTTGAATAGAGGAAGGAATGATTTCTCATGGTTTTATAGGCTGTAATCATAGCACAGCGGCTACACAAAACTGCTGGCTGAAAATGCATTTTTTTTCCAAGCATATTAGACACCTAAGTTTTTACTCCAGAAAACTTTATCCTGAAGTTTGGAAGTTTCAGAAACATCAATTTATTTCCAGAAGCATTAGACATTTCCAGGCTTAACTGAAGCTCAGATAATTATTCTGATAAAGAACTGTAAGATAATTAACCCAATAATGAAAATACTTCGTTATGAATAATCCAAATTTTTTTAAAATTTTATATTCTCATGGTATTTCTTATTGAGTATCCAAAAACTGAGGCACAAAATTTATTGCATGTTTTCAAAAATTTTGTCTTCAGTATCATCTGAAATTTGATGAACACTGCACTAGCCTTTCAGTCTACCTAAAGCTGCTAAAGAATTCAACAAAAAGGTTTAAATAAGAATAATTATGATTCTGAATACTAATGGTGAAAGAAAAAGGTTTCTCCTATATGCAACCTAACTCGAGTAAAATGCATATCAAAGTACAGATACCTACAATATGATCCATAATGCATATAGGTGATTAAGAAAAAGTTATTTATACTAAAGAAGGTGTCATCCTCCACTGTCAGCATTAAAATATTGAGCCAGCAGGAACGGGCCTTAACACAAGTATTATCTAATCCCACTATCTGCACAAAGACACTGTGATATTTTTAGTATCTCTGTTCTATATTTTCAGGTTTTCATCAAAAAATTTAAAAAGTAGACCTATTAAAAAAAAAAAAAAAATCAAAACCACACACACACAAACGCACAAACAAACACACCAAAACCACAAGCCAACCAAAACTCACAACTTTTTGTCCCAGGACACATCTACAGATGTATCTTCTTCCAAGAAACCTTCCCCCCACCTCCCCCCCTTCTTTTTTTTTTTCCCCTCCAGCATCTTTCCAAAACAAATGTATTATGCAAACCTGTGTGCGTTGACAAACAGCTGGTTTAACAGGACTCTTCCTGTTGACATTCACTAGGCCACTTTAAAAGCGACTCTATTCTATAATCCCTTTCCCCATATTCTTTATATGAAAAACGAAGTGGAATTAAAAAAAAAAAAAAAAAATTATACCATTTGATACACATTTCAAAATCCAGTAGGGATTATGAAACTTTCGAGTTCTAGAATGCAAAAAAGTCTGACTTAAAATGTTCCTACCCTTTCCAAATAAAATCAGTCACTTGTAGAAGCTGAAACTGGTAAGCTGTACTATCTGTACATTCTTAGTTATTTTACACTTCTTTGTTTTCTCAGGTACTTACTAACATTGGGTCTTTTTTTCAACTGACACTATAGCAATAACTATTTTAATCTCTCATTCTAGAGACAGAATTCAAACATCTCATTGCCTGTGACACTACATGGCATTCTTCATAAAAATCAAGTTGGTCAAGGAACTAAGTCAGCCAAGACTTAGGCGTAAGGCAGACATAATGCAGTTAGATGAAACTATTCTTCATACTACAGCCTTCCTCTAACAGCACTCCACTGTAGGAAGGCATCACAGATTAATAAAAAAAATTCAGGGGATTTTAAATGTGCTAGCATTTAGGTTCTGATCAAATCACAGGAGAATCATTCTTACTTGCGTTTTAGCAGTTGTGTGGTACATGCACACCATCCCCACTAAGAGAGCACAATGAGGATGGGAATAGATTCCATGTCAGTGTTTCACAATCTTTCTAGATTTTGTGTGAACTGAGCATTATTTTATTTATAATTGCCTTTTTGGACATTAGCACCTATAGTGACAATACACCAAATGCTGGAATAAGAGAGGGACACGCCAGGGCCAACACAGGAACAAAGCACAGAGTAATTGTCACACCCTGGCACTGGGATGCCCACTGCGAAAGGGCATCTGTTCCTCTATGCCAAGAGCGGCAGGGGAAGATCCTAGTTCTTGTTTTAATTTACAATTATACTGTTTTCCCCAGTTGTGAGTGAAAGCATATATAAAAAGATATTTAAGTACATCAGAGTTCTCAGCCACAAACTAACTTCCTATCTATCTCCTTTCCCAATTTAATAGCTCTAGACACATAGAGTAAGAGAAGCACCTGCATATGTACAAAGACTGAGTATAATCCTAAAGACCAACAACTGTAGAGAAGTAACACAGCTTTTGGCAGTCTTCTCTGCATTATTTAACAGCCAAGTTCAAGTTTCATCATGCCAGACCCATATGGCCGCAGCTTTTCAAGATCTCAGTAAGCTCACGCTTCTGTCTTTGGCTTCAGCTGCTCTGGAGCAGACTGTTTCTGCTACCTCTCTATGAAAGAGGGACTGTATGGCTATTTGGCTCCAAGACTAGCAGTGACTCCAGTTGTTCCCTACTCTGGAGTCTCTGGGACTTATTTAGGGACACATATGACACTACTGAAAGTAAATGTTTACTCTGCAAAGCATTCCTGAATCCATTTGCTTCGCTTCAGAGAGCTCAAAAATTACATGCTTCCTGATCTATATGCTGCTTTCTCCTCAATGTCTACATCACATTAGGGTTTTGCTCATTAATTGTTTTGGGAGAGTTCTAGAAAGCCTCTCAGAAATCTGGTCCCTTTAAGGGGCTTGTCTATCCCAATCTATCATGTGTATTTCTTTGACTTTGGCTGCTACTTTCCCCAGAAACACTCTGAACAATTTCCCTCCGGAACATTACGCCTTTAGGTGCACTAGACAGCAGCTAGTGGATTCCACTCACACTGTATTTCCAATGATGCAGCAAAGTCACCAAAGTTTCACATATACAGATTCCCCAAATCATCACTAGTCAGAACAAATCCTTACTTTTTTTCTGTCTTCCTTTTCTCAGCTATAGCTGTTGATTCAACACTCGCTCAGCACTCACAGGTTTTGTTCTCTCATGTGTCAGCAACTCTCTACACCTGCAACATGTCTGAGTAAGGTATCAGAGGCAAGAGCAAGCACTGATGAAAGCTCAGTCCCTCCTCCCAATTCTTGCTACTGCTGCCTTGCCTCACCTCAGGTTTGTACAAAATACTGCCTCCAGCTTCTATGCAGCACATAGCCAGCACCTGCACATTTCAGTCCCTTTTTATTCTTACTTTTCTCCTCTCACTCTCTTTCTCTGCTTTTAAGCAGCTGTGTTTCTGGAGTTTCCCCTAGGGAAAATCTTAAACTTGAAAGGGCTTCTTAATAACCTTGCTCAGCCCTGCACACAGGAAATTAAGCCATTCTGCACATTCAGCATTTACCACTCTGTTCTGCAATCCAAAGTTCTTGTACCTACATACAGTTTGCAGCCATTTGGGGATTGACTCCTTCACCTTAGAGAAGTGCAGGTGAATTTTCATTTCTGTGTGTGAACTCTTTGCCTAGAGATGTGGGTAATAGTTCATATATTGAATACAAACAGCTCTAAATATATCACAGCCTCTTTGCATGGCTGCCAAAGAGCTCTCTCAGACAAACAAAACTCATACCAAGTGAAAACATAATTAAGGGCCTTTGACTTTCAGATTATTCTCCACTTGATTAAGTGTAATGAATGCCCCCTCCCCTTAAAAAAAAAAAAAAGGCAACTTATTCTTTCCCCCCGCCCCCTCTTCTAGTGCACTGTGGTTTAGGGAATTCATTCATTAACCCCTCTTAGTTGTTTTCCCTCTAGTCTAAGGGGCTGATACTTTGGGACACAACCCTCCTTTATTTACACACCAAGACTGGGAAACTGGCTGTCTAATTTGGCTTTATCCCAGACAGCCAGTCTGCAAAAAGCTCGGCTGCTCTGCGAGTTTAGGAAGCATGGGGGCTGGCACTCACCACAGTGCTCTGAATAATTCCTGACCAGTCTGTCCATAAATCTTGTGGAAGGCTTGGACTAAATATTTTTCTTCTTTTGTATTGAGAAAATCAAAGACCAATGTTGATGTATATGCTCTCCCATTTAAATTCAAGTTTCCTTGTACAATTGCAGATAAAGAAGAACGCTTCTTTCCTGACAGTTAACGTACAAGAAACATCTACAAATGCTCACACATCCCACATGTGAGACCAGGCACATTTTTTGGCTTCAAAAAGAGACATAGCAGGTGCACAAAGCCTTTGCTTCCCCAAATTCTCCACACTCAAACACTTATCCAGCACTTTGCTACTCTAACTCGCTGCGCTTACTGCCACAGAGCCATCTTTCCCAGCTTCTAAAATGCCTGCATTAGAATAACATCTCTGTGTTAAGCGCAGCAAGCTGTGCCCCTCTGAGGTCACCCATCCTTCCACTTCCCTCCTATGAATGACTGAGTGACCCTTTCAAAACGTGAGTATAGAAAGATGGGGTGCTGTGTACCCAGGCTAGTTGTTGATCACACTATATAGAACACACAAAATGCCAAAGGCTGGCTTAACTCCGCACATGTTTCAGTGAGATTTCTACTAGTTGCAGCAGGCCGCTGAAAACCCCTGCCTAAATTATTACCCATTGACAATATCTTCTAAATAAAAATCATACATTTCTTTTAACCCTCCCTCTACCTCCTACACCTCCCTTCAAAGACGCAGTAGAAAGCACTGGGTAAGAAGGACTGCAGCACAATGCTATAGTAAGCTCTGTTAATGCAGAGATGGATTTACTCCAAAATTCTTTCTTGCTTAAGCATTTTCTCCAGCAGAGAGGCAGAAAAGGCTGGCAAGACCCAGGAAGGGGAACTGGAAATTCTTTCCTCTACTCCTAGCAGAGATATGGCAAGCTATATCTACCAGCACATGACTCAAAGATGAATTAAGCACCAATGTGCCACAAAAATACTTAAGTGAGCTGGTCTGTAAGTGACTCCTACATAGTAGCCTCCCTCTCCATACAGTTAGCAATATGATTTTTTTTTTCCCAGTTAATTGATGTCAATCAGATTCTGAAAAAAATTGAGACTATCAGTTCTTAACTGCTGTGAAATAACTGTTTTTTACAACTGTTTCACAAATATAAATAAAAGCCTACCATATTAATTTTATTTTACTAGCTCCTGTGCAATCCAAAAGAACTAGGCTGAAGAATTCCTAGATGAGAAGATCTCAATGGTTTTAGAAGAGATTTATTACAAGAGGTTTACAACTGTCCTGAAAAAGTTTAATACTCAATCTGACACAAAGAAACTGCATTGTTCTCTTCTGTCAACCAGTTGAGTGCATATGTCAACTTCAACATCCATGAGATGAACAGAATTCAAAATCCTTATCTAGCCATTGATACTAATGTCTCTTGGCTTCTGCTTTAAGACAACAGAAAAAGAAGGTAGGCAAGTTAAAACTTTACCCTAAAAAAAAAAAAAAAAAATCACATTCTTTAATAGGGAAGCAATGATGCTGGTGTACTGCAGTCACAGAATGTGAAGCGCATGGGACATATCTCTGTGCAAGGAGTTTGCTGAAAGAATTACTTAAATAATTAGAGAACCACAGATTGTTTTCAATATTCATAGTAGTGAGTTTCAACAATATTATCCAAATGCACAGCTAAATAAAGTTATCACCTGGCAAGTAGCACATATGGAAAGTACAAACCCAAAGTACAACTTAATGACAAAGCCTATTATCAAACCCCTTTTCACTCTATAGTGTTTTGGAGCATTCACAAATCCAAAATCCACAGGAAAAATGTTCATTTTCCATCTTGACAAGCTTCCCCTACAACAGAACTACCAACACTGTTACTCCTGACGGATGCTTGTTTCCCACATAAATACAGCAATCAAAAGTTGTTTACAGATTAGGGAAAGAGTTCAACATTAGTTTTCATTCTGTACTAAAAAATACTCGAGAGCACTGAGAGAAGAGCCTGGCATAGCTTGTTGCAGAGCCAGCAGTCACCACTAACTAAAGTGTTATCTTAACATTCTCTGAAACATCGCATCTGCCAAAAGGCCAGTGCCTGCAGAACTGGTGCTGATGTACAATTAAATTAAATATGAGCACTTCCTTAGAGTCATGGGATTTCCCTTGCTCTCCAGGAAAGCTGAGGATTTTATAAGCACAGAAAATCTCTATCTTTTGTAAGGTGGATCCAGCAACAAAATTTCAAATGCAAAGCTGTGGTCTCCTTCATAGATTTGGCATTTTTGTTTCACTTATCTATTTTTCAATAAGAAAGTTATCTTGAAATATTGTTTAAAAGAAAGCAGAATTAATGAGTTCAGCCATGAAGTGCAGATTCTACGTACCCTTCACTTAAGAAATGCACTGCAAAGGAGTGATTAAAATGTTAAGTTACCATGGCTACCTTTATATCACAAGGCAAAGAAAACTTGCACTTAAGATAAAGAAAGAAACAAGCCACTATTGATATTTTTTTTTCAGCATTTTCAGAAGGAACGTCTGCTTAAAAAGAAGCAATTATGTATTGGTCTAAATATTTTTTTCTTGTGCGTTACACAATTTGCTTTTTTTTTTGTTTGTAGGTAAAGTGATGAGCAGCTACTATTTGCATTAGTAGTTAATGATTTTCACAAAGCACTGAAATTCTTCAAGTTTGTTCAGATATTTGAGACTAAGAAAAAGATGATAGAAGGAACTTCTTTAACACTGCTGTAATTGCAACTCTGCAGTTTTAGACTAAGTTTTAAAAGAAAAGTTTTTTCAAAACAGGACATTGTGCAGATGTTTCCTCAACAAGAAATAAATGTGAAATTGTAGAGGCACTTTACAATGAAGGTGAAGTAAAGTTGTTAGAGGAAAATGGATATTTCTTGATTGTACTGTAAGGAACAGTTATTATGAAACACCATATCATAATTTTCCATGAAAGTTTCTTGAATACTATGAACTTCTATCAATGTAACAGACCTGATTCAATAAGTGAAAATTGTGGAAACATTGTCAGATGCTAACATTTAAAGTCGTGAAAGCTACACACGTGACAGGAATGTGGTCATATTTATGAAGCTTTTTTTTTTTTTAGTGTCTTAAATTAATTTTCCCTACTAAGTATAAATCTGGGAACAGACTAAAATAACTAGAAGGCTCGAAAAGAATGAGTTGTTTATCTCATAGTATGCCAGCTTGATTCCTTTATTAGAATATTGACTATTTCAATTCATTATCAAAGTGACCTAAAAAAAAAAAAGTTATTTTTTAAAAACAATTTTAAACTGTTACACTTCAATCACACATAACCCTAAAGATTTGTGCATTCATCCTGAAAAGGGAGAAAAAGAAACATCAAAGACAAATAACAACTTTTCTATTCTGCAACAAGGTCTATGCCCAGGTCCTACTGTGCTATGTGGCAGTACAAAAACCTAAACCGGTGAGTGAAGCATCAGTAAAGAAGAAAAAGGAATAAAGCAAGAGCTAGAGAGAAGCAGGAAGCAAGGCTGACTTGGTGATGATGGCTAGAGAACCTCTTACTCATCAGAAAGCAAGCTTTGAAATCTCTGTGATCTGTGAAACACAGCATGTGAACCATCACTGATGAGATCTGCAAGGGCAATTACATGAGGAAGAAAGTTTTGACTTTTCAAAGTATAAAACAGGGAAAGTACATATTTTTGTTCTTTCTGTTGTGTTTGAAAACTGGGATCAGAGCAGAAGCTTATATTCCAGTTGTACTGCTTTTGATTATATGAACCAACTAAAAACCTATTTGCTAAGGAACTACATGCTTTCAATTTAACATGAAACAATCTATTGTTATTAAAAAACAGAGTGCACAAAGTCTCATTAAAAGGGCTTTTTCTCCTTTCCCTTGTGCTTTTAAATGACAGCATAATAGCCTCCAAATAAATGAAGAAAACACATTTACTAGGAGCTACAATTGAAAAGACTATACGTTATGATTGATGGCCAATTCTTTCCAAAGCTTCAGCAGAGGGTTATGACATCCATTATTGCAAATCCCATACACCACCGATGCAGAAACACAAAAACACTTACTGGATGCCGTACAAGAACAGTCCAGCTAACAGAACTTTAAGCATAATAAAGTACAGAAACTTACTATCATTTTAATAAATACATTAAATAACTTGTAAGGAGACTTTCTCAAACAAGCACCACGAGTGTTTCAGGGGTAATAAACGATCAGAGTCAAGGTAAAAATCACATATAAAGACTCCATTTCTTTTTTTGAGGTATTAAAAACACATTATTAGAACTGAAAGGATTTGAGAGAACAACAGATCTTTCACCTTTCTATTTTTCATTTACTTCATGTGTTACTTTTATTTTATGCATGAAACTTTTTTTTTTTTTTATCTGTTTCTTTTATAGTTGAGACTGCAAGCCAAATGTTGTTAGGTAATTAAGATTTAATAAAAATTTCCTCTCTCTAAACTGTCACCAGTTACATATGCAAACTGTGTAAAGTGTAATGAAGTACGCTGAAGTACACAGAAATTAAGCCTATGCTCAAATCTGTGCAGTATTGGAAAAGCAGACTCTACAGTTCAAGCTCTCTCTGATGCCTCACAAAAGGAACCATCTTCTCCACCTTCTGGAGAACTCCTCTACTGATGCTCAAAGTACAGTCATTGTTTTATATGACAGCCCCTATGAGCCTTCACAGAGGGAACACTGTCCATTGTACCCAATATTGCAAAGACAGGATGGGCAGTTGGGATATTTAAAAAAAAAAAAAAAAAAAAAAAAGTTACTGATAGCCATAGAAAAACTTACAGGTGAATTAAGTTACTGTAAACCATTTATGCAAAATATCAGATAAAGAGCTGGTCATCTTGTGTAGCTGCTCCAGCTCCTGAAATTTAACACTCAAGCAATTGCCCATAAATGAAAAAATTATCCGAAGACCTAGACACAAGTTTTTGAAAAGAAAATTAAACAAAACCACACTAAAACATAAAAAAACCCCAAACATATGTGTATGTGTGTGTGTATATATAAAAGTAAAAATGGTGCCATAAACATGATGGAACTTTTGTGGAAAACCGTAAGCTTTCCAGGCCATTGAGAAACCCTAACTGGGAAGCGTGATACAGAGAAAACTAAGAATATTTGTACATTAGCACCCGACTTCAGCAAAAGGTACACAGTATCTCAGAAAAGTTTGGGTAGTTCCCGTGTGAAAATCTGAAGTTAAGAGATGATGACACCTCTAGTCAAATTTGTAGGTCTCGGACATGAGTCCTCGAAACTCTAGGCTGTTCCGCTGAAGTGCTACTTCTGGAGAAGCAAGACCTCCTGTACATTTGTTAGAAGTAGAAATGCTAAGTGATAGAAGTCCAGTTCCTTTAAAAATTCAGTAAAAGAATTATAAAAAGCTCTTCTGAATTTCAGTTCATTTGAATACTTCATGCTTACACAAATCCCACTACAGATTAAGATAATCATATTAAAGCCTCTATGAATATAGCCAATAGGGATCACAGCGAGTCTGAGTTACCATCAGATAATTCTTTCATCATGAAACATATAAAAATAAAAACTGTTTAAGTTTTCAGCTAAGATGCTTTTAAGAAATTAAGATGCCATTAGAGATGAGCATATGAATGAAGAACCTTATTAACATTTAGCACATTGTGTAAAAATCCCTGTACTAAATAACACTGCCAAAGAATTGGGGGGGTATTTGTGCTTTTCTGGGGGGAGGGGCGTCCGTGGGAAGGGAGTGGAAACGCAATGCTGATAACATTTCCAAACAATGTGAAAACTGCCTTATGAAAAATGAAACTCAGTTTGGAGACTGTTGTTAGGAATATTTTTCCAGCACCAAATTGAAATTTCTGGTCAAAGTATGGATAAATCCAGAAAAACACTTTCCTCCCCTTCTTTTCCAAATCACAAAAGTAAAACATCAGGATAAAAATCCAGCCTTTTCATTCAAGAAAAACACACTGCAGAGAGACGAACCAGCTTCTTGATGCATAGGACAAACTTATGCACTTCTTGTACAACCTGTTCGTAAAAAACATTAACTCAAACTGTCATATGTCTCCCAAATCCTGCCTTTCTCTCAGGATAAGGCACAATTCCCCAAATTCTCCGCTGACTACTAGAATTTTCGTAAACGGAAACACACATGTCGCTGGTCCTGTTAACTGGAAAAAAGTAGATGTCTCTACCAAGTTTCTAGCATCTTAGCAGATAGGCTTTAATATTTTCAAGAGAGGGAAAACCTCTTAAGCCTGGTGGTGATTTTCATTTCTGCCTTTGGTGAGACACTTTTTACTTTGCTTTATGAGATAGCATATCTTTAATGCAAGTATTAAGCTATTCATATTAAACTTTGCTCATTAATGAAACCAATATATCACTATGAAATGAATGCTGAATGACTACACGATAAAGCTAAAACAAAAACCTCTTGTTTAGAAATATCTTGTTTCAATATTATTGAAATAAGACCAATTTGTTTCAACAATTACCATTTAAAATTGGCAAAAGCCAACATGTTTTAATGACATGTTGATAATATTGAAATGTTTAGATAGAAAAGCACCCTATAAATACATACTTATTTTAATTTGCTCTAACAGTGACAACAGAAAAGACTAGACCAGGTTTTGATGCTGGTTGTATGCCATGTACCAGTTGTTGAAACACAGGCTTTAAGCTTGGCCTTGGCCCATCCCTACAGAGGTGCCCGATGGCTGCAGTTGGGGGCTGAGGACAGGCCTGCCCTGCCAGCCCCAGGGGATCCCTACAGGGACTCCTCATGGCTGCAGGCTCCCAGGGAGCTGCTGGCCCTCACTGCTTCACAACACCACTTAAGTAGGATCTCTGGTTTATACAGAATCATTTACCTCGGTGATATTACCAAAACAGCAAAAATGTTCATGTTGGGCCTGAACAATGCACTCATAACTTTCAATCCCAGGAGAGTTTAGAGGTACAGTGTAAGAGACCAAGTCAAATCAGATGTGTAAGTGGTCTTGAGAGGCCTGAATGCATTTAACAATATGGATAATATAGATTTGGACCCTAAAAGGAACCATTTGCAAGATGTGCTTATTAACTACTCTACTTACACAATCATCTCACATGCAGCATAAAAAAAATAGACATAGCCAGACCAGAACACTGACCCCAGAAGAAAAGCATGCAGATGTCATAAGCCTAAGTTCATTTGAACTGAGATTTCTTGAAGTCCTAAAGTTGCTCTCATCCTAAGCTATATCTCTAGAAACTTTTCCTTTTGAATGTATTGAGAAGGTGAGGGGGAAAGATAGATGTATTTTCACAAAAAGCTCTTTGCTTCTCTCTGAAATTCAATTAAAAAAAAAAAAATCCCCACCCCCAAATCCTCCCACCTTAAACCAAGAACATCTATGTTTATCTTCATCCTGAGAGTCTGTGTTGACTCCAGCATATGGCATTGCCTCAGTTTGGTTTTGGTGGTAGAGAAGGCTAATCTCAAACCTTATGGCAACTGGCACAGAATTAGATCTTTTTCCCCTCTTTAGTGTCTGTTGCTTCGGTGATTTGCTGCAGAAAAGCAATATTTTTGAACCACAGACTGGTACAAACTCCTTTCAGAGAAGGAATGGCACAAAACAGACTCCATCAGCCATGAAGTTTTCCCTCCCCTTCCAAAAGAAATTGCCTCTGGGGATAATCTCTCATTTCCTTTCTCACTCAGTTTGCTGGAAGCTGAACAGCCGTGGCTTTGCATAGTTTTAGTGGATTGCTCATCTAACTCAGAAATAATACAGAAATATTTCTAATTAGTCCCAACAGAGGTTTCTCATCTAATTCTCTCCTCGTTTAATTCAATTTCCTTGCTGGAAAACAGGACTACAGGACTCAAAGCTATTGTAACGTAGTATATCCTGAAATGTTCCTGGAATTGGTACTCCAGGAACCAGGATGTTTACCAGATTTAAGATTTCTGAAGTTTGGACCTTTAAAGGGGGTTTTGATTCTGAGTATATTATGAAGCCTGCAGCAGCCATGAGTCAGATAAAGGGTATAAATGTTTAAAGCTTAAGATGGAGTCTTGGATGTAGGAGCCTCCAGGGCTTCAGTAGCAACTCTAACTCTGCTCTTCTCCGGTGTGGTCATGATCTCTAAATAAAGTGCAATAAACACCTGCAGCTGAATGACGTGGAATCGCCTTTTCCACACAGGCCTGTCTTTACTACTTATCTACTCCAAGAGTCAGCAGGAGGACTCCTCAGATCAACAAGAACAGGCCCCACCATTTTGTTTCAAGTTGTCTCTCCTTGCACCTGTGGGAAGACCTGTGAGTCCCTATGCTAGACCGTAAGATAAATTAGAAGTGTCTCCTCCCATCCGGTTTCTCTGTTCCTTTTGACATCATTAAAAACAAACATTCAATAATAGGGACCTCTATTATCTTTACCAAGATAATCTTCCTGAAGTGGTTACCCTCTTCAGATCTTGATTCGCTCTTTCTTTTCAAGTCAAATGCTCTTCTGCTGGTTTTCCTATGCTTCCTTCCTGCAACCCAGAGTAACTGAAGATCACTCCAGAGGAAAAGAGCACATAGCAAAATGAAGAAACTGAGGGATGTGATATTAATGCATAATGCTATCACAGAGCTTCTCATATTCTCCACATGGAAAGTAGGCTCTTGTACATTAACTGCAAAAGCAGGAACAATAAGGCAAATCCTCTTTGAAAGAAATTACAATCTGATTTCCTACCTCCTAATCAGATGATTACCTGTCAGTTCAGGAGCTCGGCTGGAATCGCATGTGTTTGCAATTTCTACAGCTCACAGGCTCAGTGTCCAGGAATTTCATTAGCAATCTAATGGATTGAAAGTAGCATTATCAGCTTCAGGGAGCACCAACAAAATCATTTTGAAAGAGAGGAAAATATTTATTTTTGCCTTTCAAAAAAATTCAACAAAGACAACAAGCTTAGGCAGCATTCTGACCATCAGGGGATAAATCAGTTTTCAGCTGCTGTGGACAGGTAATGAGGACCTGCTGTTGACACAGTTGTGGAGGAAAGATTCACTAGCCATTTTTTATTCCTACTGCAACAGCAGAAACTGGGTGCTGTTTATTATTGTTTGTGACAGTGTTTCATGCAGAACAGCAGGTCCTCATTAAGAAAGCCACATTTACCACAAACATTCACCTCTCTTATGCACGGATCAAGTTACAATTTGAGCTTACAGCACATAAAAATCTACTTTCTCTTTTTCAGGAGGCAAAAGACCATCAGAAGGAATTAACATACACATGCTACCACAGGCTCAAAATTACATCTTTTTCATTTCAGTAACACAGAATATCACCATACAGTTAGGAAAGTTTGCCTACCTGGTTTTCATTCAGGCCTTAAATGGAGCAGGAGAGGGCTCAGTAAAAAAGTAGAAGTCTTAGAAATCTTGTGTTCCTTCAAAAGCACAAATATATGAGCGCCTCTTCAGGCAAAGATTCAAAATTACATAATAAAGTTAATTTTGTAATTAAATACAGACCAAAATTCAGGGCTGTTTATAAGTCACAGATGTCAGTCACTAAATGAGAGCCTATGGGGTAACCCCTATGCAATAAAAGCAAAATGGATATGCCCACTAACAAAATTTTCAGAAAATTTTAATATTTAATGGTTAAAAATCTCATACAACAGGAGGCAGGGTGCAGTGGAAGAAAAGACACAAGGGATTTTAATTTCTCCTCTTTCCAGGAATGAACATAGAAGTTTTCAAGAAAAAAGTAATTAACTGAAAATCCTTGCATTTCCTTGGTCATAAATCTATCTTATATAACAAAACCTTTGCAACTTTATCGAATTGTATTTGAGCAGTTAACACCACCACACTTACCCAAGTTATATGAAAACCAGAATGCAGACCAGGTTAATGGGCATGTTTTGCTTCAAGGCAAGAAGGAAGGCAAGAAAAATCCCCACTACACTAGTTTTTGAGATCGGAGCACTTTGTAATTCAGATGTATGACTCTGCTTCTCTTTCCTGCCTATATTTTATCTGAAGTATTTTGTGCAGATTACTTGTAGAATATTCGAATAATACCTGATGTTGATACATAGTGTTCAGAAAAAAGCCCTGCTAATCTTTAATGACAGTTTCATTAATGCATCTTGTGCATACACTTGTAAGCAGCTGCACACCACCTTGGCCACACACTGTTGCCTTCTACAGAAGTGCTGCTAAAAGCCCTATGTAACAACGGCTAAAAATATCATCTTTGGCTATGCTGTTTTATTAGAAGTTACCAAGGAACCACACTACTGTAACCTACTTACATTATATAAAATAATACTGTGTGCACCATATTAACAAGGGACCATAACGCTCTGCAATTAGTAGATAAATACCAGTTTTACCAAATAAGACCACATCTAGAAGAAGTCATTGTAGGAAATCACATAGGCATTTTAAATTTTATGAAATTGCAACATTACGGGACTAGATTTTGTTCATGGTATAAAGGCTGGTGATCATATGTTCCACAATGCAGCTACTGAAACTCTGGTAAGCTGCCAATAATTTAGAACAGAGAGTTAAAGGTAGAATTGCCTGAGAGAGGTCTGAAGGAGGACTTCATGACTTGGATCAGCAGAAACTACAAAATAGTGAGTTATAACTAAAATTTATGCAAGAACAAATACAGTAGCTAAAAAAAAAAAAAAAAAAAAGTTTTTCTTTTTAGGAGGCATAGGTTTTAACAAAAAATTTTGAGTGCTCACATCATGTTTATTTTTTTATTTGCAGCGATCTAGACATATGGATCACCTATCCAAACAGTTTAAATCCATCGAAAATTCCCTGTATAACACAAGAATTAAAAGTATTAACCCAATGCTCGCTGTGTACTTAGAGATGGAATCACTTTTCGTTACAAAACGTATTCCAAAAAGATGACTTTATTTTTAATCAGTGTTTTCTGTGATCTCAAATTTTGCAGGAACCATACCATCAAAGAAGTGTCCTATAAAAGTTAAACATTATTCTCTGTTCAACTTTGCTACATATGCTGCGTAGCCTGTCTCAATTATTTTTCTTTTTTTTTTTAAATCTCGGATAACTTTATAGTAAGGTTTATTTGCTCACAGTGCAAATAATGCCACTAGATGAACACACAAGAAAAAACAACAACAACAACAACAACAGCAAACAAAACAAAACAAAAACCATATTACACTTTTCCCAAACTTGCATGTCTATAATAAAGTTTCTAGAAACATTGTCTTGGATGTGAAGGAGAGCTTTTTGTACTCCTGAAGATAGCAGCAGCAGCACCAAAGAGTAAAAAAGTAATCTATATTCCAGAATTGTGTTTTCAAATAAACAAAAGAACAGCATAAGCAAAAACGTTATGGCCACATCTAGCAATGCCAAATGGTTTGAACAGGGCATATATCCGTAATTGTGAAAAGTCATTTCCTCATAAAGACAGCATAATTTAACATGTAGCTCTGCAAATAATGAAGAAAATCAAATCTGTTAAATAGTAATTAACTTGCAATTAACTCAAATTAGTCAAGAGTCATGTACACAATGGGTGATGGAGTCCGTGGTGTATTAGAGTGAGAGTAATTGCCATATAAAGCTGAAATTGAGGAGAAGTTCAGGAAGAGTAAGTATAGTTAGAAAGAATTTTTCCAAGTTGAACAGAAGGATTGAAAACAAAAAGTGAACTCCTAGTAGATTTGAGAAAATGACTCAACAGATTAAGGAGAGAAAACAAACAATTACTGGGAAAAGATAAGATATTTAAAGTAGCCCAGAAAGTAAGAGACAGCTGACAAAAGAAATCACCACAGATTACAAGAGCTTTGTATGGAATGAAAACCAATAAGGGAGTCTGACTGATCAAGAGTGATGACAGGAGATATCTAAAATTAAGAATTTCTGTCATTCATTAGAAGAAACTCATGAAGACTTGTATGGTATTCCACCTTGAGAAACAGTCCTGAAAATCACCACTGATGTGGTTTCAAGGGGAAGAACAGAATAGTTGGTATACAAGCAGTTTGTTACAGAAGATCTAAGAGGTGGGACGGGCATGCAGGATAAATCAGCAGCAGTACAATTGGTATAACACAGGATGAAAAGGTACCGATACAGCAAAACACAAATGCAAATCATCAGAATTACTCAAGAGATATTGCAATTCAAGGTTCCAGGGGAAGGAAAGACACGTTATCACTGGAAATGAGAGGAACAGGGACACATTATCTCATGTGAACCTGCCCTTTAAGCTTCGGAAAGAATGACTAAGGATAACTGATTATTTGTGCAAGTATTAGGAAAATGCCTTTTATTTCTCTACAAAGCTTTGGAGAGCTAAGCAAGATATACTAAAATAGAAATGTAAAATATATCTGAAATATACTAGGATGACAATGGCTACAAATTGCCAGGGAGAGTGAAGAGCTGCAAAGACATAAAGCATGATAATAATGATGGATTTTATTTAGTTCCCATATAGTATAGTTTGGATACATATCATGGTTGGTGGACACACTAAACCACAAAGGATCACTTTTTGGAGCAGCTAATGAAAAAACTCACGAGAACCAATTCTTGAATCAGCTCAAGGTTTAAGATGAAGTTATCCAAGAAAAACTCTGGAATAGACACTACTCCACACTCAGATACAAAACTGCTTGTATGAGAGGGGAAAAAAGGCAAAAAGAAACCCAAAAGGAAACCCATGAGAGGTTTAACTTGAAAGGTTAGCTTGCTTAACTTGAAAAAGAAGAATGATACAAAAATGGAGAAGCTAGTTAAAAATAAATTAAAAAGAATCAGCTAAAATTTTAAAATATTCATATAAATATTTTAAAGCTTTCTTTTTATATAAACTGGCATAGAGACTCTTTAAAGGCACAACAGTAAAAGCTCAGAGTACATGTATATTACCTATCAAAAATAATTTTAAATGGGCTTCCAAAAAAAGTCAGTGTGCTCAAGGAGCAGAGTAAAAGAGGCTATTAGACATTAAAAGACATCTTTCAAAAAGCAGTAGTTGCATCCACCTGAGAAAACTGAAAATAGCAAACTCTGACAAAATTAACATAACACCAGAATCAGGGGCGGGGGGGGATGACGACCCAAACAAACAAACAAACAAACAAAAAAAAAGGCAGAAGATTCAAGAAGTAACCTGCTAAAGACATAAAAATTAAAAATACCAAGTTTTTTAAATACCCACAAGAAGCAGCAAGCCTGTTTGAGCACGTGGAGCTGATGGGTGTGTATGAAGAACATATAAGGAAGGCAAACTGAATGAATCCTACACATCCATGTTTGCCATAGAGAAGCTTACTGGTATTTCCAGACTGGAGAGACTCTCCATGTAGGGTGAGCAGAAAATACTACCTCAAACTGACCCATCAATAGAAAGCTTTTAGAAAAAATTGATAGAATGAACAGAAACACATGGTATACACCCAGTGGTTCCAAAGGAACTCAGATATAAAATCTGTGATTATCTAATTGTGGTTTGTAACCTACAATTTAAATTAGTGTTAACACCAGTAGAACAAAAGATAATAAGCACAGTATCAGGAGACCAGGAAATCTGACTTCTGTAATGGGTATGTTGGTAGAAATTATAATGAAGGACTAAAATGTTTACCTCATTGATTAAACATTGAAGACTTTTGAAAGAGTCAACACCCTGGAGGGAAGCTGGGCCTCCCAGGTCTCTTGGTAAGAGCAATGAAAATAGGATAATCCAATCAATACAGTGCACTTGTATTCCCACCCAAAAATTCTGACATAGTCGTTCACTGAAGACTCTCATGGAATAGGAAGAAAGGTCCTCTTGCAGATTAATAGCTGGTAAAAAGACAGGAAACAAAGGCTAGGAAATGCCCTTATATGTATAGTTATCTGCACAGATTTTCAGATATGCTTTATAAAAGCAAACCCTACAGTAAAGTGATCCTCATTATAAATTTCACTCTGGTGTTTAAAAGCAATTATTACAGAAGCAAGCTACATGCTAACACATCACTTCATGAAAGCAGCTGTACCTCCTAATCTATCATTAGTTATCCTCCAAAAGAAAATAAAAACTCAGCCCAAAATAATAACAAAGTAAAACCAGCATAAACAATTTCTGTCTGCACTAATGCTGAATGGAGGAGTCAGATCTGGTTGTTTTTAAGAAGAAATTATGCTAATTTAAACAAGAAAGCTACAGTAAGAAATAAATTGTTGCACATCTTACTCAGAAACATCACATAACAAGGTCATTGTGGCTGAGGCAATTATTCTAGCAAATTGTTGTGGAGGGATAAGAGCTAATAACACAAGTTACAACTAGTGAATTGCACGTATGCGTCTGAATGCCCAATGGATAAAGAAATTTATTTCTCTAAATTAGCAATATAATAAACAAGGCAGTATTCAATATAGTTATCACTGTTCAGGAATCGGCATTGCCAGGAGATGACACATTGTTATTTAAGCGATAGGTTTTTCTTGGTCTTGTTATATGAATTAAACCCAGTATCAACTGACCACTCAAACAACAGCTACAGCAGAGCAACATCTGTAATTCCTCAGAGGATGGAACTAATGTATCAGATAATCTCCTCTCTTAGGTCACCACAGAGAGGATGTGAGTCTACTAAGAAAAAAAAAAAATTATGACCATTTTTATTCACAAATAAATCTGGCAACTTTGCAAAGGCCAATATTTAATTTCCAACAGCAAATGCAGCACTTGTCTGTGGTACCATGAACGTAAATGCAGAAAAGTGGAGCTCTGCATGCAAGCAGTGCTGCCGTCCTGGAGCAGACCCAGCCGTGAGAGCCCAAGGTGCACTGCATGTTCTCTTAGGACTAAATGATAACCAGCACTATGATCACTTGCTAGCTTACTTTTATTGTGGAAAAAAACATTAAAAACTGAAAGTTATAGCAGTCAGTTTTTTGGTGTGTGTTTTTTTTTTTTTGTTTTTTTTTTGTTTTTTTAAAGGGAATAAGAGGATTTTTCAAACATTAGCAGCTGGACGACTGGAGAATGAGCAGGTAAATATGGCTTTTCTCCCAGGAGGGAGCTGGCCAGTAGTCAGCTCAGTTGTACAAGCCTTCTGCTGATATGCAGCCTGAGAATGCAATTCTGGCTAACAGACCAATCAGCCCCATTGCATCAGGCTAAGCTGTAACAAAAGAAGTTTGAGGCAACGGTTGCACCATATCACTGCCCTACAGGTATCAGAGATGAGACAACATGGTAGGCTTGGTCTCAGAATAGCTACTTTGCAGAGACAGAAATGCACAATGCTAGCTTGATCAACTGTGAAACACGGCTAGGAAAAAGAAAGGGATCTGAAAGTGCTTCACCCACTACAAATGACAAAAATCTCATCTGTCTTAAGACTCTGGGAAAGGAATATAAAGTTTTAAAGCAGAAAAGAGCAAGAGGAAGTAAAATGCTTGATCCACAGCTCAAGGGCAGACTGGAAACAATTCTTCTGCCTCATGCAGACATAAAATTGCTAGAAGGATGTTCTCATAAACAAAGTGCTGGAGGCCATGCCATCGTCCACCTCCTCCTGTTTCTCTCTACATCTAAGGAAGCCAAGTACATCTCATAAAACAGAAGATGCACACGTTTCAGGAATATCCCAGAGGCAAAAAGAAAGAATAGTGAAAAAGTAACAGCTTTCAGAGCTGGAGATACAGCTTCTTTTATTTAGGTTAAAAATCCTCTAGGGCCTGTTCCTAGTTCCGATTTCCGCGTACTTGCTGGATTTTCCACAGCTTCATTATTCAGACAAAATAGCTAGGTTTTACTAAGGTTGGCCATTGGGGGCAAAATTCAGCTGCAGCAGAAAGTCAGATGAAGGTATTTGCACCACATAAGTTCCAATCACACTCTCTGGGGCACCACTTAAGTACCTATTAAACCCTCTGGGCCTGAACAGGATTTAAATGAGGGAACAGAGACCTAATCTTTTCTTCTCCCATTCTCTTATGCCCTGCAAAGTGGTTTACCTTACAATTTATTCATCATTAACGTTTGTCTAGCTAGTCATTGCAAACACTTTCACACTTTGTTTTGAAAAGGTCTAAATGCAGCTTGCTAATGTTTTAAACAAATCTTGATGCTTCCATTCCCATATATCAGCAGAACAAAGGGACTAAACCAAAGGTGGAAAAATAACAGGACAACTTCAGAATAGAGCTAACTCAAGATTTATAAGTAAAGAGTGGAAAACTGATAGGCTGAAGGTCACGCAAAGCAACTCTCCTGCCTTGCCACTGATATGATTATGTAAAATAAAATAATAATAATAATAATAATAATAATAATAATAATAATGTCTGTGAATAGCTCATCCGCACTGAAAGAAACACAGAGACATGCTCTTCTGTAGGCCAACTCAAAACTTATAAAGTAATTTTAAAAAAAAAGGTCAGTTTCATCTATTAATTTATTCACACAATTGCCCAAGATTTAGCTAACAAAAGCAGCCAAGTAGACCCTGATGTTTTTTTAATATCCATATGAAATGGCACTCAGACAGATTTAGTGCTTGATTTAAAGCAAACTGATGGCTAAGTTATACATTTAGATAGGGATGCTGGGGTAAGGTCAAACCACTATCATTAACATCCCAAGGAGGAAGGCTGATAATTACTAGTGCTTAAAAGCACCAGCAGTCTACTGACTGCATGGATTTTCTCAGACTTTTGTTCAGCCAGTTTCTCAAGTAAAAAATAGCATTCAAAGACTTTTAGCTCATACAATGTAAGCCTCACTCATTAGTAATCCTTGGAGCTTGACTTCATTTGAGCCTGTTCTGGGTCTGGATAGCAATTAGTATTGCCCTCCAGGTAAGGGAGTGTAGATTTATTCCCCAGAGGTGGTTTAACTTCCTCAACCTACTTTAAAATTAGATTTACTCTGTTACAAATCGTAAGTGTTAAATGAGTAAAACTATTAAACAAGGAATACTGCTGGGCAAATGGCTAAGCGTTTAATGGTTTACCACAGTATTACCATTTTTATGGTCTATTAAAACAATTGGAAGAATATCAGCAGTATGAAGAATCAAGTAATTTATATACAAGTTTGATAAAGTACCGTATGTTTGAGCAAAAAGTGAGCTCATTTTCTTACACTTAAGAAAATTAGAGGAAGGGATATTTTAAAAGAAAAGGTTCCTTTAGAGCTGAAGTACATTTATTTTAAACTAAATTCGTAAAAGGATGTACGCCATATATCTTGTTGTCAAGATTTTGTTTGTTTGTTTTACGCAGCTTTTTATAACCAAAATGCAGATGGTCTAAACAGATATCACAAAACAGAACAGCTCAAATAAGATATTAAAAACATGACTCAGATCTAATTCATTTCTATGCTACGGGCTCATCTCTCCTCCTTTGCTCCCCTAGTTAACGTTGGCACCAAGGTCATCAATATATTGAATTACCCTACAGCACTCTGAGTGTTTGCATGATTGAAACATGGAAATAACGAAATCCTTGGTGCAATGGCTTCCAAGAGTTCTTCCAAGAAATCATACAGCAAGCTACTACCAAAACTTCTTTTTATAAGTGAACTCAGATATGTTTTATTTAGTCAGTTTATGACTTGCCCTTGACTAAACTTTCAAGTAAAACACTGTCTTGTCCATTTTCTTGAAAATATCCCCAAGAAAACAAACAAACAAACAAAACTTGAAAAAAGTGTCAGACAAAGTCCTTCTTTACTGACCTTGCAACAGAGAAAGAGTTCTTCAGCTAAAAAGCTAAATGCTTCATTTGCTAATGAAGTTTGAGAAACTGCTCAAAAAAAGTTTTCTTCTTCAATTAGCTTACCACAATAAAGTCCCATCAAAACTTATGTGCACCTCAGCTCCCTAAAAATTCAAAGCTTGTACAGCTGCTTCAGGGACTTACTGGAGACCGAAAACAATGCTAATATGGATGCTAACACCAATGCTTAAAACAAATGAGGTAATTGCACATAAAAACACCTCTTTAAAGGAAACCTCAGGTCTGGTGAATATTATCCCTCGCAGACAAATCTGGAAGTCTTTGCTTAGGCTTACAGAAACACTAACTGGAAAAAAATCTGATTTCTACATCAAAGTAACAGCATTACCCAAAGAGCTCTGGAAGGTCACACTCTGCTCAAACGTGCAGGCAGGTACACATGGAAATACTGGGGCAGAAAGTGCCACCAGATATTTTTTTTTTTGGAAACAAGAAGCATAGGGGTGAAGATACCCATGACAACAAAGAACTTCCTGACAGAGATCATCAACTACCTGGGTCACTGCTGACAACAAAATTACCAGGAACAGAACAGATGGTTTGGCCTGTGGTCAGGCATTACCACTTTTCTAGTCAAAAAAGCAATAATTGCAACAATTTAAAGGTAATTCTATAACTTTTAAAAATACTTTCAATTTTCCTATTTTTAATTGGGTGCATTAAACACCTTGATAATACTATCTTAAACACCAATTACATTGTATACAGCATTCATCTTTGAACCTGTTATTCTCTGTAATGTTAATCCATAAAGTGTGATGAGGCTTCATACGCTAGTAGCCAAATCAAGACCTACCCACATCTGGGAACCCCTTTAAGCATGCAGAGCAAAATTCGCACAATATCCGAGTAGTTCCTGAGCAACAGTCAGCACAGAGAAATAACAAGCCCTGGTTGGGATAAAGGGATACAGGACTAATAGAATATAAAGTGCTGTCACAGGACTGGGTTGCAGGAACCAACAGGTTGGTAGAAGCATTCAGTTCAGCTGCTTCCCTAACATCACTGTGAATTTAAGAAGTCATCTCACTGCTTGAAATTTGGAATCATTACCTGCAAGATTTTTCACTCTGTTTTGCAAAGTGCGAGGAACAATACAGAATGCTTTTTGGCAGTTTAAAAGAAAGTATTGGCAGAAGTATCAGACCTTCAAAAAATTCCCCCCCTTACGTTTTAAATGAAGTTTTTTATTATCAATTTTCATTGTCTTCTAACCCAACCAACACTTATCAAACACAGCTTTACCACTGTTGGCATTAAAAAAAAAAAAAAAAAAAAAAAAAAAAATTAAAAATGACAAGGTATCTCAAAGAAAGTTATTTACTTTTCAGACTGTAAGCTTTTGGGAAAGTAGAACTCTCTTTCCTGCAATCATAGTCAGCAAAAACCAGTTTGGTCCTAATTCTTGCCATACTCTCATAAAATAATCACTAGTCAGTACCTGCAAATTATGACAACTAATATTTGTCAAGCTACACTAACTTTAGTTTGTAACATCAAAACAGCTAGGCCAGGAGCTCATGTTCTAGGCTAGTATAATTGTTGTTCTTATAAATTCATATGTTAAAAAAGGGGGGTGGTGGTGGTCTTTTCATTGCCCCCATCCCAACAGGTCAATTTTTAGTAGTGATATTGTCAATGGTGGATTTTTTCCTGAATAGCATTTATGCATGAATATAATTAAGCTCACCAGGTGACATAATCACATAGCCAGAATAGCGTATTTCAATTTTTAGCTGGAGATGGAGTTGAAAGCAGGTGGTTTTTTGTTTTTTCGTTTTGGTTTGGTTTTTTCTTTTTTTCAAAATTCTTCAGTATTATAGAATGAGTCTTATTTTCAAAGCCAAAGCAGGTAGTTTGAATAAACTTAACCTGACCTATTAGTGAAACTTATGAGCTTAGCTTACTTTTGAAAACAAAATGTCAATATGTGGGCACATTTTGCTTAGCTTACAACAAAACACTAACATCTTTGGCCCTGTGCTCAAGAAAAAAAAGTCTAGAAGTTGCTAAAGAAGCAGCAGCAGCAAGTTACAGAGGCAAGTCTGAAGAATAAAATAATGGCAATGGCAGAAGTTGCAAAGGAAAGAACCAAACTGAAGTGAAGCCAAAAAGGCAGCAAAATGTGACTTCAGTCACACACACAGACCAATTTTAAACAACACAAATGTTAAACTCATAATCAGGAACACTTGCAACAGAAAGCAAATTCCAAGCAAGTTTTCCAGATTTCAATGAAAAAGTCTTACAGCTAATTTCATGAGGTTAAATTTTGAATTTTTTGAAGATCTGAACATTTTGAAAAAATACAATTGTTTTTTTATTTTATTTTCAAATGAAAAGCACTGATGAAGGCAATTTAAGTATTTGAAAAACATTCACAAATGGAGATGTGCAAATGGCACAGCAATAGTGTGGATGCTAACTTTTACCAGCATTCACGGTTAACACCTAGTCTATTCACCTGCCTTTGGCTAATTCCTTTTCGCACTGACTTTTCATATCAGTAGTTCTGCTGAGCAGCAACAGTCCAGTAGTCTGAAGGCACTCCTCCTTTACCTGTTTCTGAAAATACATAGAGCCCAGTATATCAATGTGATTGATGGCTACATGAAAAACCATTAGTACTGATACACCACGTAAAAATGTGTGGATTTACAGACAGCTTGCATTAGATAGAGCTGGTCAATATTGCAGAGAAACTTTGAGCACTGGAAAAGGAACACCAGCTTACATGTGCTTTTGGCAGATCTAATCACCGCTGGTTCTTAAGGCACGGTCTTAACTGAGGTGCCTGGATTCTTCCAGTATCACATGTGGGATTTTATTTTATTTTTCCTTTTCTCTCCCAAAGGTATGACAAACATTTATCACAGTGAGGTTTTCCTGTGAGACATCTTTGTGATTTATTTTTTAATTTCTTAGAGGATTTATTGGATTCATATTTTCTATTTTGTTTGTGGCAGGAAAACATAACAAAAAAACCCGTTGCACTGCAAAAGCAAAAAGTGAGGCATGAATGTCCTTAACACCTCTCAGACTATTGCACCTCAAACAAACATTGCAAAACTTCCAGATTCATAAAACGTAGACCTCAGTATGTGTCTCATTAAGGTAGGTATATGTGAGTAGCTGACAATTTGAAACTTGAAATATGGAAAGTCCATAGCCCATAGATAGTAACTACTCATGTCTTCACATAGCAAGCGACCTTCAAAATCACATGGATGATACTACTTCAGTGCAATGGGTAAGATGAGTTTTCAGACTCTGCTTTATACTTCTTTGCTTTATGGTTTTAAGACAAGTGTTTGATGTCATTTGAAGATAGATTTTTGTGGTGTAGTACAGATAAGGGTTAGGCTGAGCTTCTGTTCTCTCTCAGAAAGGAAATCCTTCAGACGCATTCATAAAACAGCAGGAAGGACACCTACCGTCCTTACACATTCATATCATAATGTCTTTGCTTCTTTCTAGAGGATTTTTTCTTAGCAAAGTATATCAGATAAGATCAGTATCATCATCAATACCATCACAGGGAAGCTGCTGGCAGCATACCAACTGCTAATTAACCCCAGCACTGTCATACCTGATTACTTTGAAAAGTACTTTAGAACTGTTGAATTAAAATAAGATAAATAAGGATAAAACATTTAACTAATATTGAAAAGACTACTATCTCCACCATAGGTGTGAAAGGCACTCTTTCTACCAGGGAAGAGTGAATTGATTTAGAGACAGCTCAGAATTTAGACCTCTACTTCACACTGAGCTTAAGATAAACCTCCTCTTGAGAGCTTGGTAAAACCAAAGCTATGTGTGGAGAGGATAAAACTGTAGTACACTAAGGCCCAAATACATAGGAGGCTGCACATGACTAAAAGGATTTGTGTTGCTCCTGTAGCAGCACCTACATTGTGCACAGCAAATAAAAAGAAAGGACAGAGCAAATATACACCCTGCTCAGGTGAATGGGTAGAAGCAGAATTAGACGGCTACAAAATGATGCCTTGGCTTCACCTTAACCTAATTGCATCTTGTTAGCATACGGAAGAAGATACGCAGAACTGAGTAATAACTCATCTTTTTCCTCATCATCATTTCTAGGATGGTACTTTCAATTTAAATCAGTGGAGCAGAATTAGAGAGCACAGAGTAATGCTTCTACTATGCACAACGTCTTAATGTTTCACTCCAGCATTACATATCATCAGATTCAGATCTTTGCAAGCAAGTAACTTTCTTGCCCTACTGAAAATGCAAGATTCTGAAACATAAATCTTGCATCCTCTATTTTACTAATAAGCAAATACATTAGATAGTCAAAGGTCAGTATGCAAGTCACCTAAAAGACTGACATTAAAAGATTTTCATTCTATAGAAAAATATTTGCTGTAGAAAAAGAGAATTCAAAAGTATTTTTTCCAAAAGTGGTGGGGGGTGGGGGTGGGGGGTGTGTGTGTGAAGATTTGTTCAGACTCTTTGTGAGAAATAAAAATGGAAAAGTTTGAATAGCTCAGAGTTGTAAGCAGGTTGAGAGCACAAGCCCAGCCCAAGCTGGGGTACAAAGTCTTATCTAAGAGGATGGAAATCTAGCTCCCAAGAGCCTTTCTTGAAGGTGGGACTCATGTAACCTGGCCCCAGGATTTAGGATGCTGAAGCCTGGGCAGGAGAATCCAGCAAGAGAACTGGCTGGAGTACGGGAAAGTTCCCCCTACTTCCCCAAACATTCACATTATGACTGATCATATATTATAATTAATATTAAAAAAAAAATCATAAATAGCTCTGCTATCTGTACCCTTAATTTCAGTCACAGCTGTATTTTAATATGTGATACCCTGGATTCTGAATGTCATAAGCCATATAAGACACCAATACTCCTTGAATTTCTTTTCATTTTGAGATTTCTTGCTCTTTAATTTCCTTGACTGGCCTACCGTTCTTCAGTTACGGACAGGGTAAATAGCATTGATTGAACTGTTCCCATTTTTACCATATATTAAAAATGTAATAGTCTTGTTATACAACAGTCAAGATTTCCTATGTATATTTGACTTTTTTCATGAACTTTTGTATACTAAGTTTTCTTTAGTTATTTTTGTTCCTCTGAGCCTACGAGGTGAAGCATGAAACAGCAGCAAGATCCAGCAGCAGATCACTGTGAAATATCTTTTGGAAGACTTCAGATTTTGCTGTCTCCCTATTTTATCATCGAAATAATACCTCTCATCAGACTGTCTCAAACTATCATACTTCTTTGCCATTAAAAATTTCATGTGGTGAAAAAAGCACAAAGGAAATAGAGTTGTCTAAAGCATTCCCTAATCACTGAATCACCTCTGAATCCAAGGAGAGAGTTTGCTTAAACAAGAATTGATCAAATATCCCAGAGATCATTAGATTCATTCTAGACAAGTCCAAATTGACTATGAGGTTGAAGAGGAAAGCAAAATACTTCCAATACTTAAACTCTTTGAGTGCCCTTCATCTCTTGCTTGCCTGTAATTTTAGTCTTCTGGGTAGCAAGCATATTGCTTTTGTTTTCATCCTTATTGCTTAGAAGCATGAGAAAAGGGGAAGAATTATTTAAAAAAAAACAAAGTAGATATTTCTGAGATCTTCTGATAGCAATCTCCACTACTGCTACAATATTGTGTGTCAAAAAAACTTATCCTTACTCTTGTCAAGATAGGCAGCCTTATAAAGCAGTGTAACGAGGCTTTTCTGACCAGATGAGATTTGGCAAGAAGGGGGTTAACCCAGGAGTGGGAAACAGATGCAGGCGAGAAGAGTGGGAAGGCTGAAAGGAGAAATCACTTAGGAGACAGTAACTAACCTGACTATATGAACTATATTTCTCATACCTCTGAGGGCTAATGGGAAAAGCAGCTTTGAACAGTTTGCACACTGGGGATAAGTGCACCCTGAGAGAAGAGAAAGGAAGCCAAATCAGATGATTTCCCAAATAAAGCTTGACAAGGGACATTTAATAAGCCGGAGAACCTAAGGACCACAAACTTCACAGCAGCATTATAGGATGAATAAGGCTGGCGCACAACTGAGCATGGAATAACTCCACAGACTGACAGAAACCCTCCACAGTATATAATTGGGAAACAATGTCTCAAAATAAAAGGAGTAAAGGAGAAGTAGTATTTAATATCTATTATAGTATTAACAGAGCTCTTTTAACCATGATAGTGCTGCCCAAATATAACGAGGCACATGTGCAAATAAAAGTTTCCAAAGAAATTAATAAAAAATAAAAATAATTTTAAAAAATTAAAAATACATGTGCATATAAAAGGGGGGAGAAAGCAACTAATACCCTCAAACCTAAACAAAAACAAGTTGAAAAGCTTAGGTTCACCAGCCAGGTTAACTCTTATTTCTTCAAAGTTGTCTCTATAAAGACATCATCTCTCCAAAGACATATTCCAATAGCCCAGACTCTGATTAATATCTAAATTAGAAACTGAACAGAAAAAGTCAAATAATATGCCAAAGAGACAGCACTTATACAAAGCACTAATGACCTATTACTGTATTTCACAAAGGATAAAGAGCCTATGTCTTCTATTTTCACTGGAATATTCCACGTTTCCAATGAAGTCTGTCCTGAACTTGCTTTCTGAACAGCAGCATGTGCAGTAATGTTTAAGGTTTCCTTTTTATCAATAGAAGTATTTTATTTTGGAGTAATTACCAAGTGTTCATAATCCCTGCAGGCTCCAGTAAATCTTTGGATTTTACAAGAGATGGACTGACTGAAGACCTAAAAACATATATTGAGGATGGTGAATATTATCCGGATTGAAAATAAAAGATGAATGCATACTACCTGAAATTCATGCCTTCTCTCAAAAAAGAAATTGTTAACACATGGTGCATGGTAAGGGAGTTTAAGACATTAGTTTACTGTGAAAAAAATCTGAGTAACACTCCTGCTTTAAGGTCTGGCAACAGTGACAGCCATGGGCACATTATTTTAAAAATTTACTTTTATAGGATTACCAGATATTAATACAAACAAAAGGTTTGTCACAAACATGCGTCTCTTGTTCATGTTGAAAACATGGTCACCTTCAGTTTGGGAATCTTTCATTGAATAGCCTGCTTTGAAAGCCAATTAAATTGCTTTCAATTCATCTGAGAAAAAGAAAGTGGTGGTTTGTTCAAATGGCCTGTTTGGAGAAACTTCAGGATTGATCCTTTCTTCCATTATACCAGCTTTCCATCAATGCAACTCTGATAGTGTCAGTGTAGCTACACTGGCAAAACACTGGTTTAACTGAGGAGAGAATCAAACCCTTCACTTGTAACAACTTCTGTCAAGAGACTAGACTAAGTCACTTTAATTGAGTTCCTCTCACTTTCATTGTGCAGAAACAAAGGAGGAATAAAAAGAGATCAAAGAGCCCTTATCTGGAACTAACATAATTGTGTTCCTTGGAGAGAATGATGAGCCTGAGATTACTGAAAGGAGACAGACTCTGAATATATAAACTTGACAACAATGAAATTAGAATGTTTTAAGAAAAAAAAAAGGCACATACAGAGATATTTATTGTAACCTTTCATCATTTTGTAATCGAAGTAGTGTGTGTTCTAGTGTCTCGCTATTATATGATGTGTCAGCTAAATTTCTCTTACATTTCAGCTAGTGGGAATAGGTTTCACCTCTATATTACTTTAAACGACATTTCTAACAGACTGCAGTACTCTGGAAAATTTTAATTTCCTAATGAAATTTTAAGAACAACTTTCTAGTCTTATAAATTCTGTTAGGGTTGTATAAAATGGGTAAATAACACTTTCCAGATTTGAAGAGATGGTATGCAACTGCCATACAAAGTGAAAGTCAGTGGAGGGGAAAAGAAGAAGAGAAAAAAAAAAAAAAAAAAAAAGGAAAGAAAAAAAAGACATTTCTATCTGAAGAATCAGCCAGCATATGCCCTTGCCTTTGAGTTCTTCACCATGCAAAGGTGAAAAAAAAAAAAAAAAAGTCACAATATAACTGAATATATGCACAATAATGACAGTCCTGTAAGCTAATAAAAGTAATCATGTACACAAACCATAAACAAAGCTTAGGGTTTAGGGCTCAAAAATAAAATTGGAGTTTTCAAAGGCATCTTAGGAAGTTAAATATCCAAAAGCTGTTTTGGAGGTCCGGGAATGTAACACCATGAAACAACCAGCCTTCAAAAACCCAGCATTTAAAACACCATTCATAAGACATTGGGAGGATTCAGAAAAGAAATTGTTTTGAACAATTTAGCAAATATACAATTGGTTCAAATATATAGAGTGCATGAAGCATACAGGCAATACACACAAATACCTACAGTTCTAGCCAAATATATACTAAAGTTAGTTGTGTAGGCACATCTAGTATTGCCATTTAGAAATTTAAACTAAATGTGGTTCGATAGACAGTTCTGTACCGGTAATATGGTAAAGTAAAAGTTAACCATTACTAGGGTTCAGGACATCATTCCTGACCAAAAACAATCACAGAAAAGTCTGAAGGAAGGAGTGCTTATTAACCAACTAGTCTGATCCAGATTTCCAGGCAGCAATGCCCAGGCAGTGTGTGCATACCCCACGGAGTACAGGCAGCGATCATTAGACTCTTGCTCTGCTCAGAAAACGCTGACGGCTGTCTCTCCTTCCTCCCCTGTTTCCAGAGGCAGCCCAACAACACCTTATGAATGAGAATCTAAATTTGTTTCTGCAAAGCTCTTCTCACTGTGGAGAAATCGAACCAGAGAAACACAAACAAAAAGCTCAAGTGACACACTGAACAACAGAAACAAAATAGAGTCCGTGAGTCATTTATAGGTACAATCAATTACAAACATAGCGCAAGCTTTTTCATCAGGTCAGAACTGTCAAAACACACTGAATCTGCCAGTGTAGGCTAAGTGGAGCTACAGAGGCATGATAAAGGATTATCTAGCAGAAGAAAAGACTTTTTAATGTTTTGAAGACTGATAAGGAAACCATTGCTTGGAGCAATAGCAAAACTATTGCTTGCTGACACCCCTTCCAATTGTAAAGCCAGACTGCCTGGTACCATTCCTTTAAAGGTGTGGTTAGCATGAATTCTAGCTCTTCTCCAGGGTTAAATCTCTAAACAACATCAGAAAAAAAATCAGCCATGTGAGAGAGGTAGCTGGGCTCAGTACAAAGTGTGCCTCGCAAAACAGGAAAAAAAACCAAACAATTAAAAAACCCACCCAGACGCACAGAATAATGGAAAGGAGGCTTCACAAGAAGGACAGCTAAAAGCACTACTGCATGAAAAGAACAAGGGTGGGGAGTTGGTGGCCCCAACTCTTATCAGACAGTTTATGTCTTTAACTGGATAACTCACCCAGGATTATTTTTAACCCAGCCCTCTAGAGGCTGAGGATGCTTCCAACCTGCAGTAATTTACCTGGTTTGCACACAGGTTAAAAGAAGGTGTAGCTTAAATTTTGACTAGAACCTGTCTCTTTTGCAGCAAGGCTGAAGGCAAAAATCATTGACATGCTGAAAGTCCTGCAATAGCCTTCCCCCAGTTATATGAGGGACAACAAGCAGGAAGAAAGAGCATCAACAAGCAGGAAGAAAGAGCATCAACAAGCAGGAAGAAAGAGCATCCCAGAGCACAGCAGCTACAGGACATGCTTTCGGGAGCGCATGTGCTGGTAGAGACAGAGGTACTGTAAGAGAAATACGGCTTAATTGCAGGAATTCTTGCACACAGGCAAGGATGGTTAGATCTGACAGGCTAATCTTGGAACAAGACCTAACAGAAATATACACTTTAGTTGAATCCTCATTGAGGGCAACAGCAGAGTTAACAGCCTGAATTACCTTTTCTCACATAGAAAGAAAAAAAAAAAAAAAAAATCAGTGCCGATTCAATAATCTGGCCCTTTGGAGAATAAAAATGCAAAAAATAAAACAAGTTTTTTTGCCTCTCTATTCACAGTGATAAAGATAATTGAATTTGGTACAGATCTTGCCCCAACATTAACTGTTAACTCTTGCATCATGTTGCTAAGGGCTGTCCAACATACACACATGCCATTCCAGAGTTGAATACAGCAATACCTGTACATACAAAGGCAACGCCAAGGCAAGTGGCTCAGCAAAGATGCAAGACAAAAATAGGCAATGAGGAGGGAGCAGCTCCCCATTTGAACTTCTGCCTGGCTGGGTAAGCATTGGTACAGAAGCCTGTTTAAGAGGAGCAGAAACAGCTACAAGACTTACTTTCTCAGAGAAAACAAACCCACTTAATCAGGATTGCTGTTGTACCTGAAGAAGTATAACGATAGGGAAGGATCTTTCAGAGACTGAATCCTGACAAGACAAGATTCTGTGTTTTCTCTCACAGAGGCAGGAACAATTCATCTCATTATTTTAATACAGTCAATTGTATAAAGGTTTTCCTTTAGACTATTCAGTGAGAGACTTGTCATAAATTCACAAGGCCAAAAGAAAATATCACAGTACATTTTATACATTTGCAAATGAGGAGACAGACCAAGGAGAGAGGTTTAACGCTGGAATTCATTAAGGAGGACAGGTTACCGATACTGGGATGTGATCACTCACCAATATTTAAGAATACTGGTTTGATTTTGGCTAATATATCAAGATAAAAATTGTGAATTAAAAGCTTGCCAAACACATTGTGCTATGCACATATATCCTTCACAGATCCAGAGGATTTTTATTAAAATGTTTGAAAAATAAAAATAAAAAAATAAAAAAATAAAACCTAAAAACTATAAATGAACAAATTGTCTACCAGATCCCCCTCCTCACCCCTCCCCAAAGTTACAGAATTGCTTTGCAGTAGCTTTACTGCACTGAATTACCCAATTATCTTCTAAATTATAAAAGGCAAATCTTCACCACCAACTGTTCCTAGGACTGCCAGGATGTGCAGTGTTGCAAAACTGTAGCAAAAATGTAAACAAAAGAGCCCTACTGAACAGGGAGGCAGGCTGTCCACATATGCCAATCCCAGCGGCTTCAATCAAAGGAGAGATTGTTTCACAAATAAACTAAGCCAGTGCAACTAATAAACTCCTGCTCTAATTACTGGCTGCAGATGTATCAACTGAAGCAAATGAGACGCAGGCAGCCATTAATTATCTAATGAGGCCAGCAGTGTTTCTGATGAGGTGGGGCTGATTAAATATTAAACAGTAGCATATGGTGAGTGCCAAGAACAAAGACTTGAATCTGACTCTCTCTAGATATATATATAAAAATACAACATTGCATTAGAAAAAAAAAAATCACCCTCCGCTAAGAGAGAAGAGCAATCTCACTCTGAGAAAGGTAATCAGGACAGAAATGGAAGCACAAAACTCAAAGGGAGTCTAGCGAGATCTGACTTCTGAAGGTATAACTCAGATGAAAAGGTTTCACATTAAAGGGATGCCAAAAACATTTTGGCATTGCAGCCGTCATCTCTTTGTTTAACCCTTCTTAGTTATTAAGACCTGCAATTGTTTCCTTTTTTCCCCTGTCCCTTTCTTCCCTTATCTTTCACTGAAAGAGTCCCAGGGCTCACTCAAATAGCATGAGGAATATCTAGCAAATCCGTCCTTATAACACAGCTCACAATATTCAACCAAGAAATACTAAGTATAAGAAGGGGAATGCAATCATTGAAATGTTATTAGGGCCAGCTAGGTATGACAGACTCTAAACTGAAGGAAAAGTCTAACCTTACTCACACAGATGTCAAGCCCACTGAAGCCAGCTAATCCCATCAGACTTAAATGGGCCACCTACATCCAGCACACCAGAGAGCTTGAGATGAGCCACGTGTGAATATTTTTCCTCCTGTCGGCTGCTCTACCCTTCATCACAGACATCCGCTGGATGCAGCAACCCCTTGCCATCCAAGAATCCCCCCTTCCCAAAGGCCAGAGGATGAAGGATGCAGCATGCCAAACTACTGAAAGCCTTTCCAGCTTCTAAGAAGCAGTAAGCCACTGCTTTACTATTGAATGCTTCCTGACAATTTGGTTGCAGTCTTGCCCCTATGCATCATAATGTTTCAATCTAACAACTCTGGGAACTTCCAGATATGTTGTAGGTTTGCTTCCCCCTGCCATGCAAATATGGCAAGTCAGTCTGATTTGTCCCAAACTTCTAACACGCATACCAAGCTGTTCAGTGCAAGTGATCTGTGCACCCACAGCAGGTAAGAACTTATCTCTGTGTTTGAGGCAGAAACTCTGATCTGGCTGCTGCAAAGCTCTGCCTGGACTCCAAGGGAACCAGAAATTGTCAAGAAACTTGAGAAACCTTTTAAATCTGTCAGGACAAATTTGCAAAGATAGGGGGAAAAAGTTTAGATATAAAGTAGACTTATAGCAAGGGAAATAGTGGCTAGAATTGGCAACTGCTGCACATTCTTAGAAACTTCTGAAGGATGCTTTTTGAAACTCTTAATAAGCCAAACAGCATTTGCTGTTTATTTCAAAATATGCTCAGATAGCAGCCACTCATCACATTTTACATTGTTACAGTGACAACAATGCAAGTGTCCTAGATCCATCCAATTTTTTAGCTGCCAGTTGTATCCGTTTATCACGGAACAAGCCCATTTTTATATCAGGCCTTCATGTAGTAACATGAAGAATCAACAAGTCATTATTGATTACCTAGAAAGAGATCAGATTTTTGGAATACCTTTGCTATTACAAATGGCTTCCCTAAATATGAAAGAATGGTTCTCCCCCATCTGCCTTTTTTTTTTTTTCCCTTTTTTGATAATACCCTTCTTTATTATAATCTCCTTAATATCCATCTGCTACCCTTTAGGCTAAAGCTTCTTAAATTCAAATATAGGGCTATTTTTATCACAGAAGAATATGTAAAGCAATAGAAACATTTTAATGGATTTTTGTGCCTGTGGCCCTCTTTAGCTGAATTTCCATAATGAAATCCAGTTACAGACATTGGTGCTGCTACAGTTGGCTGTTCATACAAATAAAGAATGAACATTTTTGTCTTGTAAGCCAACCCAGTAAAATAGAAAGTGCAATAGCTACCTAGAGAAACCACAGGATGTTTTTCTTCTATTGCTACTTTAGTATAACTGTATATAACTGTATTTTTACTCCAATAGGGCATAACAATCAAGATAAAGTCACAACTCTACATTTAGGTTATAAATAAGATGTATAAAGTCATTTTCATAAGTAGCAACTAACAAAATGAGGATGCTTTCTTTTGTGCATAGTATTCAGGAACATCAAAATAGCTTCATAAAAACAGCTACATGCAACAACATTCACAGTAAATGTCTCTGTAAGCTGACTATTTGTATTAAAGGTCTGGAAAAATATATACTAATACTTTAAGGGTCCCAATTCTTCTCCACCAAAATATTTTATTTTCCTATAGCTGTAAATGGAGCTGAGCAGAAAACAGTTTCTTGTATCATAAACATTCCTAAAATTTAAAATGTTTTCCCACTTCTCATCAGAAAGAAAATAAGACACTTAAAGAAGGGAAACAAAAGACCAAGGTATAGTCCATACCTCCCATACCACAGCGAGCAGCCCTTCTCATCTAGGAATTCAAGCCAGGTCACCGGGCCAGGTCCAGAGGCCGGGTTGCATTGAGATGGCCCATTTCTGACAAAGCAAGACAACCAGCACTCAGACAGAAAAGCCTTAGTAACCACAAAAACATCTTTTAATTATGATTTATATATTTAAAATACCTCTTGGCAAACTGATCAGTGACAATCTTGACTCTGTTCATAATGCAATTCAGCCTTGTATCAGCCTGACTGAATTCTGCAGGTATCCCAACTGCTCAGCCATTATTATTATTTTTTAATCAGGCCTAAAGTATCTCAAAATGGGCACTTTAGCACTGAAACGCTGCAGAGCTCTAACAAATAGCAACGTTCTCAGGAGCACCTGATAGATTTAGAAGCCTTGCTTACTTCTAAAACCAGGACCTCAGCATTTCTGTAATGTTTATCTTAGCAATTACTTATCAAATCTCATTTCTGTTTCCAGAAGCCTTCACCATTAATTGCCTCAGAGTCTATACAAGGTGTGATGAGCCTCTGCATTTTTATAAACACCCTTTCACAGAAAGAATGCAGTTTTGAATAACTTATTACCATTCTGTGAGTAGGAGCTTACCATTTAACATCCGTAATACAATGCTTTTCCTATTTCAACAGTAATATTGTCTGAGATGCTAAATTCAGAGAAGTCTTTTGATTCTGATTTGTATATCTTTAATTCTAAAGATTTAATTATTCTAAACCTAGTGTCTCCTTTATGGTGACTGCTAACAAGTACATCGTTCTCTTTCCTTTCTCGTGGTGTGATATGTGTCTGCAGAAATTCAATGTTGTAACCTGCTGCCTTGGACTTATTGTTAGCTTTCTAAAGTTTTTCTACGTATGGAATTTTACTCTACAGTGTCCTCATTTGTGCAAAAGTTGCCTTCTTAGCATAGCAGACTGCTTTGCAGTTCGATAAATATTCAACCCTGTAAAAATAAGCACATACGAGGAAATAACTGTAAATTTTCTGCCATGTTAAACACCAGTCACCATCTGATAATGCCTGCGAGTAAGGTGGGGCCTTCGGGGCAGCAGAAGGCCTGCTGGGTCAGGGTGTGCAAAACCGAACCATCAGCCCGGATAAACGCACTGTCACCCTCAAAACCTGCTCGTGGGCAAAAGGGAATGCACCACACGGACAGGAAGCCAAGAAGTTATTGTTTGCCCACCTAAGGTTTTAAGAGTGTAAACAGTCCAAACATCTAATTAATATTAGACATTAATGAGGCTTCTCTCCAATTAGTTCACACACCTCAAATCATTATACAAGAGCATCACTAGCGTCTGCCTGTGGTCTCGGCTGTGCTGCTCACTCCTCCGGCCCCGCTGGCTCCCCAGGCAACACCAGGGCTGCTCGGGAGTGGGGGGACGGGACAGACGGGGCAGGGGGTGTCCAGGGGCACCCCTAGCCCCTCACCAGGAGGAGCCGGCTGCTTGTGGCAGCTCTTCCCCTGGGGCTGGGGCCTGTGGTGCCCTACTGCTGCTGGCTGCCTGGCCCTGCCCGCCCAGAGCTGCACAGAGCCTGGCCCAGGCCCTGCCCCGGGCCCAGGCCACGTGAAGGGCGATTTCTGGCGCTACCCAGTGCCTGCCACAGCCCAACACCCCTTTGCCACACAGGGCCCTCACAGAACTTCAGCCGGCTGAGGGGGGCTGCCCTCACCCCAGCAAGAGCGTTAAGACCAGCCATTGCCAGCCCAGGCCCAGGCCAGGCGGGTCCCGGGCCTGGCACGCTCTGGCCACAGAGGAGCCTGCTGCACAGCAGTACTGCCAAAATCTCTTCTGCTGGGCAATAACGGGTATCTGTGCTTTCATTCAGGTGGCACCTGTGGTCACGGATGACACCCGTGGTCACCGCTGAAGACCAAAGGGAAGAAATAGGGCTGCTGCAGCAGAGCACCCGTTTCTTCCACACACCTGAGTAAAGCCGCAGATAGAAAGGGGGCCCTGAGGTCTCCCCATGCTCTTGGCCGTGTGCTCTCACTTTTTGGGAAGCCAGGCCAAAGCATTTGGAGGATGAGAACAAAATGCTTTGCTGTCGTAGGCGTTGTACAAAAAACTAATGAAGAAAAAAACAAATTTCCCCTCTTTATCTGTTCTGTTTTTCTTTCATGCCTTCTAAGGGTTTTTTGTATTCCTTTGTGGAAGAAGAGATGTAATGTATTTTCAGAGGGACTCAGCTCCTGCAGGATCCTAAATTGGCTCATTTAATCTACATGGGTACTTGAATCCTCACTTAATACATTAGTTAATTAAGCCACATTAAACCACACAGGCAAAAAAGAGGCTGCGTTCAGATAAATTTAAGGGTCTGATTTTCTGATTTAAAACCACAAAGCAAAGACTTGCAGAGAGCCCAGCCTGGTGCTCCCTCATTAACTCAGCATATTGTGACATTTATCATTCTTACTCAGGACTAGGAAACCAAGGAAAATAGGGGTTTACAGCAGTGAAACAAAACTGGGTAATGCTGCAGAAAAATAAAGTTTGTGTCCATATCATGAACTTGCATAACAAGGCTTTGCCTTGTGGGCATTCAGAGATCTCTCCTCATGTTCATGAAAACATTTTCATGTTCACAAGGAGAATTTTTGTGCTACCATTTGAAAGTCTTTTTTCCATAGATGTTTCAGTAATTCTGTCAGTAAGCAGAATTCACCACCAAGTGAGCTAAATAACCAAATCCAAAGAGAAGGTAAGCAAGGAAAATGAGTTTTTCATGAAAAAATCATAAACTGGAACAAGATTATTTAAAATGTTCAACTAAGTTCAACTTAATAAACAAATACTAGCTAAAAAAGAAAGGCTATACACAGATAAGCAATAAAACAAGTAAGAAGAGGAAAACCAAAAAAATAATTACTTGGCATGGGTCCACATGTAAGTAAACGCCGTGCAGAATGTCAGAGGGCCTTCCCTCCTCTCCCCACCTCTCCCAAAAGCTGTATCCTGGCTTGAGGCATCCTTCTGCAAGTTAAGCACATCCTTACTACTATATAAATGATTGAAATTTTAGGGAATGGAAAGGGACTAAAGCTGGGGTTTCTGAATTTTGGAGTTTTTCTGTTACGGGTTTTGTTTTGTTTTGTTTGCTGCTCTGATAAGTTACCAAAATCATTTAAACATTATTTCATAAGTATTTGCACAAAAATTTAAGTTTTGTGTAGGCATTGCTTTCCCTCCCACATCTTAGTTTCTGAGAACTTCAGAAATGTTATGCTACCAGTGTTTTGCAAAAATATGCCAACATAGAAAAAAAACAGGTATCAAACTCAGAAACAAACATCTCGGTCAGAGAAAGATGTAAACTCCTTCTATATTCCAAACTGATAGCTTAAAACCAAACCCTTCCCTCCTCACCTGCAGTCAACCTTAATAAAGCTGCAGGAAGAAAGGAAAACGAGAGAGAAAAGAAAACGAGAGAGAAAAGAACCCAAGTAAAATTCTCCCCATTTACAAATTCATTATAACTCTTTTGCCATGCCTATAGTTTAGAATTAATCAAACTATTTTTGTTAAGAAAAGACAAGACACATGCTGTTTGTTATCTCTGTAAAGAATGAGGGCTATAACAGATTTAGTGAGAGAGATTTTTCAAAGGAATTTAGTAGTACAGTTTTCTCTGAAAACAAATCATACACTTTTCTAAGTGTAGTAGATAACGCTCGAGACCCAGCATAAAGAAATACAATAACATAAAGAAATACAATAATCCAAATATATATTGTACTTTTCTATGGGTACAGGTAACACTTTGAAAACCTTAAGCCCATGCTTTCCTTTCATTTACATGAGAAAAAGAAATTGTGAGAGTTTTAGTGATGTGTACAAGACTACACAAGTGCAGATGCAAAAGAAATCAGTTTCAGACTTTCTGATCTTTAGAAACGTATTTGTTCTACAGACACTTCAACACAGCATTCTCATCCTTATTTTTAATGAACAGAATTATTATCAATGTTTTTTTAATTTAGGATTTTGTTTAGCAGCTTTAGAATAGCCTCCCTGAGATTTGGAAGGCATCTTTCTTTAGCCAATAGTGCTGAAAAAAGCAATTTCAAGATTAACTTGCCACAAGATCATGTAAATATTCTTTCAAGAAATAATCAGCTATCTACATTTTAAACTAAATTCAACAATCTCTTTTTTGTCTATTAACAAAGTAACCAAGTTTTGTATGTAAAAACAAAGATAGTAAAATGTTAATCTCTGTGCTGTCTTGAATTCCCCTGACTAGCAGCTTGATTGGTTCTGAGCAAGTAATTAGAAGGAAATTAGAACAGATTTTTGTTTCTGCTTATTTTTGTTTAACGTTAAATTCCGTAACATTCGGAAAACTGCTTTAGTGAATTGCAGTAGGCAAGATAATAGATAAAGGAAAATTATTTTACATCTATCTTTGAAGTTGTATTTTTTTATCTTGCTTTTCTCCCTACATATTTATAAAAGAAAAGAAAGGAAGCCTTCTGGGGACTTAGTTATTCCCTTTATGGCTTAGTAGCTAGGTTTCCTAGGCAGCTTTTGAAAAAGTATTAAAATAGTCTATTACCAACTTCTGCCCATGAAGAAGTAAATGGAATAAAGTCCAGACGTGCCTATATTTTATACCTACTACAAGCTGCTATGCACTCTACTTTTCTGCTAACCCGTTTCCTTATTGTGACCCTTCTACTTTTATTGTTCCACACTACGGACTTTTTATTTATATATATACACACACACTTGTACATAGTCTTATATGCTATGCATTTGTTGTTAAGGTTTAATTTGCAGAAATATACAGCATTGTATTATATCACCATTCAATAACAAAAATAACGTACAAAAGCTCATGGCTGAGGCAGAAATCCAACCCAGAATCTCGGAGGCTTAGTCCAATGCCCTGTCCATCGGAGCTGCTCAAAAAGTACATCCTCAAGTTCAAAGGCAGAGCTCACTGAGAAGCAACAGAAGCCATAATGTAGTAGTACTTTATGCACCCTATTGGCAGTTTGAGTTATACAGAAAGAAGGAAAGAAACAGTGGTTGAACATAACGTTGATTAACATATATTATGAATAAATATATGTAGACACGCTCTTAGAAGCATACTAGGTCCACACTTGGTTTCATATTTTATCTGCATATAGGATAATAATTAATTTGCCAACTAAGTGGCAAATTAATTCCCCCAATAAATGTGGAGAAGATTGTCTTCAATGTATTTTTTTTATTTCTAGCTCAGTTTGACATGAGCGTCAAGCTAACTACTTTAAGAGTAGTCAAATGTTGCTCTTATTTTACACCTTTCCAGCCTCTTTGGTCTAAGATGATATTAAATGTAATGAAAAAGTCTAGAAAGTTCTGAATCTACTTACTTCATCTACAAAGCCGAATCATTTAGCAAGAGGGTTGAAAAGCCAAGTATTAAATTTACAGCATATAAATGTTTCACATGTAAGAAATACAGAAATTTGTGTTATCACCTCTTGTAGGTGAGATTAAAATTGAATTTAAAAGTAGTGACTCTGAAAGGCAATTAAGTACTCGGTTCCCCCTGCTATTCAGTAGGAGTCAGATACCTTACTCCCCAAGCAGCCTGGAAAATCCTAGGACTTTTACTTCTCTTTTTCTGTCCTGACAAACTACTGCAACAAAAGATGAACAAGTTAAATTAAGACTACAGATTTGTTTATATTTCTGTCCTGGTTTCAGCTGGAATAGAGTTAATTTTCTTCCTGGTAGCTGATATAGTGCTGTGTTTTGGATTTAGTATGAGAATAATGTTGATAACACACTGATGGTTTAGTTGTTGCTAAGTAGTGCTTACACCAGTCAAGGACTTCTCTCATGCTCTACGAACTGAGAAGGCTGGAGATGCACAAGAAGCTGCGAGGGAGCACAGCCAGGACAGCTGACCCAAACTGGCCAAAGGGCTGTTCCATACCGTATGGCATCATGCTCAGTATATAAACTAGGGGAAAGCTGGCCGGGGCTGCTGCTCAGGAACCAGCTGGGCATTGGCTGGCAGGTGGTGAGCGATTGCATTGTGCATCACTTGCTTTGTAAATTCTTTTATCATTATTATTATTATTTTTCCTTCCTTCCTTTTCTGTCCTATTAAACTGTCTTTATCTCCACCCATGAATCTTACTTCCCCCCCCACCTCGATTCTCTCCCCCATCCCACTGAGGGGGAAAGTGAGCGAATGGCTGTGTGGTGTTTAGCTGCCTGCCGGGTTAAACCATGACAATTTCTCAGGAATGGAGGAGTCCAAAGTGGCTAACAGAACTAATCCGTTTGTGTAAGTGATATATGATTAGATGTTTGCACAGTTCTCTGTAGATGCAAGGCACTGTTTACAAAAGCTAAGTATCATTATATGTAAATTAGCTGCCTCTGCAGAATTTTTTTCTGGTGAGTCAGCAGCTACTCATTGCTTAAATGATGCTCTTGTTCTCAGAGTACTCCTTGATGCCTCCTGAACGTTTTTTTCCCCTATGGAAGATAATGCCTTTTGCAATGCAAGATCCAATTCATCTGACAGTCATGGATTGGATACACTGCTGAGGGGAGATAATGAGAATTGTGGTTTTGCAGAACACACTGTCCTCTAAAGCTCTTCTTGCATCTATTTACTGTTTTCCCATATCTTTAGCATCGAATTATGGTCTTAAAACAAACAGATCTCCAAGAAGCTCTTTGCCAAAACAAATACTGATATTGAACATTCTGCAGTTTTATTAAGATTACATAATAATAAAAAAATGAAATAAAAACTCTGCTTCAGGCAAAGAGCAAAACACCTTTTACTGGTACAGACCTTGGGGGAAAACACAAAAAAAAAGCCTTCTGACAAAGGCAGAAAATAATCACTGTTTTCCCCTTTGACTGGCAACCTTCCTGAACAGCTGGAAACTCAAGTTTGCCCAGGAAGGTGAGCCTGACTTCTGAACCAACTTCATACCTTGAGCTTGTGCAGGATAATTCAAATTCCGATGCAGGGTAGATATGGTCAAGTATAAGATGCAGAATATCCATTTTCCAGCACTGTTTCCGGTACTTCTCAGAATCTTCTTAAAAACCAAACCAAAACAAAAATCACAAAAACCAACCCTGTCTCAAACAGGAGAGCTAAATGAAAAGAGGTCTTTGTGATTCATACCGGTCAAACATAGTATTGCACACCTGCACCAACTTTGGATTCCCCTTTAATTGCATTTATGGTCTGGATTACGGCAACCGTTTCAGTTAACATCCTATCATAGTCAGATTCCCTGTATCCTCAACTATTTTTAACATGATTCTTGTCAAGTATGCAAGCACCCCAGCCTGAAAGCATGGTCCAAGCTCTCTGTTGTTCAATGTATAACTTTTTATTTAGTCTTACGAAAGTACACGTTGATTGCTTCTGTCAAATATACCTCAGAATTACACTGTACAGCTAAATGACCACTAACGTTTAAATCTGTACTCAGTTCCATTGCCTTTAATTAGGAAAACTAATACAAATTTTCCCTGTACTGAATACAATAGTTTTACAGTTGGGGCATCGGGTAGTTGAAAATTCCTGATGTGTTTTACTATCAGCAGCATTCAGCCTCCAGCATCTCTGTCTTAAATGGAAATATGCAAACTAACCACAGTTCTTCCATTTCATGTATCACAAGCAAATGTAGGAAAGGAATTATCCATTTCTCTTTCGGAATTCAGTGGTTGTTAAACAAACTGTAGGTAGTACCTCATTTGATCTGAAGTTGATCCATAACCACTCAAGATAATTTTGTTTCAGTATCTCTTAGAAACATGATTTTTTACAAGAGAGTTGTTTACCTCTATGCCTACCAGATCCCTCCTAAATAAGTCCTAACTATTGATTTCTAACATTTAAATCATGTAAATCATGTCATCTATTTCAGTAGCAGACTTTATGCCTCTTTATTAACTGGGCTCCTAATACTGGGATACAAGTTATGTAATAATTTCATTTCTGTAAGTCCTGCTTTTTTTTTCCATTACCCATGCTTTTACTTGAAATAAGCATTAATGTATTGTCACTTTTCCCCTTTTGTTACTAGTTTTCACTACTCTTCTTTGTTGATCTAAAGGCCACCCAAACTATAAAAATTTTTTCTCCAGAAGACCACCAGAAGCTCTCAAAACTAGCAACATGTATACCACACTGCTGGTACATCCAGAATTTTACATTGAAAACTTTTTACATTTCATCTTGGTTATCTTAAAGAAAAGATACTTAAAAACATTACTTGGACTTCTCCTCCTTTCCAACATTCACATTTGTACATGCAAGTTATCCCATGGTGCAGAACAGCGCTAAGCGCATCACTTATCCATTACTTGAGACTGAATGCAGGCTCTAGCCTCGGCTTTGAGAAGACAATGGGCTGCTCTATCGATTAGGGGGAGTTAGAGGAGGTTCTTCCAGTCCTCAATAACACAACATTTCAAATAAGGACCTTCCTTACAGAGATCAACATGTCTGTGTGGGATACTTTCTGGTGGACCTGAACAACTATTCACGCTTATGTCCTATGCGCTTCTCCAGTTCCTTTCATTAACCCGCTCACGAAGAGTTTCATTATCTCCATGCTGAGGCACTGATATTAGTGCAAACTTCAAACTCCGTGAATTCAAACTCCTGCTTTAAAAATCACTCCAAAACACTTTGGTTCAGGAGTTCACCAAGTGACTGACTGTGATTGTAAGCTTCAGTGCTCATCTCCTCCCCCTCGCTAACAGGGAGCTATTAGCCACTCCGAGATTTCAAACAGCGAGGCTGATCAAAGGCCCAACGGTCACAGCCACATAAACCTACCGAGACTTAAAAAGAATGAAAAATGTGGGCTCAGTGGTATTGTAAAATATGCACATACGTGTTCCTCTGCCTTACAGGGAGTTGCACAGCTGAATGGAGGAAATATTTCCTATTTATATGTAAGCTTTACTTTAATCTCCGGGTAATTTGGGCAACGAAAATTATGCAGATATACTGAGTAGTGAATAACTACAAAAATAGATAATTAGCTAAACTTGCTTACTTATTATGGAGATATTTTCTCTCTTCCTTTATTTTACCTTTCTTATAGCAAGTTCTACATTCATATAGGCTGTAAAGCATAACACAAAGCAGGAAAATAAAATGATGTAACCATTTCAAGCTTTTGGGCTGGATTTCTAAATTGTACACCCAGTATTGAAGATACTGAGACAGAAGAGCTACATGAATAGTGATGCCCAATTGGCATGTGTTGGAAGCTCATTGTGACTTCTGATTGAACACCATCCTGCTATTTAGCCAGTTCTAGCAATTCTCTCACATGTGATTTCACTGGTACTAGCCAGGAGTAAGCTTGCATGGCTGTTCTTTCCCTGGGTCTCCTCTACCAGATGCTTACCCCCAAATCATAGGGTTCCATTTGCCTTTGAAATTTCTCCTTTACATTTGTTTCACGTTGTTAAAAGACTGTTTGAGAGACAAACAGGCAGATAAATGGCAACAGAATTGTACAAGCCCCTTTTTCCTAGAGAAAAGGCTGAAAGTCCGTTGTTGCAATACAGCCAGGGGAACCCTGTTCTTTGCTTCAGCATCCAGGGCTGACTGCGTGCTTTCCTCCAGCACTGGGACAGCCAGCATCGCTCGGAGTAGCACATAGACCTCAGCACTGCTTCCACCCTCACTTGAGGGGCAAATGGGACCCTGTTTGTTATCTTCCTTGTGCTTGCTTAGCTTCCTCTTGCTTCACAGGACTGAGGATGTATTCATCAATGTTTAAGGCCAGAGAGGTGTATTAGCTCAAGAGGGACTTGGATCATGCTTCCTCTACTAATGAGGAAAATACAGACAGAATCAAAATCTACTTTCTGCCTCAGGCAGCAGGTTAGCGTAGATGAGGAGGAACATTTCTAAGTAAAAATCTGAAAACATGAAGACTGTAGGATTTTTACTCGGGGTTGCATAAGATGCAAATGCAGACATTTTAAGTAAACACTAGACATTTGTGTTATGCCAGTTGAAAGCTTCAGCACATTTACTAAAATTTCTTTAAGCAAGCCAGTATGTCTTGATTATGATAATGTCAGCAGCATACACATCTAATCTCATGCTTTCAGCTACTTCTTACCAAACATGCTAGAAAGATAATTGTAGGTCAAATATCACATAGGACTCAAAGGATCACTACAATAGGCTGACCATCACGCATCTGTGCTACAGGCATTCCTCAGCAGTCCAGTTGCTTAGAGAAATAACTCATGAACTTAAAGAATATACCACAAAACCAAGACGGCAAATCAACAGCATGAGATATATAATGCAGAACTGTATAGAATTCAGCAACCTGATTCAGTGAGCTGACTTTAGGTCCAGAGACAACCCAGCCTCTGTGGTGTGCTAACCTTCCTACTCTGCTACTCAGAGGTAGTGCAGAGCTTCACGCTGTGCTGCCATTCATTCTTAAGGATTAGGCTGGATCTCTTCAATATCACATTACACAGTCAAAGTTCAGAAACCACCTATATCTATACTCATAACCACCTTATCCGTACTATGAGCAATTATGATTCATTTAGATGAATCATTTATTCACTTATACAGAGTCTGAGCAAGAGCTGTGCATTGACAAACCCGGTGGAAAGTGTCTTCCCTACAAATAAATTTCTCTGTGTGTATCATAGTTTTGAAAAACAAGTGTGCCTTCCGTTTTGGAGCAAACTCATTTGGTTATTTAATGGATTCATTTAGAATCTCAGGAAGGAAGAAGGGGCACTGTAGACAATAAATGGGGGGTAGAGGGAAAGAAAAGAATTAAAAAACCTTTTGAAGAACAAATGTTCAAATAAATGTCTTGAGATCAGTTTTGGATGCTTAATATGAACAGGGGTCCTGCAATCCCTAAACTCTGTGTGATGGGCTTGCCACAGTGCTCTTGCAGTGATCCAAACCAATTAGCTGCTCAGGCTTTTGCCTCTTTTATACTGGCTAGACCATTCTCACTGTATTACTCCTCTATTGGTGTGAAATTACCTCCAACTCAGGAGGATCACTTGAGCTGTCAATGGAAAGCTTAAGTTGTATGTAGGGCCTTCCACAGCCAGGATTAATTTCTGCCTGTAAGCATAATTTGGTTTTCTAAATACCATACTTGGAAGATTTTGTTGCAAAATTAGCTTTGAGCTATGTAAGCCACAATTGCTACTGGAAGACTTAAGAGGGATTGTATGCATTTAAGGTATAACATGCACATATCTTTAGGAAACATTTACTTTAGTTTTAAAATGCATGCTAAAGTGACGTTATCTTTTCAGTGCTAAGTTCTGCTTATACTCTACTAAGTACATACAAGTCTAGACTTGAATCAAAAAATATGATATCTTCTAAACAAAATATGAACAGCTCAGATGTAGAGCATGATCCATATTTCTCTTTGACAGTATAACTGCATAGCTAAAAATCCCAGCTCAAGTAGTGTGTCAAGACAGCTCTTGGAAAGTGAGGGATGAGAAGCAGGAGAATATCTCTGCAGTGCCCTCTGTGCAGCTGCAGAGGCTCATCCTTCTTGCTATGCACAACAGCAGCAAAGGGGTCACTGCAACGTGTTGGGGGATGATATGCTCCAGTGCAGTAAAGTCACGTGTGGGCTCAAGGCTTGCACAAGCAGACCATCGACCTTTTCTGTTCTTTCCAAAGAAACCACACTGAAGACAAGCTTCACATACAGTAAGAGCACAAGACATCATCTCTCCACCTCCCTTTAAGATTTAATACAGGCTTGCATTTTGGCACTCCCAGAAAAGAAACTAATTTAGTTGAACTCTACTGCATTTATTAGAAAAAATATTCATGACTAGGACAAGACACCAGCTAGCTTTTAATAGTCCAGACTCAGAGATACCTCCAGCTATCTAGAAAATATGAGTGCAATTGCTTGAGCAAAGTACCAGATACCAAAGCATTGTACAGAGCTAAAAATATCTGTACTTAAAACTGGCATTTCAGGAAGCATATACTGGGAAGATACCAAAGGTTTGGGTTATCTCACTTTGCATAATAAGCAGTTTTCTTCCAAAGCAGAAATATCCATATCCTTCAAGATCTTTAGGCAGCATGCCTGGCTGGAGTGCCAGCTTACTCTACACAGGCATCCAGAAATATCCTACCTCCCTGTGGGAACTCTACCTGGAGAGCAGAAAGAAGACAAAAGTTGCCTCAGAGACACAAGCTAAGCACTTTTTTTTAACGACCTGTAATGACATTGTTCCTTGCACCAATTTAAATGAGCTTCTTCCACCAGCAAGGGAGAGCATAGGCCCACAGAATTCAAATAGAAATTTCACAGCTCAGATTCACTGACAACCTCAAGTTAGTGCTTATCACAGCAGCTGAAAACTTGAAAACATTTTTAGTTATCACTATGACTCTAGATAGTGATAGATTAATACAGGTATTGTTCTTACAAGAGTGTACTCTGCTCAGGAAATTAAAAAGGAACAATTACCACCAAAAGAATTGTTTCATATTAAAATGGTGTATATCATATTCATGACTGAATGCATCATGAACAGCCCATAAATCCTCAAAAATATACGTGATCCAATGACTCTTCATTATAGATGTTATGAGGTAGGAACAACTTTAAAGTATTTAATTGAAATCAATGATGACCTCATATAGGAACACAAGAGTAATTTAACTATTCAGTCACTTTATGTGCCAGGCACAAACAAGCCACTGGCACGTAAACATGTCCCTGGCTCCTCCTCCCCCCCCCCCCCTTTTTTTTTTTTGTTTTGGTAAACTGAAAATGTCATTCTTTGTGCTGTACAAAGGGAGCAGATTTAAGCTGCAGATAAATTACTCAACTTCTTAGACAAAGCAGGTAGCAACTTCAGTAAACAGAAAAAAAAAATAGACTTCCCTATAAAGACACTTGAAACCTACATTACCAATCACAATAAACACTGGAGAAGTCAAATATGGGAAGCTACACAAAAGCTATACAATTCTTCTGCAGCTTAGATCCAACTCTGCCGGGAATGCCCACTGCAAAGTTAGCAGGAGCGGGCCTGCTCCCGAAGGCTGACCCCGCACTGCCGGGCACAGTCTTGCGATACCTGAGCAAGGGTGATGTGGCAGGGCCAGGCGACAGCCCAGCACTCAGCAGATGCCAGGAAGGAATAAACCACGTCTCAGGTCAACCTCAGCTTAAATAGGGCTCTTGGCCCATGGGAAGAGGGGCAGGTGAGGCTGCTCATTAGAGCTCTCTGGGCCTTGAAGAAATTTGGGGACAAAGCTTGATCAGGACCACAGCAAGTCCCTGATATACCAGTCTTTGTGCCCACCCAGGGGAAGAGCAGATCCGTGCTGCAGCAGAGCTGTTCTCCCATCGTTATTCCCCCACCACACAAAGCTGCCTACAATTCACTACAAGTATTCTGGCTACATGATGAATTTGTCCCTGTGTGAATATTCAGTGCTGATTTGCAGTGGCAGTGGCAACCATAAAGACTAAAATACATGCCCATCTTGAAAGAACCTACCTTGTAGATGCTAATGTCAACTTTATTAGGGTTTATGGGGTGGAACAGTGGCCAAAGCACCCATAAAGCTCTGCTATTTGAAATTCCTGCGGAACTATTTCATATTCAAAGCATCAGTGATAGAGAGGAAGCAGATGTCAAAAATCAGACAAGGTCTTAGGATATGTGTTTGTTTACACCATTGCAAATGAGGAAATGCTACCAATCCTAATTTTTCATTCCCTTCGCAGCAGTGTCAAAGATCACAGAAGGCTGAAAACAAGCAGAGAGTCTAACCCCAAAAAGGTTTGTTGTTTTTTTTTTTTTAATTTCTTCAAAGAGTTCCTCTGGCATAACTACAACAAACAAGACCACTTGACTGCTACATGGTACAATTGAAAACTGTTATGTTGCATGAAAAACAACTCAAGAAATGGCTTGGGGAGATACATCTTTTCATCCTTAGCATTGTACTTTAACAACGTACACAATGCAAGACTTGTACTTCAAGGGAAAGCAGCAGTTACTTTTTTTTTTCCCCAGAAACAAAAATATTTCTTTGGGAGAGAAAAAAAAAAACAAAACAAACAAACAAAAAAGCACAAACCTCCCCCCCCCCCCCCATTTCCCCTTTCATACATATTCATTATCTAGTCACACTGGAGCAGACCTTGGAAGCAAGCCATATATGCATTGTGCATACACTCAGATATTACCTGGGCCCCTGGCAATAGGGAGAGACTGAAATATTGCTCATATTTTGCTCCCCGAACATAATTTCTCATGCCATTCTGCTGACTGTTGAAGAGATTTTAAAGCCTCTCTCCGTTCGTAACATATATACTCTCATCTCTGAAGACTATGTCAGCTACAAAGAGAAATGGGGGCCCTCAGAAGAAATTCAAAGCAGAGAGAAAGGAAGGACTTGCTTCTTCGTAGTAACTGAGAGACAGCAAGTAAACTTTGATAAAGTTTGAAGCCACCGCTAACTGCTCCTAACCATCTCAAGCTGAAGTCAGCTCTTGTTGACATATAAAACAACTGGACATGGACTGAGGAAGCTCTGGGGCTGGTTTGGAAGCGCTGAAGCCACCACAGCATGAATGGCCTTCACGAAAGGAGAGGAGTGGAGGCCCACGTTGCCAGCTCCCTTCGGTCTGGGTCGGGGCGGAGAGAGATTAAGGCCATGAGGGCCTGGGTTTGGCCCTGAGCCCTGCAGCCCAGGCGCTCCATTGCATGGGGTTGACAGCTTGCTGTCTTCTTCAGTCCACTGTCTCCCATCATGCTGTTTTGTCTGTTTGGACTCTGTGCTCTTACCTGAACCACCTGTCTTGAGTCTCCCTACTGCCAAACACAGTGGATATTTTTTTTTGTTTCATTTCGTGAATCTGGGTCTTACCAACACACTAGTAACCACCAGTAACAAATTATCAATACTCATTTATGTAAAAGGGGGTTTTCCTCTATTTTTCTGTCTAATCTTACGCCTCCCAAAACCCTGGATGTACTTAAGTCTTGAGCATATTACAAATTAAGACAGCAGAAGTGTTTTCAACGCTTGACAATTCCTATGGTACACTTTATATTTCAAGACAGTTCTAAAAGCTTAAAAAAAACCTAATTTTTCCTGCAAATTATTAGTTAAGTTTGTAGTGTCATTCAATCTGTAATGTACTTATACACCAAGAATGCTTGGAAGGGAGAAAAGAACCATAAGAAATTATGAATTTAAATAAAGAATAAGAATTTAATACATAGTAATTCCTTACAATGGGAAAAATTACAATGAGATATTTTTAAATGAAATTAAAAGTGTTGTAAGTAAACACTAAGAATATTTTGGTTTTTGTTTACAGAGTCATTAGCTAAAGGAAGGAATGAAACTCACAAAGGAAGGGGAATTAACATTTGTTGACATTTTACTGCTTTTAGTTTTTATGTAAACTCGAAGCAATTAAATTATGTTTAAGACATTTTTGCTGTAAGTAGTTTCCATTTACATTCCTAGAAATAGTAATCCAACTATTTTATTGCATTGTTGGGAGCCCTGTAGCAACAGACCAAATATTTAGCAACAGCTCTGTTTGCCATCTCTAGAGCTGGAAACCAAAGACTTGAATCAATTTAATTGCATCAGTGTTTCTCAGCTATCGCACCAGAATGTGTTGTTCTTGAGTTTAAAGGGTCTATTCCTGCCTCCCCCCACAGCAGTCTCTAAATAAACCTATAAATCCTTGTTCTGTAGCACATGAATTATCAGTAACTTCAAAATAAATGAAGACAAAAATGGTTGAATATTTAAACGTGTAGCAACTCCATCCCATGATAGATCATTTCAAACCAAAATTCATTTTTTTCTTTGATATCTACTACTGCTATAAACTTCCAGTTTATCATATAACATTACAATTTATGGTATAACCAGCTTGTGTACTGACTATAAACCCTTTGTCAATGCCACTGTAAAGACTTTATAGTCCATAAATAATAGAAGAGCGATAGTATCTATCCTTCCTATTTTGCCCAGCACATCCAGAATATAGGACTCTAAACATGTCAGAGGATTTGCTTGTTTTACATACAATATAGGTTATGTAAAAAAATAAAAAAGGTACATTTCTCTGAGTATTTGTCTTACACAAAACTCATTCAAATAAATAGAAAATAAGTCACAGGTGGGAGTCTGCCTTTGCATGTTATAACCCAGGAATAAAAGACACACACAAAAAAAATCAGACTTAATTTACTGCAGCATTCGTCTATGGCCAGGGATTACAACAAATTAATTTCCAATCTCCTAGGTCATTAAAGAGAAGATGGCTTTTCTTCATTTGTAATCACTTCGGGAAGAATTAGCTTAGAACTTTGCGTGCAGCATGTCACCTTTTCCTGGTTCTCCATGATGTACAGATTTGGTCAAGGCATACCTTTCTCTCCCAATGTAGCAATTCCAGACCCAAATCTGCCACACATTTACCTTTATAGCCCACTGAAATTAATGTTATTTAGGAGGGTTTTCCCTGACCTTGAAGCAGAATGAAGGCAAAGACCTTTCCTCACGTTGCATCCCTTTGTGCTGTACATGACGAATCAGTAACAACCTCAACTGCTTGCCAGGCACAAGGAGTTGTCAAGGTTTGTGCTTCTGGCTTCTCCTAGGCATACAAACTCCCATGCAGGGATGGTTATTTCATTTTTCATACTGCTAGCAAAAGACAAAATGGGACTGCTTAAAACCAAACGTACAAGGGAGTGTCACTACTTTAAAATAGTCTAAAGGCCACTTTATACCACTCCCATTTGGTAAGTAAAGAAGTTATTTACACTGAAGGTCATGAAAAGATGCCAATTTGTCCCCAAATTCCATGCCAAACTCTTATCCCAGATGTAGCAGGCAAACAAATCTTCCATCGCTCTCATCCATAGCCTCAGACATTTCTCAACACACTAGATTTCTCTCTTAGCACACAAAAATTCCTCAGCCTCTTCTTTCCCTCCAAGTTTGTTTCTTGGGTGTTTTTCACATTATACAGCTCTCCTCGTGCACCCATCATGGCAGGATGCTCACGTCGCCTTGCCAAGGACTGCCCCTTCTCCTGCAATCCTTCCAAGCGCTGCAGCAATAGGCCTTCTGGCACAAAGCCTCCACCTAATACTGATCCCACAAACCAAACTTCTTCTTTACGCTTACACGTTCCCTCGGTGGATTCCTGCAATGCTCTCACCTCCTACAAATTGGCAGGTACCTTCATTTATGTTTCTTACCTCTTTTATCAACTCTCAGAACAGTGCATATTGACACCTTTGTCACTGCAAAATATGATGATGGGGTGAGGACATTTTCTAGCTTTTCTGTCCCTCTTTCTTTTCCAAACCCGGGAAAGGGATGGGTCCTTTCTTGGGTAGCATATTGCAGTTCTCCACAAGATCACATTCCTACAGCTCTTCTAGTCTTAGGTCCCCTTTCAGTGCTGCTGAACCAAAAGCAGGCAATGAAATACCCTTGTGAGTAGAAGTAGCGCATCTTTAAATGTTGATGTATTCAAATGTCTTTATAGAGAATACGGCACAATAAGTCTCAGGTGAACCCTTTGGGAATTCCAGGAAAAAGGCTGCCTAATCTCCAGTTAAACAGGCCTATTATCTCTCACTCCCCATGAGAAAGTGAAGCAGAACTGATTTGATTAAGAGCAAATTAACCTCTCTAACACAGCTACCCAGGGTTTTACACCTGTCACTTTAGTATGACAATTTATATTTATTCAAAAAGCCATGAGACAGTAAATTAAACATTGCCCTAATTAGAAAAATGTCATATGTTACAGTGGGGTAGCAAACTGAACTAATTTCAAACAGTTCTTGTGCAAAGTACATTTCAGTACAGCATTAATACAAGTAGAGTCAATATTTTTTACACTGTCACATCTGAGCTGAATGCCATCATGACACAGGTGTATATTTAAAGTTCTGTCAAACAATAAGGCTGGACTATATTCAAAGTTCACCATAGACCCAAATTTGTTTAGGAAAAGCCATCAACACCTTAATTACCATATACTCCAGTACTATTTCTACCCTCTAATGTCACAGTATAAACCAGCTGTCCTCCTAATTAGATCTGTTGGCACAGCATTCTTCCTAATGTTGTTATGGAATAGATAAAGGGTAAATTCTTCAATAGGTTACAAAACCATACAATATCAAATGTCAAAGTTACATTCGCTTCATCAGATAATTACTTATAGGTGGACCTCAGTGTTTCCAAAAAATCTAAAATTGTATAATATAAATTTTTAGGCTTACAGAAAAACCCTTTGATATCTTATAACCATATATAGTAACTTGCATGCTAATTTCAAAACAAGAATAAGAAAGGCCAAGTTGTGACTGTTCACTCAACTCCTGCTCAGAATCTGGCTAACACACAGCTCATGCTGAGGCCTGATATATGCGCCATTAGGTCAAAGCGAGGGCGACACACAGGCCGGACACAATGGCCAGGAAGGGCTAAAGGTCATTGTGCAGCCACTGTCACCTACAGCTTGCTGTCCCCTCCAGCCATCACCCTTGCATATTGATGGATGTGCAAGGACGGTGGATTATCTGCAAAGAAGTGCATTTCTTCGGAATCCACTAACTCATAGAAATAGTACAGACCAAACTTCCAAGCTGGAAGGTGTAAATATGTCAGTTTACCCAAAAAAGCTTCTGAAGTGGATCCAACAGCAGTTGGACTGCTGAGGCTTTCTTGTTTCCCGGTGTGATACTAGGGACACCTGAACCGCGGCAGAGGAGGACGGATGAGCACTAGTAGCTAGGTAACTACTTTGCTCATAGGTGCACAAGTTACAGTTTATGAATTAGAGAACTTGTGAGTTAGAAACCTCGTGAATTAAGTGATGAATTAGTGAAGTCATGTGTTAGACTAGTCTGTACAAAGGGAATTGAGCCCTTGTTTGTTGTGTGTCTTTGTTTTCTTTCCTAATGAGCTCATAAAATAAAGTTTAATTTACAGACTACATAATCCTGTAAATTTGAGAGATCACATCAACTGTAACACAACTAGGAAACAAAATTCTAAAAATAATTACTTTCTAAACATTTCAGAATAACTTAATTCATGTCGCAGACCAACATGCAAATTGAGGAGGTGGAAGTTTCTCAGCACCTTGACAATACTATGAAGATGACAGTTGTGATGAATTTTAGCAGACTTTCTGCTTCTGCTTTCCTTTTTTTTAAATTATCCCTAGCTTTTTAACAACTTTATGTCTCTTCCTATCTAAAAGCAGTATGCATACTGTAATTACAACACAGATAACGATCCTTTTGATAAATAAGTACAGATTATACAAAAAATTCTTCAGAGTTGCTCTGAGGAAACCCTATAATAATGAAGCTATCTGAACTCTAACAAGAAAATAATTTAGGTCATTATTCCCAGCAATAAATATTGGACATACACATTTGTTTTGCTTAGCTTGCTAAAAGGAGGCCAGAATTATTATTTCTCAAAAATATGTACGTATGTGTATATATATTTATAGATGCAGATTTTCTATATTATATATAATTATCCATTTTATATATGTATATGTGTATAAACATAGATAAATATATATACATAGATAATTATAAAATATATAAAGAAATAATGCAGGTATTTGCCAGTAAATGAAGGATCTTGACTGGAGGGGGAGACACGACATTTATGACACACAGACATAATGAACACCAGCTTAAAACTGGTATACCGGCGAGAGCTCCTGCTGTGGTTTACACAGGAAAGGCCTTGTCTGAATTGCAGCTTTCCCTCCCCACCGTCAAGGCTGCTTCTCCCTCCACTGCCCAGATCCCGTAGGGCCCCGTGCAAGGGCAGGCAAGTCAGCTCCCACAGAGCCTCTCCTCACCGATTCTGTTAATTTGCTCCCTTGATTTCTGTGCATGTTTCTTTTCACAATCCATACATCCTCAGACTTGCATTTGTCCGGGAAATGTTAAAACTGTCCACATTCACCTTACTAGTAAATTGATTGAGAAATTAAGGGGTCATCTATGGGAGGGTTTATCACAAAAGGACAGTCCCTAGACCTTTCTCCAGAGCCACTGATGGACGGATCAAGAAAAGCAGTTCTTCAAATCTAATGCAGCCATTATCCCTTATCAGATTTGTTTTTAAATAGATAACATCAAAACCAAAGGGAGCCATCAGAAGAAGTCAAAAAGAGAAATAAGAGATTTGCTATTTTATAGCTGTAAAAGAGTAAAGATCCATTAAACAATTCTGCAAATCTTCTTGTTTTAGCACAAACAAGAAAAGTCTACCAATAATTTTTAGACAGTCTAAAGGTCACTAAGCATAGAAAGTTCCTCAAAATATACTCAGTGTCACAGATAACCATTATTTTTATGTATTATCATCTTCCAGGCTTTATGTACAAAGGACTAGCATCATAAATGAACAGACATCTGCATTTTTTGGAATGACCTCACCTTTACAGCCTGAGTTGTCAGGCAAGTCATAGTTGTCACCACTAACCAACCTTTTGTTCCTTCCTTAACTCTTGAGACACAATAGCCATATTGCTTCAAGACTAAAAGACACAGATTAAAGATGTACAGATTATCTGAAAACAATGCATGACAGTCAGTCTACCTTGTCACCAACCCTCACATTCAATGGAGATAAATTTGTCAGTAATATATTGCCTGATTCATTGAATTTTGCTGAATTCAGGTTCATTTCTACATATCTCACTCATTTTAACTATATTAAAAATATTTTGGCAATAGTTTAGAAGTAGCTGACAGTGTTGCATGTGTGGAGACCATGCTAGAGAATATCTCTACCATGAAAAAAAAAACCAAACCACCCAAACAAATACTCTCCTTAAACTGTGTCAAGCAACCTAACTTAAAACAGCAGCAAGCACAGTACAGCCTGTGTTTTAACTTGGGATGCCATCTCTACCTCATCCTCAGTCTTCCCATGGCCTGAGCTGCAGAGACAATTAACAACCAAAACTGCCTCATGCTGGTTGCCAGTTTAGCCTGGATTGGATAATCCACGTGAGCCAACTGAAGTTACAGAGACTCCCGATACGTCAGCATGGGCCTAAATTCACGTATCCCATTGGAAATCTCATCACTTTCCATGGAAAATTCCAGCTTAACGTTTTGAAGTTGGACATTCTCATTGCCTGGGACTGTTTTTGAGAAAGCTTTTGCAAAAATCATTATTCTTTTACTTATTTAATTTTTTTGGAGAACATGCTTTTGAAAAGTCTAATGTGGGTAAAAATTTCTATTTTCTCTTAGAATGTTTTTAACCTGCCCAAATCCCATATGATTTAGGATGCAAAACCTAATATAACTCAAGAAAATAGTAGTGGGGTTACAAAGGTGCCATTTATTTCCCCTTTAAGTATCCATTCAAAAAATCAATCCTCTTGCACCTGCAGATTGGAATTTGTCCAACTCTTGCACGCTCAGCGAGTGCTCTGTCTGCATTGCGCATGCCTCCAGACAGCGCGCGGCCAAAATGGATTCTGCTCCTGCAACCACTTTGAAATGGAGCAAATGAATAACAGCAGCAGTTCATGTCAAAACACAAGCTGTAGCAACAGATCCCAGGAAGGAATATTTTTAGAAGACTTTAACATTGAAGTTGGCTTTCAGGTCGCGCATTTGTGGATCAGCAAGGAAATGACAGAAATAACACAGTGGCACCTTATAATTTAATGATTGAATAAAACGGAGTTATGGATCATCTGAGAATAAGACAGATTTAAAACAAAAAAAATGTTTTTACATTAAAATTTTAGGAACATGAAGCCTTTGGGAAGAAAGGAATAAAAGGAAATACAGAAAGGGCATCTTGTTCATACACACCATATGTATCATCGGGAAATTCCTGAGGAAATAGCAGCAAAAAGTTACGAGAAAAGTAGGCATATCGGCTCTCAGATACAGTAGATTTGCTATTCTTTTTGAAAAAGGAACCACCAAAAAAAAGAAACTGTAGGGGTTACAAAAATAGCTCTTTACAAAAAAAAAAAGAATACCAATCAACAAGCTCTTTCCCTCAGGTATTTTTTAGCCTATAAAAATCAAAAGTTACTGGAAAATTAAACTGCAGGAAAATACTGTAGCAACAATATTAAATTTGTGTAAGACGACAAGTAAAGAGATGGGCAGGATCATGACGCATATTGGATCACACAGGCGACATGGAAAAAAAGCACTTATTGTTTGTAATCATTAACACCAGAGTACAGGTGAAATGTTCACGTGTAATACCCACTACCCCAAAATGGCATACAAAAAAAAAAAAAAAGGCCACCTAAATTAAGTGATTAATCTGTTTTGTAAAAGTGCATTATCCAAGCCAGGATTTGAATATACTGGTGATTTCAGACTGCAGTGCAATACATTTCAGAGCTGCAGGACTTGGATCAACCCAAAAGTTGAAATGTGTATATTAAAGTGGTGCCCACTCTCTCTCTAACAACAAAATGTCCACAGCAGCTCAGCTGATGCTCATTTTTGTTTTCTTGATGTTAAAGAAAATGAGCAATCAGCTCAGTTTTGCAGCCCATCTGAAAATGAATCCTATGAACTAGCTACACCAGAGAGCTGAACACGCTCAATGGATAATTAGTGATGCCAACACAAGGGAGATGTAGAAGTCCACAGGTACAAGGGGAGGAAAGGCTACAGCCTGAAGTTTACTTAACCATGAAACCACACTTCATAGCCAAGCTTTAAACATCTTAAATTGTTATGTTCGCATCCCCAAAAAGACAGCCTGATCAACATGAAATTAGCTTGAAAATCATGAAATGAGATGCAATGAATATACATCATTTTTGTTTGCCTTGCTGGGTCCAGAAAAATATGAATCTTAATAAAGCATCACAATATGGAAGACATAAGACAGCAACGATCTCCCTTTATTGCCCAAATCCAGGAGCAGTGGCTTCGGATGAGTACTGAAAGGTTAACGAGTAGATCACGTGAACAGACAGCACCAAGGCAATGATGCTCTCCTGAGCCCCTCAAACGCCAGCGTGATTGGGAATCAGAGGCTTCAGCACCAACAGGAAAGCTTCCTCCACAGTGAGTCACAAACAAGGCATTTCCCCAAAACTGAAGGAGTACTTGGCAGCAGATTATGAGTACTGCTGTCCTGGATGGGGTTTCAGGTTGAAGGTTAGGTATGGTCAGAAGACTGAAACCACAGTCAATGGCTGTTGCAGAGGGCAGAAAGGCAAAACACAAAACCACCTCACAAAACACTTGGCTTCCTAAAAAAGGAGAAAACAATCTGCCTAACATGTATTTTTGTTATCCTTGGAGACAACTGTGATTAGTCAAAAGCTAAGAAATTAGCACTAATAAAAGAGGGCAGTACTGGAACAGAGCCAACAATAACTTTTTATGGTTCTGACACCATTCAAAGAACATGCTGAGTTACCATTTCAGTGTTTTGTAGGATGCAGTTGGAATTATATCATCAGATACGTGAATCCAATATGATCCCTCACAAGCAAAAATCAGCAGCATGCCATATGTTGTATATCCTAAACACTAGTCAAAATAGCCTCATTTCATTTGACAGTACAAAGAACTGTCTGGATGTTGCATCTTTTCTTGGCAGACCAGATAGACTTATTGCTGTGTTTGTTTCAAGACAGGAAAATCTCATCCAGCGCTTGTATTGCAGTCGTGAAAAGAATACAAACTGGAGAAATATTATTAATATTCTTTGCTCTGGGTTTTGTGGAATTTAATATTCACGTTATTTTTTGCTCATGAAGGGTCAAACCTATAGGCTTTCTAAAAGTAGACAAACAGCTTTTCTTGAACTGAGGGTGCAAAACTCAGTATTCCAGAGGCTATTGCACAAACTCATATTATTATTTAAAAAAAAAAAAAAAAGCTTTTGGCACATGCTGAATGTAAATAATGAGTTGTGTAGAATTATTATTTAGAAAATGGAAAGCACCAAATATCAGTATTACAGAGGCACAGTCAGGGTCCATTGTGGGAAGCAGTCCACAAGCACATAAGAAGTACCTACTACCAAAAGCTTACTCTCTGCACGGTTGACAAATACCATCTCTTTTATTCTCTGGCAAGTAAACAGTGGGATTATATTAACCAATTTGTCTGGGGGAAAACAAAACAAAACAAACCACCTACTAGTTGCTTTTCAGTAACTTCTTTATCACCTGCAGTCACGGCAGCCAAGCAAAATGTGCTGCAGACTGTGCCATCTTATCCGTGGCCACACCTCAGTCTGGCAAACCCACGGTCGTTCTTATTTGGTTAATAAGTGTTCTGGCTAATATCAGATTAAATTGTTTTGGATTCACATTGGTGGCAGAAGCAATGTTCTCTCAACCCACGGCCTATACATTTCTAAAACAGACACTTATAGTTAATAATGTAAAACATGTAACGATTGAAAATCTAAAGTTAATATTGTGCTTGTATTGCAAGATTTACTGCTTTTTCTTGTGAAAATCTAAGTTGATTGACCCAGATTTCAATTTTTCAGTTAATCAATGTAATCCAGACAGCAGGCAAAATTTTCCCGTTGATAGAAACTAATATTTGTTCTGACAGATTTTTCACAAGTACACCATTAGAAGGGGGGGAAAAAGGCAGATGCATCTAATTACATACCCAGGTTTGGGAACTTCAGGGTTTCAAGGGCTACGTGATTGACTGCTGTGTATAAGAAAGAAACTCGGGTCAAACAAATGAATAAGAAATAGATGTGGGGCCAGGGAAAAGAAAGTGGGGAGGGCGAAAAAAAAGCAGTTATACAGAAATAAATGGAGTGTAGATTTTTGTAAGTAATAAAAGCAGATTTTCAAAATACCTCATGGCAGTTCTAGCGAAGTGCCATGGAGTGGTATATTATTACTCCTTACATGAATGATCTGCTAGGTCTACAGCTGAGGGCAAAACAGGCAGACAGTGTTATCCATTGCAGAGTCTTTAATGAGACAATGTGAAGTTCAAGTTGCACACCGCGCAATATTTTTCTCCCCTGTTCAATCTATATTAAGTCGATACTCTGCTAAAACCTAACATTTGTTGCATTTTTCCAATTTAGTTTCTGTCAATGTCCCCTAAAAGTGCTGAGCCTATCAAACTGACATCACCCACACAAATTTCAATAACAGTGCTGTAGTGAAAAATGCCATTAAGTAGAGGCTGTGCTTTGAGGAAACAGCTCAGCTTCTCATTCACTCTACATCTGTAAAAGCTTGTCTTTTCACCAGGAACTGTAAAAGTCTACAAAGATGTACACTACAGCAGTGCTCTGAGGCTCCCTTCCCTTTTTATTGATAGTGCGGCAGGAAAGAATAAGGAGCATTCTAATAGATGGCTGTAACGAAGACTAACCAAAATTTTTAATCAAGTATATACAGAGCTATTTTGGTAGCTGCAGAGCTATGTGAAATGCTACATTACACACACAGCTGCTTCCAGCCTCTGCCCCTTGATTTTAATTCTTTTTTGAAGGTTACTGATATCTTAAACTTTTCTATCTGATACTTCAGCTAACTACACAACCAAATACTTTTTGTTCTAATTTTACTTTTTTTTTTGCCCTGCTGTTTTTCATTCTGAAAGATCCCACAACGTGTAAATGACTGCAAGCCATTTCTAGAGGATACTTCACGCAAAAGCATGTGGGGGAAAACAGTGTAAATTGTTCCTTTTCCTTTACTATAGCACCAAAATAGAAGCTGCCTTAAGAAAAAGGTTTATATTAGCTCCTGCAAACTTACAAAACATCAAACAGCCAAAGGTAGTTTTAGATCCCTCCCTCCCCCTGCCAGGTGATACCTCTGCCTCTTCTCCTAGTCAAAGATACTGAGAGTTTAACAAAAACAATGTTAATAGCAAAAGTTCTTTATAATTCACTATAATTTAATGCCATTCATCTTTTAAGGAATAGAGAATATTCTCTTTGTGATTTCTGCTTCTATATGTCTATGAACCCAGCAAAGGAATGAGCACTAATAGGAAGAAGACAGCAAACCTAACAGTCAGGCAGGCAAATTATACTTCTTGAATTTGTTGAAAAACAGTGGGCCCAACTGACAAGAGTAGGGCCCAGTTTCACAGGGCTTCAGCTTCTGATGTAACCAAGGCAGAGTTCAGGACAAGAAGGAAAGGAGGCCAATGTCTCGAGTAAGCCTAGGTACTTATTATAAGCGGACTTAGGATGATTCAGGTCATGTGAAGTTACAAGGCATGTCGGAATGCTCTAAAATCTTTTAAAATAGCAGTTGACTGGAAAAAAAAAAAAATTAACGAATGGAAAAATATTTTGTACCATACAGAGAAAAATTGCTGAGTTGTATGGAAAATATTTTCTGGCATTGCATGAGCTTCTTTTGTGTTAACGTACATAATAAAAATTATGTAGTGAACTACAAAACATATAGCTAAAACGAAAAAAGCAAATTAAATTAGAGAAAACAGCTTAAACTGTGAATCATACCTGGCACGCACACTTACAACAGCAACACCTTAATCTATGTCTCATCCACTAACACACTATCTACTCTTTCAGATAACATTCATTGGACAGGCACAAATTTGATATATACCTTCCAGTTCAAGTAAATTGGGACAAACTGCCAAATTTGCCTGTATAAATCACAGCAGTCATGTTTTTATCACATCACAAAATGTGAAAGAAAAGATTACTTTGAGAATACAGCATAAAGGAAAAAAAGGTCAATTCTTGAACGCTTTTAAGATGTCACAAAATCTGTAGTGATTCACTGAAAATACTAACCAGTTATACTCAGATGTGAAAAGACTGACACACAAAACCTCACCAACTCACGGGATCAACCAGCCAAGCTCAGCCAGGTAGCAGTGGAGCATGTAGGAACTGGCATGACTACAGGTTTTGAGATGCAGATTTTGCTCCCAGTTTTCTTTTTGATTACAGAAACTATGTTTTAAGGTAAACAGAATGTGGAGAGGCACTGCTAAAAGCTGTTGACACAGTACAAATGAGATCACAAATTAGAAGGGATGTGCCAGTTAATGAACACAGAGCTGTTGATCAGTGTAAAACTGTAAAGTCTAAATATTCCTCCCAACATTTTTCTTAATTTTCTTCAAGTAACTCCACTGCTGGGACTTTCATACGTTAATTGGACTTATGGTGCCCTTTATGTGCGCTTTAGAAATTTTTCCTCAGAGACCCAAATATATTCCTATGAGAGTATGTTCCCTCATACTTGCAAGGTAACTGGAAACATTACACATACTTTAATAAATTTGTAAATGAAAAACATTAATGTGGTCTGCTGGGCACTTCTGACATTGTTTAACGTATCATCACAAGTGTGAGAACACACAATGTCATTAGCTTTGACAAACAGTGACTCTTCACAATCACTCCTGCACCCATACATTAAAGGTGGTTAGAGTTTACAGAAATGTACTACGAACACGCCTTTGCCATTCATGAATATCTTCATATCTTCCATGTTTCATCCTGGTTAATAACTCAGAAATAAGAGGTTTCTCCCGTTCCACAGAAGTTCCGTGAGCAAACATACATATATATAAACATATCTATGGCTTGTATCTACCAAAGATACTTAAATATTATGGAGAGACAACATTAATATTTGCAGATGTAAAAGGATTAGGAAGAATCCACTGTTTCTGGCAGCCAGACCAAAAGTTTCTGGATTGTTAATTCGAGCCCCAAATTAGCAGAGTGAAAATACTCTTTGTAAAATGTGAAGAATAAGGGCAGTTTCATTTTCACATTTTCAAAGAAATGCTTTTCTCTTTTTCTTTCTTTCTTTTTTTTTTTTTTTTAAATATAGACTAAGAAGTTTTTGTATAGGTAATCACTATACACTAGGATTATACTTCATTTCCATTCTACATATCTTCTGTCCATTTAAATTGTACCTGCTCTGCAATGCAGTAGTAGTTACTTCTGTACGTGAGTACAGTCAGATTCTCGGTCTTCCTCTATAGCATTTACTGTGATAACTGAAGAGCGGAAGACTTGTTTATCTGATGTAGCTATACCATTTCCATAAGGAAAGATATTTTGCCATGATGATGTGGTAGTACAGGGGAATCAAAATGCTGCAACATCTCTAAAATAGTGGAGCAAGCAAAGGTCAAGGATTCTTTCTGAATTTGAAAGATTATAGCAATAAAGGTTTCAGAAAGCACTCTGGAATTTGTATGGAAAGGATACCACTCTCTCCTAAATTTTATAACTGTAAAAGCTAACCTACTGCACCAGTAAACTGCAGCTTTTCCAAGATAAAAATAAATCCAAGAATCCATGAAGTAAAAAAGGAAAAAAAGGTTGGAGAGTAGGAAAACACCATTATTGGACCCTTCATCCTTCCTGACAGAAGAGAAATATGAACATGATCCAGAGAATATGAAAATCAAGCCCTACGTACTGGGAATTTCTCTTTTTTTCTCTGATTAGCTGCTATCCTTCTTATGGAAATATTCATCTTATATTTGTCTTATAACAAATTTATTGTTACCTTTCCTTCGCTCCCCCATCCCTGTCTCAAGAGATGGATGAGTTCCAAAACCAGCTGCATTCGTCTCCCCAACAACATATTCTTGTTGTCATGCCTACAAGACACTGCTTGAACAGGCAATATTGAACAAGGCCAGTTTTCTTCATGGTTCTTAAAAAGAACAATGAGATGATGGAGAATTTTGCCAAAGTAAGCACATCCAGACTTTATACAATAAATCTCCAACATATTTTTTTCAGTAAGAACAAACTTCCCACTTTGGAGAGAAGAGGAAACAAAACCAAACAAAAATCCTTCAACAAATTATTATAAAAAAGGATTAACAGGAGAGGAATTTGGAAAAGAAACAAAGAAGCTGCAGGAAAGAAACCTCAGCATTGCTTGTACTCTAATAGGAAAGTTTTCAGTTTTAAAAGGCAAAAGGTAATGTAGTTACAACACCAGATAGAGACAAACTACTTTGCCTTCAGCCTCAGTTTATCCACATAGGAAATGGATTATTGCTCTGAAAGCTGCAGCATTTTCTCTTTATTGAAAGTATTCACGTTAAGGTAAGAACACTGTTTCAAGCTTATTTATAAAGCAAAAATAGTGTTAATGCATTTACCTCTTAAGACACTTGTCAGGTGTTAGAAGAGTGAATTCATAAAATGTTCACTGATGTTAAACTTGTATTGCAACCTAATGTTTCAGTCACCACACTGAACATAAAAGCCTCCTGTATTATTAATCTTCAATTTAGGATGGAAGGATTTCTGCTCACCATGCAGAACTCCAGTTACAATGTGACTTCATTCCAACAAAATACACTTTAATTTTGATTCCATTAAATTAGAAATAGATGGTTTTGCCCGATATAATGCTTTGACGTCTACAGTTTCAATGCTAATAAAGGTATTATCACCACAGGTGTACATTACATTATGTTCATTAATTAGGGCATGAATTAAAAATTTTCCAGGCTATACTAATTCTCAGTCATTTAGATAACTCATTCAAGAGGGGATAAGGGGGGTGGACATGATAAAACAAGTTGAAAGTTAAGGAAAGAAAAGGAGGAGGAACATTGCACTGTGGGATAACTCCTGAATCTAGTCAGTCTCCACGCCAGCAGACTGCTCAATGCTTTTTTTCTTATTTGTGCCATTGTAAGCTCAAAAGAGATCAGAGAAGTTATGCTCAAAATCTTGTTAAGGGCAAAAAGAAAATGCACCTTATATGTCCAGACAATGATTTGCTAGTACTATAATTGAAATATTAACAGTCTAATCAAAGAATCATTATTACTCCAGATTTAATCAGTAAAAGAAAAAAAGATAATGCTATTACGGAAAAATAGTCTCAATAATAATACGGTTGCAATTCTTAGGAATGCAATACTAATATCTAGCCTTTTTCCAGTTAATCTTGTCCTTCCACCACCCCTGTGCATCCTAAGGTTGAAGGCACCAGTCTTCCTCAAGCAAAATCAGCGGCGTCCCGATTTCCTCACTGGAAAAAGTGAGGGGGTTTCTTCTTCCTCTTCTACTTCCTTCTTTCTGGATTCATGTGGAGCTATTTTATGCTTTCTAACACACTTTTAAACCTTGCTCTTTCTTCATTGGTCTACAACTGCATGTTTCACAGGTGGTATGTTTTACCTTGGTTAGGTACTTGCTCTTTCCCCTGTTTCTTCCCTGTAAACAGGCTTTGTCCAGCTCTGGGTCTGCATTCCTTCAGCTGGCCGTGGGCGAGCTGGTTATAGCCTTTGGGTCTCCAGTGCCCTTGTCTTTTATCATCCCATGACTGTAGCCCTCTACACCACATCTTGCATCCCCACTTGCAAGGCCCCTGCCACCATACCAGGCCTGTATCCCTCTGCACTGCACCATTACCTTACTCAGAAATATCTTGGGCTACACAGCATAACTCCTTGTTGCTACTGTCTGTATAAAACCCACGGTTATACCACACAAAGGTAATCAAACATGAAACAAATTAGGCACAGCCATCTGGCCATTAGAAAAACTGCTGTTACAGCTCAGCCAAGGAAGAAGGGAGCTCCAGGCAGGCAGAGGCAGTTTGTTCGAAGCCAGCCTGACAAGCAGGCACAGAGGCCTTGCAAACTCAGTACAAAGCCTGCAGCTAGCAAGGACGATACTGTATTACTAGGAGAAAGCTAAAACTCATGTTAGTGTAGTTTCTACAGAGACTAGCATGACTCACTAACATGAACAAATGAATGAGAAGTACTATGAGAGAAAATAAAAAAATCTTGGTGGTAAAATCTGACAGCATCTAAATGAGCTTCATTTTGCTATTGACTCTGCTTTTAATCTCAGCCATTAAAAAGTAAACAAGTGTTTGGCTACTCAAACCATTTCTCAGACATATCATTATGTCAATATTTGTTTTTCTAAAATAGAGAAGAAAATATGGTGTGAATATAATTATGCCTTCCTTTTCACAGCAGGCGTAAGGGTACACAAAACACCAATAGCATCCTGGCTTGTATCAGAAATAGTGTGGCCAGCAGGACTAGGGAAGTGATCATCCCCCTGTACTCGGCCCTGGCGAGGCCCCACCTCAAATACCATGTTCAGTTTTGGGCCCCTCACTGCAAAAGGGACATCAAGGTGCTGGAGCAGGTCAAGAGAAGGGCAACAAGGCTGGTGAAGGGTCTGGAGCACAAGTCTTATGAGGAGCAGCTGAGGGAGCTGGGGTTGTTTAGCCTGGAGAAGAGGAGGCTGAGGGGAGACCCTATCGCCTTCTACAACTACCTGAAAGGAGGTTGGAGCGAGGTGGGGGTCTGTCTCTTCTCCCTAGTAACAAGTGATAGGACAAGAGGAAACGGACTCAAGCTGCGCCAGGGGAGGTTTAGGTTGATAACTAGGAAAAAGTTCTTCACTGAAAGGGTGGTCAGGCACTGGCACAGGCTGCCCAGGGAAGCGGTTGAGTCCCCATCCCTGGAGGTATTTAAAAGATGAGTAGATGTAGTGCTTAGGGCCATGGTTTAGTGGTGGACTTGGCAGTGTTAGGTTAACAGTTGGACTCTATGATCTTCAAGGTCTTTTCCAACCTAACCAATTCTATGATTCTATGAATATTTCACTTTTTCTCTGTTATGTCAAATCAAGTGTTGAAGAGGCAAAATTTTCTTTTCAGTACCTGACACCTATACTTCTAGCACCTACCACGAGGACCGCTTATCCCAGCAGCAGTTGTAGGAGGATGCCTGCAGCTTTGATACTATCCCAGTGCATTAGGGCACATTAGGGCCTCATCTGTTCCCCTCCTTCTTTCTCAAGCTCAAAAAAAGGATGCAAAGGTGATTACTCACCACCTCCCACACGCAGACTGATGAGCCAGTCTCCGAGCCATGGCTGTCTAGGGTGCTTGACCCTTCCTAATGAGAGGGCAGCTAGAACAGAAGCTGCAGACACCCATCAGTCAAGGACAGCTGGCAGAGCTTGTTAGAAGCTACTTATCTGCCTGACTTATCTGCCTAGCCTCACCTGGCAGCAGGCACCCTCAAGTTCCTTGGATGGTTCCCAGAAGCTCAGTAAGATCTGAGAGAAGCAGAGCCCAGAAACTGGTGTCTGTTGACAGAGCTCTGAACCCTGAAGCAAAGGCAGCAAGACTAAATCCACTTCACAGCTGCAATACCAGCACACTCAGCAGTGCTGTGAAACCAACCCAGTCACCACAGCAGGGATAACTAGCACCTCTTTTGGGTCCCAAGACTTCTAACACATTTCCCAAAGGCATTGAGTTTTACTGCTCAACACAGAGACCTAAGCTATTCCCACCTTCCACACTTCTCATGCTTTCTCAGGAACCCTACAGCACAGGCGGGGAGTCCTGCCTTCCTGATTTTCTTAGAGCAGTGGTGATCCTTGCGTAGGCTAGCACAATGCCAGGGCTGATCAGATGACATCCAGCCTGGGGAAGTAGCATGCAGCCTCTGCAGAGTGATTCTAGGCACCAGACAGGGATTAGTGAGGCACGGTCATCATGACCAGCACTGCACAACGGAAGGACAACCTGGGCTGTGTCACGCTTCCTTGGGTGGGCATTAGCACTGTGGAAGAGCAGCATGATCAATCAAACTGCTCAGTTGCATGATGGCTTTGCTAAGAGTCTTTATGTTCAGAATCTGGGCTTTTTTTCAGCACGTCAGTGTGTTCAGGACAGAGGGGTTGTTCATTAGTCACTGGCAGAAGACAGGCAGGCAATGCACAGGCTCATACTACCTTTTTTAGCATTTCCAATTACACTTTGATGGTAACTGTGCATGGTGGTATATGACAAAAGTTGAGAGCTAACAGAAGAGAAACGGTCCAAAAAGTTTAGATATGAATGAGTTGGCAACACAAAACAAGAACAGCAGGGAAAACAATAAAAGCCATTACAGCCCAATAAATCAAGAAAACCTTCAGTAACCCACAATTTTGATGGCAAAATTTTCAGAAGCTGTTGACTGCTTTGGCAGACAAAACACATTAACTTTCTGTGGACTGAGGTTCCTAAGCAGGTGAGTCATGTTCAAAAATGAGACAAAGCTGACTAAATCTTTCAAATGCTTTTGAAATTTTTCCCCACAGTTACTTGTGGTCCTCCAAGTCAGATGTTGATGCAGACCAGAGGGATTATGGTTATTCACATGTTTTCACTGGGTGGACCATTTATTGTCACAGCATGAAGCCAAGTGTTCTGGCATGTTGCAAGCACAATGGAAGAAAACAATTAGTATCTGTAGAAATAAGTCCTTGTGCGCATCCCCATCACCATTATCTTTTAACAGCATCTTGATTGCCAAGGCATAAGTATCACTTATCATTCACAGAAATCTTAAATTTTGAAGTGGTTATTCAGGTTTCTCTGCCATACCTTGTATTAGTTGTAATGCATTTCCATGACAGGAACAAACAGCTTTAAAATAATGTCCAGCAGTCAAAATTTTATTGCATAGCCTCTGTGGTTATAAACCATGTCACATGTAGGCCAAGAGTACTTCAGCATTTCGCAGATAAACACATACACACTCTTTATCCTTAACAGCTATGTTACTCTGAGAAAAAAAGGTAGCAGCAGCTTGAGTGGCATTAAAATGAAGGAAAAGTGCAAATAAAATTCAGATTTATTTCAGTTTCATTTCTACTTAACTGCAGTTATTCATAACATCTAAATGCACATTCACTGCAGTTTCTAGGTGCAATATAGTAGTTTTTATGCAGTTAAAATGAGTTTATGTACAAGAGAATTGCCACAAGCCAATTCAAAACTGCTTTTCAAAACCCCTTTTCCAAACTAAGTTGTATAGGAATAATTCTATTTGTGTTGTGTCAGCTGGCCCAGAACTACAAATTTGAAATTACCATGAAGAAATCTAGGATAAAAAAAAAAAAAAAGATATTTGCGGAATCCATATGGAATAGCTAAACATACCACATGCATTAAAAAGACAAAAAAGTCACAACAAACTATTCTTGCTTTGCTTGGAGACACACTTGCAGCGTAAGCATACATCTGCATTCTTAATCCTGATACATTTCTCAGTTATCACACCTTAAGTTTTTTAATGCCCCCCAAGCTCAAATTATTAATCATAATTTACACGTAATACTCTTTAGTTTGTTTTGCGTGCACTTACAAAAACATTAAACTATAAAGATATTAAAGGACTTCTATGATACTTTCTTTCATTATGGTTAAAATAGCTTTTTCTCCGGCATTTCTGGTACATTGGAGAAGGCCCTGTTGCTCTCCACGGTGTTCCACAAAGACATTTTCCTTTGGATTCCCCATAGCTCTTTGCACGGTAATTTCAAAGATGAGGGAATAATCCATTCAGCCTTACTTGCCATCCATGGAAGGAAATGCAATTTCTAGAATCAATAAGAAGTTCAACTTCACCAATCCCCCAAACCGTCTCTGGGAATAGCCTATGATTTTAACATCACTTGATAAGCACATTCTGCCACAGTGAGAATGTGCTGCATGTGCTTCAAATGCAATCAGCCCTTGTCAAGTGCAAGAGTCACACGTGGGAAGTTAATTATTTGCACTTTGGTTGTAATTGGAGACCTCAAGTGAGGTTGTAGAGAGCATAATACAATGTTATTTCAAATTCTCACTAAGTTGTATTCTATGCTCTGAGGAGCTTACAAAACAGCTAACAGAAAATAAAGCAAAGAAAGAGAAGCCAAAAAAAAAAGAATAATTGGTGACAGAGAGTGCCAGGAGGAAGCTGAGACCGGATTCACTCGTATAGAACTTGTGAACAGGAACATGACACTTGCTACTCAGGTCAGTAAACACAAAAGGCTTCAAAATCCGTACTCACAATTCCAGTTCAACAAGAGCTGCCCTTTTTTTTTTTTTTTTTTTTTTTTAAAAAGGGGGATGCAGGAAGAAGCCAAGTCAAGAAGTTTCTAGCATTCCTACTATTGCAACAAACTAAAAATTGTGCAAAGAATCTCAACTCAGAAAATGATCAATGGCTCCCAATCATTATCTGAGCAGAATATTAAAGATGTGCATAATAAAGTAATTTTGATTCATTTTCGAGAAGTGATGGCATTTAGCGAGATTCAGTAAATTGTCCCTTTCAGCACTAATAACATGTTCATAGCTTTCCCCACCAGACTTTCCATAATGGCAATATAATAGGATTGCAATGACAATTAAATGATTGCATATTTTAGGGCAATGGAGGGTATCCACTAGGGCATGAACCATTAGCAAAGTGGTAACGTCATCACAGGAATTTTCATGCTTTGGCACAGCAACTGATAAAGCAGAAGCACTGGAAGAGAGCAGGTATTCAATTCTTGTACCATCTTCTTGACTTAAGAAGGCAGAAAAATGGAAACTGATAGTGAATATTAAAATATCCAACAAAAATTGAAGTTTGCTTTCAGCCCTTCCTCCCCCCCCGCCACCCGTCAGAGGGGTTCACCTAAGACCACGTGTAGCCTTTGCTGACAAACAGTTCAGAAAAGGGAGGTTCCTCCTCTTCCCTTCCACAAGTCCCAAGCTGTGAACTCTCTCAAAGGCTACCCTTCACACTCTCCTCTAAACGAACAACTGGTCTCCAGCACGCACTGCAGATGGATTTGTAGTAACACCAGGCTGTACAGCTGTGCATATCTGCCATACATTGCTGGAAGGAGACTTTCATTTAAAATTTAGTGTTGGTGTAAAGTGCTTGAATTGACAGCCTGGGAAAGGCTCCAGAACCGCCCTTTTGGAGAAGTAAGCTTATCTTCTCTGGACATCGGTGACCTGCTCCAGTGTTTTGCTGAGCTTATAATCAGCGTGAAATGGAATCCAGTCTGACACCAAAGGAGTGGGCAGCTACACTGTTTTTCACCGGTTAGAACCAGCCCTTGGGTACTTGCTACAGCACAGAACCAGTCTCTCGCAGAACCTCTTCTGCTGGCAGAACTTCATTCCCTGACATAAATGGCCTGGGAAACCGTTCCTAAACAAGACATTTATTTATGGAAGGGAGGAAATATGACTGCCAAAGGAATGAATAAAAAGGAAAGAAAACCCAAAGTTATTTTGTGGCTTTCTACCAAAATTAACGCATCTGAGCTTCTGCACTAGCAATAAAGACAAAGGTATCTGCACCAAGTGTTAGAAGATTCCCAAAGAGAGTTCAGACTCAGCATAAATCTGGTCACTTATTTAGCTGAGATATCACAACAAATGGTAAATATTGTAAAATGTAAAATGCATGGCTAAGTTTAGATGCTGTCAAAACAAGAGTTATCTCATAGATCTAAGTTTACCTCCCTAATGCATAACTGCAGAACTGCAGGAAACACTGATATAAGAGAATACCGAGTTCCATCATATTAAACATCATTTCAAGAAAGCATAGACATTTTTCATCCTTTGCTTAAGAAAAAAATGCATTAAAAAAAATGAAACAGCAATCACAGAAAAAGAATATGGGGGAAAAAACATATGCATGAGAGAATGTTTTTCCTACTTTCTTCCTATTTGATTACAGCTGGAGGATAGAAACCAAAAGACATTTGTTATATTGCTGCATAATCCCATTTGCAATGATCACTCTCTGATGTGGCAGATAGAAGGGTGTATTAGAATGCCATTAAGTATTTGTTATTCCTTTATTTTATACGTACAACTTGTGACTGATATCTGCTGACGAAGTATTCCATAACAACTCTGGAAGTGCTCGCGCATATACATAGATATACATGCAGTACATCACATGTGGTCGTGCCATTATTTCACAACCCTAGAAAACAATTCTGCTAGAATTAAGGACACTTGGTGCTAAAGCTCAGTAAACCCTTAGAATTCAGACAGGAAAGAAAAAAAAATCATTTTCTTTCTTTGAAAGCCAGTGAAATGAAAATGAAGTTAAAATCAGCATTAAACTGTCAAAAGTTATCTAAGAAAGTTTTTTAAGACATTTGTCATACTTCAAAACATCAGATGGAAATTCATTGGGGTGGAAGCTCTTCAGGGCCACAGTAGCCACTTACTCTTTGTGTAGCACTGTGCCAAAGGGACCTTGGTCCCACCCTAGGCTTGTAGGCACTACTAGAATAAGAAACAAAATGGCTGTCCTCTACCAAATCAGTGCAATAATTGTTCACTACCTTGTTCAGAGAAGGGCTTGACTCAGAGTCCACTTAGGTCCCTTTCCAATTAACGTAACATCTTCACAGACCCCAATCGAAAGACTGCAATCCTGCTTATCATATCAGTCAGTGCCTTTCCTCCTTTATTAGTGGGAAATACAAATTACATTATTTCAGTCAGAGGATACCGATGCTGAAGAAAAGTAAGTCAACAACGATCTCCAGCTTGTCAAAGAGGAGCTGAACAAATTAATGTATGCCATAATAGAGACACATCCTGCTTGTTAATGACTAGAACTCATCTTCTAGAGTGACAATTGAGGCTGAAGTCTACTCATTATATGAAAGTCACTCTATGATTTCTGAATTTTAACTCCCCTTTCACCTGTCTCTTCCTAGCACACAAAACTTACCTATTTGAGCTTGTCCTCCAGGAACTGAAACCTGCAACAGTTTTCAGTGACTTTTTCTTTGTTCCCCAGTAGCTGAAATACTATAAAACTACTTTGGAGCTAACTGCTAACTACCTCTAGAACCATAATGCTGGAACAACGAACATCTGCTGGTAACACATCCTGGAATGCATTATTTATTTATTACTTGAAAGGAATACATAAGAACCTGTACTCCTACAGTGTATTTCTCTCTGCATGCTACTGAGATAGCTCTTAAAAATAGCAAAGGGACAGGAAAGAAAGTTTGAAAGAGGTTCTTCCAGGCCTGACACATATCTAGTAGGCATTAAAGACTGGATCAGGTGTCTTGGCATATGGGACTCCCTGAGAGATGTCAACACATGATTCTACCTAGCGAGAAATAAAGCTTCCTAGGCATGCAAAGCAGTCTATCACATTCATCCAAAGAGCAACAGAAAGAAGATTAGAGAAAAGCAGCAATTTGAGAACAACATGAGTCCTTGATGGCTTCCTAAGTAAATACCAGGTGTTGAAATAGCTTTAAAAAAAGGAACAAATAACCCCCCAACACACACTCCATTTTGGCAAGAATTTAATGGAGTAGATGGAACAATTTTGTAGTTTTCCTTCCACACAGCCTATGTTGCAAACGTGTAATATGTAGTGTATTTCAGACTAAGAAACTAGGTTCAGTAAACAAGTCTTTAAAAGACAGACCCCACTGAAGAACAGCAGCAACCCACTTTTTAAAAAAAGCAGCAGCAAAACAGGATAAATGCATCCAAGTATCAAGACAAATATTGTTTCAAAACAACTCAAAAACATTGCATGCAAATCCTTTATCTCTAGGAGAACAAAAATAAATATTTACTGTGTGCCAAATAAAATTAAGAGGTATTTGGCACTGAAGGGAGAAAAGCACTTTGAAACATCACATCTCATAGCTGCAAACAGAAGAGGGCTTCTACAATTGGAAAATGTCTTAAGAACATCGTTTCACTTTTTAACATTACTAATGAAGAACTTCAAAAACCAAAATTAAAACTCAGAGAAAAAAAGTGTTAACAAATAAAAGCACTTTTGATTAGTTAACCAAGTTATTTTTAATTGCAGCAAATACTAAGAAGTCACATTCTCTTTCCCACAGTGATGCTTTACTAGTCATCTGAAAGCTGTCTTGCGTAGGAGCTCTACAGTGCCTCTGCTTGGCTACTGGAGGTACAAATAAGTATGCTACTTCCAATTGTTCAATTGTTTCTAGCACAAAAAAACAGGATTTAATCTAAAAAAAGGACCTTAATATCTCCTGATGATTACCAACACGAAGACCACAGTGCAGAAACATCATCACTACACAACTCTATACAAAGATGAAATAAAGTTTTTTAAAACAAACAAAAAAACCCAAAACCACAACATACCATAGATATTGCATATTTTCTTTACAACAGCCCACAAAGAACTGAAGCCTGGTAGCTTATCAACTGCACTCAATTGCCTGAACGATGTGATTGCACACACCTGCATCTCAATTAAGCTAGTTTGCTGCAGTGAGGCTACCTCACTCATTTTTAGATGTAACCTGGGCAGAACTGATTTCCAACCTGCCCCCTATTCACTGCAAAAGATAAGATAGATTTAAAAACATTCAAAACCATCAGAACAAAGATGTGATTTCTGCCTCTGAAAGGAGAATTTCCACTGTACATGGTGGGTGCACCAAATCCAACATACTGAAGGCACAGTTTGCCCCCAAACTAATAACGATCATAGCCCAAGTTAAGCTTGGAAGAAGCAAAGGAACTCTCATGAATTTCATTAGGGCTTTTCCAATATGGATCTCACTCAAATTTGGCCCAAACAATTATGGAATAAGCAAAACAATACTTAGGCTATCATTTCTACAGCTAAAGGTGTAGAAAACCTTTTCTAAACCTTTCCTTACCCCTTAAACTTTGCTTATAGCAGTATGTTCTTTTAGTTACATAAAGAGCACGTTTTAATTATTTAGATATGTTACATAAGGAAAGAAGATGGTTAACACATTTAATGTGCATGTGCAAATTAGTTTGGCACCACTTCTATTGCCCTAGCGTACAAGTTTAGAAATGCTTTCGTGACACCCCTCTCCCCAATTAGTTCTTATGTCTCCTTCATTATTTCCTCATCATCTAATTCTGTAATTCAAAGATGAAGAAAAGACAATGAAAGTAGGACATTTCTTCTTAGGGCCACATTATGTAGCATGCCCTGAAGACCTGGCACACATTTCAGGGCATTAACAGGAAGGCTTCTTCTTTGCTGTAAATATACGAGTAATGCATTTTTAAGGCCTCCGATAGGAATTTCAGGACTGCCACATTCTTTTACATACTATAATCCAACATACCTGTGTTGCATTAATACAACTTTATGATCCAGGAAATAATGTGCCTTAAAAAAAAAATATACATAAAATCTGTGTAGCCCAGTAAGGTACAAAAGTAATGAGTTGCATGCCTGGTCTGTCCCATTTTTCTATGGAATTGCAGCAGGCTGGAGAAATGGATTTTGAAGCCTTGCCATTAGGAAACAAAGAGAAGGACCACAGAGCATTTCTAGCTCTGGTCAGGGCAATCTCTTGGATTTAGAGCCTTGCTCTCACAGTTGTGGCACCTGGCCAAAGACTTGAAGATCCATGCTAAACTTCCACCATGTGAACACTGAACACAACCTGGATACAGAATAGGCCATGAAACAAGAGTCAGTCCTTCATGGCCACAGGGTGACACAAAACACTATATTAACCAGCTTTCTGCGTGCTGGATCATATACAGCTCTGGCCATATCTTGTCAGTATTACGGGATTCAGGACTGTTATCCAATACAATGCACAAAGACTTACTTGAAGCTGTAATAACAATACCTTCCCAATGAGAATTACCAACTACAGGTGCTCTGCAAAGGAGCACCTGTACTCTGGGAGATTGGGGGAAAAGCTCAAATTTGAAACAATTTCCTGTCAGGAAGCATAGAAAAAAATAGGAGGGTTTTTTTCCCTAAAGCTTTTATTTAAATGAAAGGAGCCTTTGAGCCATTGTTAATGTAAGAGATATGCATTCACATGAATGTGGATTGCTAGAACAGTTTTTGTAAAGTGAGTATATGGAGTTTTGAAACAACTAAATGTACAAAAATGCTCAATTTCACTTTAAATTGCTCCAGGAAAAAAAAAAAAAAAAAAACCATGCCATAATTCCAAACCCAAATCACAACCTGTTGAAATATTAGCCTTAATATCTCACCAGCCAAATGAACAGTCATCCACCTTTCTGAGCGGGTATGTTAAATCAAACCATCTATAACGAGACCGCCTTCCTATTTGCCAAACAGCATTGGCTGGCCAAGTCTATAGCAGTTGGCTGATTGCAGATGTCTCAAGGACAGACAGGCATTTTGAGAATCCAAAGCACTGGCAAACACCTTGATAATCTAGTTTATAGCATTACAGGCAATCTGTACATGAGGCAATGGACCTACTACTACGCGTTGGTGCACATCTCTGCTGGAGCCAAAATAGCAACATGAGTGCACTCAGTTACACACAATGCATGGGGAAAACAACAGCAAAGGCATTCTTTGGTTTGCTGTTTTGAAGTAACTAAGTATTTTTCATCAGTATTTCCAGTTGAAGGCAATTTATTCACCCTCCTGAGGAGATCCAGCACTTGATCAAATGCTGGTTACACTGGTTCTCCAAAGCTTTGATTTTCATCAGCATCTTTGGATTTGCATCTTTCTTGGGCTTTCTTGTCTCTACTCTCCAGAGCTATCCATGACCTAAACAGCTGAAGCCCAATAATCCCACCCTCCTAAGCAGAAGTTACCCTCATTAAACCCTCTTGTTTGTTACATTCGTGTTATTTAACAACCACCACCTAAACACAGTGAACTGCCACATTGCAGTGAAGTCCCATAACTCTGAGCTTCTTTTAATATTCTGCAAATCACTTTCTTCAAGTGTTTTCACATTGTTCCATAGTGTTGCTGTGGCGTTCCAGCTACCTCAGACGTTCAGTGACTGTTACTCAAAGTGATTTAGAGCATGCTGCTCCATATAATCTGAAACAAGGTCAACAAAACCTGTATTTTTAAACTGAGGGGCAAGCAGACAGAGAATCATCAGCAGTCACTGTCTAGGCTGTCCCAGGAATAACCCAGGACCACGTAAGGTTGCTGGGTTTTGTTTTAAATACTGCTTGGTCTCCCTCAAGAGAATATTTCCGGAAGAGCAAGGAAATAGCTGATGTCAGGAACTCTCTTGAATAGCCTGTGCTTGCTAAGCAGCTCAGTTAACCTAGATCTGGATGTTTAATAATAGAGAAGACACAGGTGAAGTGTTATACTAAGATACCATGCTAGGTTAAACCCTGAATTTCTCCAAATAATGGCTGTTAACCACTCACTGAAAATTTTGGCCAAATTTGTTCTGCCATCTGCATATAGATATTCCAATGCAGTGGTTTTACACATTTAAAAATGCAGCTGATCTTCATAGTCTAAAATGTATGCATCATGTCAAGTGGCTGTTTCCAACCTGGTAATGATACATTTTTAAGTTGTAGGAAATATTTACAAACTAATTGATCGCTGCTGCAACAGTACCTGACTGTGAAGCATTTCAAACTCTATAATGGGTCTGTGTGGATCTACAACATTCATTTAATCAGCTGTAAGCAAATGAGGTATTGCATATGCATCCAGTCCGCACTGGATGCCACGGATGACTGCAAAGGACCCATAGCTCTGACTGAAGAAAACACAAAAAGGCTATCATTAGAGTAGCTACATAAAAATATTTATAGTGGATGGGGAAGGAGAATACTAAAGTTCAGAGCAAAAAGTAGCAAGTCCAACTGCAGTACATATATTAATATATCATTCACTAAAACTTCTTCAACACAATAATAGATTTATATCCACAGTATGGCTGAAACTAACATCTCCATTGGTTGTCTCTCTACATCTCAGTTTTGCCTCTTTATAAATTCACCTCTGCAGCATGCAGGGGAAAAATCAGCCTGAGTCTTAAAACTACAATCCAAAAGAACAGAAAAAAGAATACATTCTTATGATATGTATATATGAAAGAGTTAATGCTAAATCATTAATTAAATCTCAGAGGTGCTGAATACACGCATTAATTGTCACTGCTCAACACTTCTAAGATTTTCCCACACCCCATAAAACTGTTCCTGTAGGTTTGATTTTTTTTTTTTTATTGCACCATGTGTTGTGCAGAAGGCATGCACAAATCTTCAAAAAGCAGCTTCCAAAAAAATCCTGGTGAACACTGCACAGAAGGCTCCTCTGAAGACAAAGAACAAGACATCAGTGTCTCATCTGCTGTGAATTAGTTTGCTTTTTTTCCTTCAAGAACTCTCAATATGAGAATCCGATCAACAGTTAATCTCTCTGAGCAGACACCGCTTTGTTATCCTCTGTGGTAGTTCTCTGCTGCTGGGGTAATTTGTTGCTGAACAATTGAGGCAAATACTTGGCTCACGATAGAAAGAAGTAAGATTAGTCTGTAATTGGAATATTTTGTCTCATTTATTCTTGAAGATGTGCCATATTACACTCCATCAGCCAGGGGTTATTGTTTTATGAAATCAAGCTGCACCTGGCATTGCGTTGTATAAAACTTAAAGTGCTGCTGTTTGCAATCTAGCTTTCTATTTACCCAGACTCTACTACCAATGAATGTCTCATCCTGTGGTGTAACCTTCACCACCCTCAACTAATTATCCTAGATAATCTTCCATTAAAAAAATATATACATATAATTTTCCAGGACAACTATAAAGTTTAGCCATAATACCAAACACAGAACTGTCATGGATCAAAGTAATCCACATACTTTTCTCCATACATTCATTTTCTACTTCCAGCAAGTTTCCAAGATGATCTCTTCTTTTACATCTTTAAGCAATTACTACTGCAAATGAAAAATTTATATGCCAAGCTAACTGATTGTATCACTATTTCCTTTAGTTTGACCTCTAGATATTATTTTTGTGCTCCGAGATGATTGCAGGCATAAAAACAAGAGGGTATTTAAAATTCAGCTGCATTTATGACATACTGGTGTATCTTACACCACATGTGACAGCATATTTTTAGAAAGTATATTTAAAGGAACTTTTAGGATAAGTCCTAACTTTCAGTATTTAGAGGTGCCTGATAGAATAGAAACTTTCATTCTCATTATCTAATTTTACGTAAGTGCTATTGTACCTGCTGCAAAATCCACCCTTGAAAGACATACTGCAAAAAGGAGTAAAGACACATTGAAACATGTGCAGCAACATTTGTAGGTAGCTAGTTCCAACCCATCGTCTTGTACATACACAAAGTTGACACATATTTTGATGTTTTTAATTAAGTCAAGTTTTTACTGTGAAGTTTATACTAACTTCACTACTGCAAAGTCAAATGTTTACACTGTTAAAATAACTAGTCCTAATAGATAGAAAAGAATCAACATTCATAGATAAACCCTGTTTCTAAGATGTCAGGTGGCAAGGGTAGAAGAAAGGATTTTACGCTGGTCCTGTATAAAGCATTACAGTATCAAAAGAGGATAAAAAGAAGGGTTTTGCTTGGTTTCATAAAGATTTGGCCAGGGCAGGAAGAGCATGGTCAGTTCTTTAACCTAAAAAAAGATGAGAATAAAAGAAAATTAGACAGACAATGAGACACAAACAAGATTTAGTTTAAACTCAAAGTTCTATGATTTTCCTGATATTAACGCATTTCTATGTAACCAGATAAGACAAAGCATATTCTTGCTGCGTATGGTATTTCCCACCCATTCCCTAAGACTTATTAACTCTACTCAATTTTAAATAACATTATTTTAAACATCCACAGACATCTGATAGCTGAACATTAACGTTAGATATAAAAGAGAAGTGCTTGAGTTTTTATTAACAGTAACAAACTGCATTTTTAAAAGCATTTCAGACTGTGGCAGTAGCAGTAAGGAACAGGCTACAGCTAAAAGGAAAAAATAAACATACTGAAGAATCAAATAGAAGGCTGCAAAGATACAGGATCTAGTAAAGGAAATATAAACTAATCTCATATTTCCACTATAAAACAAATGCTGTCACCCCAGAGACAGCCTTTTTCACCCCATGTATAGCAGAGTACCACAAAAAGGTCCTGAATACCACTGAAAAAGTGCTCCCATTCTTGCAGTGCTAGATCTAAGTATGCCTTCTTAGCAGCTGAATTTTATGTTATGGTCAAGCCTGAGATTTGTCCAAGCACAAGGAATACATCTGTTTGTCTTTGCAAAATCGATTGCAGGATATGGGACATAATGAACATTATTAGTTTGATCTATTGTTATTAAGCAAGCTCCTAAATAGGTTCAGTTTATTTAACAGCTTATTTTCGTGGCTATATAGATTTTCCCGTGTACACTCCCCTTGAAACCTGGTTTACCTAATCCCCCACGAAAGCTTTTAACATAGACAAAACACTTCGAATTACAAGTTCAATTGAAAATCATGAGCTATTAAAAACAGGTGAAAATCCAGTGTATACAGTTAAATGTCACCCAGCACTACCAAAAATTACTTGATGATCCCAACTGATCTCTTTGCTAGTGGACAGTCTTTGCTCCCAGAGTGAACCATTTGTGTCTGCAGCACTTGTGCTCAAGCAGCCATCACAAAGCGTTGAAGACTTTCAAGGTTTATAAGGTGGGAGTCATTGTAGCACAATGCTGTCTCGCACCTTACAAGTAGACCAAGCAGGACACCCGTGTCTTGCCAGCAGTCTCACTGCCTAGCTACAGCTTTTCAATTGCTTAAGAAGCACCTGCCCATCAGTAAGGCAAAGCGCAGTTTCCATCCGCTCTCCTGCTTGTGCACGTACTTGCACTGTGCCTCACGCTCCTCACCCACAGGAGCCATCTGCTGTGGCCAGCTTTTCCTCATCAGCTAGGTGGAGAGAGTAATTTGGTTTTCTGTACCTTCCCATTGCTCCCATCTCTGTCTGATATATAGCTGGTTTAAGGCCAATTCAAAGGCTTTCCCTGAAGTTGTGTAAGCACTACATTTTTTTTTTTTTTTAAGAAAAAAAAAAAAAAAGCAAGCCTTTTTCCTTCTAGACACATTCAAAGGAAGAGGTTGTCCTGTTCAGATCAGACAAGGTAGTCATCATCATTACAATCTATTCACCATAGCTTTATTTGATTAGTAATTATGTCTGGAATGATGCTAGGGAAAAAATGAAGCTGAAAGACCTCCTTGTGCCAGACAGTGCTGTACACAGACAAAGTACCTTCAACTCCAAGCTGTAAGGCTCTTAGGGCAAAATCTTTGTCCCATGAAAATGAAGAGGGAGCATTACTTCCAAAGCTCCACATGATCCATAGCACCTAGGGAAGCTGGCCTCCATGCGGCATAGGGGCAGTAATCACACCTTCTCCCCAGGGACACCCATGCACTCCCCAGGTTACTGTAGGTATCGTATTGGTATATGCGCTCCATCTCCCTCAGATGCCTTCTGGCAAGAAAGGAGAAAAGTTGGCTGCATGCCCACCTACACAAATTGAATTTTAAAGGACATGTTTTAAAACTTTTTCACTCTCAAATGCCTAAAAAAAAAAAAAAAAAAAAAAGGGTTAAAAGCCACTAGGTCAGTTTTCAAGTTACTGGCACAGCAGATGGGAAAGTTTTAGTTAATTTTTTATTTATTCTCTTAACATTGACAGCAAGCTGCTTTCCTTTTTTCCCCTCCTTGACATTATCCAAACTGGTGTGCCTGGGAAGTCAAACCACTTCTAGTCTGTTCACTTCAGAGTATACCCATGTGGGGGGTGGCAGTCTGCCATAACACAGCATCATAACTTAAGGTGACAGCTCCTTTGGAGAGACACAACAACAGTGTCCCTTTGCTCATCCTCAGCAAGTTCAGGATCCCATGCTGACATCTCCACATCCATTTTCACAGCCCTTATTCCAAGGGGGAGGAAGTACATGCTTTCATCTTTTCTCTCCCCCAGCATTTTCCTTTGTTTGCCTAAAAAGAAGAGCCAGATCATGAGTTTTCAGCAACATTTTGTACAAAAGTGTGTCAGAAGCCATTACCTGGAGGTGCTGATTACTGCATTCAAGACAAGTTGGCAACTGGTATTTCTTTGGAATGGCTACAGACAAAAATAGTCTGAGTTGCTGCTAGGTTTTAAAACTGATTTCTCTAAAGCAATATTTTTCAGAATGAAAGGAATTGTCAGAACCAACAAATTGCACACGAGATACGAAAGAAAAGGTAAGTATTTCTATCCCAGGGATACAGCCCAAAAATGTGAGACATGGCTCTGGAAAAAGAAAAAAAAATTCAGTGGCAGTTTAAAAAAAAAAAAAAAAAAAAAGAAACCAGCAAAGTTATTGAAAGAAACATCAGAAACGAGAACCCAAAGATGAGGTTAAAGGCTACAGCACATATACTCATTCACTGGTAGTTAATAGCTCAGATCTCAAGAGGTTGCTGGGGACAGTTGCTAGGTAGGTAACACTACTACATTTTAAAGGCACTTTCAGACCACAGGATAGAAAATGTAGGATGTATTCTTGTTGTTGCTGCTCTGAGGACATACCAAGTATGAGTATAACCACCTGTAAAGCAAGAGTGAAGGTAGTGGCCTTTCATAAAGCCATTTGAGACTTAGTAATAACATCTATGATCTGATATTTAAAGAACTTGGAAATTCTAGAATTCTTGCCTAGATGGGACACAAGCAAGGTGCAAAAGTGACTGCAACATCCACCCCAGATCTACAGCATGAGCTGTTTCCTCTTAGACAATTTGCCTAGTTCACCTTTCTCATAGTTTCTTCTACAAACAGATAATATTTGTTAGGTCCAGTAATTTCAAGCATAGGGTAATACTTCAAAAGCATAATACCCTGCCAGAGATAAGGACTTGAATTTTAAAAGGCAGTGTGATTTACAAGCAAGTTTCACTGTACTTTGTATCATGTTACACTTGCTCTCTGCCTTCTGTATGCTGGTAAACTTCATTCCAGTTGGCAGTTTCCATTGTTTCTATACTGCAAATTGAAGTGGTGCTTTTGCAGAATTCTAACTCCTCTTATTGTTTCAATTCCAAGCTAAGTTTCAGTCCATGAATAATGTTAAAAATCAAAAAGCAGAAGTATGTATATTTGCTGCCCAGATGTTATTTATGTCAGCTTAGAAAAAAAATCAGACACTGGCAGCTCGTGAGGTAATCAAATATTTTCTGTTCATCTCATATTGATCTTGCAAAAATTTAGCTTGCTTGATTGAAAACAAGTTGTTAAAGGAAAAGTGTAGCCTCTCTTCCCAGTAGTTACCAAGCCAGCTGGCTAGCGTTTAAGTATAGACATTAAAGGGCTTATTAAATAATTTTCTTACATAGTAGAGTTAGTGTATAATTATTCTTTTCTCTGCCATAGATGGGTACTTGCTAGAATTTAGGTCCAGTAGTTGGAAGAAGTCTGCCTTTCAGGGTTGTGGGTCTCCTTCACCTTTGTAAAGTATTATGCGCCACACAATGAGCAAAGAGCTATCATACTGGTTCAGGCAAGGGTTCATCAAGACCAGTCTGCCATCTCCAACACTGGCCACAAGCAGATAGCCAGGCAAGAACAGGAACAGTGTCAACTCATGTAACACTTTGACTCCTTTCCCGGTCTCCAACTATATTCAGCTCAGGAGAGAGTTCCTGATCCCAGCTTGATTTATCTAGAAGCCTTCCAATGGATCTCACTCACTTCCAAGTGCTTGCACCAGAAAAGAGCATTGTAAAAGCTAAACACTTACTTACTTTTGCCTAAGCCTGTTGTCACAAACCAGATTCTCACAGAAACCGGGCATCTTTCATAAAAACATTTTGAGGCTGTCTTAGTCATTGCTATCACCAGCCACAAATTAATCCCAACTGTCATTGGATGTGGCTGCTCAAAAAGTGATATGGCCAAGCCACTGAGTAAGAGATCTCTACTGGGGCTGAATGTCCCCACCAGGGCTACCGCCCTAGGTCTGCAGCCTTAGCTTGTGTTATACTGCAACTTCTTTGGCATCTTCTCCTGAGACATCAGCTCTACAACTTAACCTGCCAGGATTCTGTTCATCTTCATGGGTGAACTGATTTTGTTTCGTTTCCTTTTTAACCAGAGCTGAGCATGCATAGCAGTCATTATTTCACTTGGACAATGAAGTCAATCTGACCCTGTATGCAGTAGTTACTGTGCTTGCTTAAACTGCATTTGATTCACTGCAGAGACACAAGCTGTGCAACAAGGTTCCTGGATCAGCAAGGACAGCCCTGCACTCACACAGTCAGAGCTCAGGCAAACCCAGACCTTCTACATCATTTCCATCTGATCTGGGATACATGCACATCACCAACATAGTATTTCTAAGCCACCTCAGAGGGGAAATCCTCTTTGTTTTATCCAACATTGATCAACACATCTGTATAATTTCCCTTTGATTAATGGCTTGATCTTATACCCGTATTGGCTATTTTTCTTTTTTTTTTTTTTTAATGGGATATATTTTTCCTATTGGCTAAAGAGTCATGTAAAAGCTCACTTTCTTGTTCTATTCCAGGTTTCAGTTGGTCAGAAATGCAGCGGGCCAGTTCCCTACTGCAGTTATACCAGTGAATCTGTCCCTGTGAATGTGTCTTCTCCTGGAAGGGAAACTAGGGAAGAGAGAATTTCAGCCCATCTGTTCTGTCCAAAATTAGGAATTACAGAGGAGTGTGAGAATAAGAAAAAAACCCAAAAAACTAAAGCCCTACAATCCCATAAACTCTACCCACACTTGAATTGAATCTTATTTTGCCTGAACTAGTTCTTCTATCCCTACTAAAGCCACTTCAAATTCTCCAGTACCTTTTTACAACTTAAAATTTTAATTGGAAACAAACTGCTGTGTGAACTGAATAGATCACATTAGATCTAGATAACAGAATAATAGAAAGATATGCATCAGACTCGGATAGTTTGGAGTTGAAGTTCAGATGTCTAGACATTTCTAAATTATCAAAATTCCTTCTTATTGGTGAGAAAGCAGCTTGTATTGAATTCTAAGCTAGAAAGACTTGCAGGGAAAGGCAGGATGAAGAGAGGGACTGTGCTGTGCACACAGCCGTGCTATTTACAACATTCTGTTTCACATGTTACAGTTCAAATCCACTTGTCTAAAGCTGATGCAATTCAACAGAGTGAAACTATTCCAGCAGTTGTGGCTATTCTGCTTCATTATTCTTCTTCAGTAAAGCAGGTACGTTAAGGTTCAAAACTTTTGAACTGTGTCCTCAGTACTCTCAACTCAATTTCCTAGCAACTTTCACAGTAAAAATAGGACAAAAACGGTTGCATTTACTAAAGGAAAGTTATCCCATGATTTCCCTCCTGTCTCTTTTTACCAAAAAAAAAAAAGGGAATTTACTATGAAATGATGCTCAGTTTGAAGTAGACAAGCTCTTCAGTTGAAACCGAGAGGGTTCCCCCCACCTTGCTTCTTGTAGTCTCAGTAATTAGAAAAGAGCAACTAAAGGTACAGAAGCGTACAATGAAGTGATTCTGGAGAGAGCTACAAAATACTGGTCCCCAAGGGTGCAATTACAGCATTCTAGTGAAGGGACCTGTAGGAAAGGCAGGTATGCAAACATTACACACAGGGCTTTAAAGACACGTGAAAAAACACACAGATATTTGCAAAAGTGGTCTTTGATTTTTGCTGCATGGTATACTCCTCAGCTTATTTTCACAAGCAAACAAAAAAACCTCTTGTCAGAGTCTGATTTCCCTCTCTATTCTCTCTTTTCCTTTTTCCCTTCCTACTGCAACTATCATGCATTTTAGAGACTTCTGTCACACAGATTTGTCACCCATAATGACCAGAGAAAGCATGTGACGCAAGGCACGTGATCCATACCATAAATAATTCAGGCAAGTAGAACTTAGTTTTCCTTGGGATGAGTGAACCAAGGTAATCAAAACCAGGCATCATCCCCCAGATCTCTCTGGAACAATATAATTGTCCATAATCCAGCCCTCTCTGCCCAACCTTTTTATTTGATCCTGTACTTAACTTCCAAACAACATGAACTGTCAAAAAGTGATTTTCTGTATTTTTGGAGGACTCCTTGGCTTGCAGTATCCAGGAATGCAAGGTCTGTGGAATTACTCATCAGAAATAATGCATGCTTTATCATGCAAAAATGAGACTTTGCAAGGTGGGCACTACAGCCCACTTTGATCAGGCTCAGAAAGTCCTTGGTAGAACGGTGGGAGGCACAAGTTCAACAAGAGTTAGCTCAGTACTTTCCAATAGTGTTTTTCTTGTAAGCTGATGAATACTTTGAATATACTTCACTGCCACAAAATTCATATCTACGTATATGTTCAGGACAGCAATTGTTTCAATTTACTTATCAGCATGAACTATATCCACTGAAAACAATATATTTTTACTGATCCCCTTCTCTTTCAAAAATCAAGTTTCAGTTAAATTAAGGGAACATGTACATACTGATTGAAGCAGCAGCTAAAATGTACAAGACCTGAAAACTGCATGAGGAACAGTTTTCTTAAAACATGCCTCATTGGAAAATACCACCAACAGCAGGATGGGACCTCCAGTAAACACTTCTCATTGAAATTAAGGAAACAGCTAGAAAAGGTGCCTTAGGAACCATATCAGAACACATCAAACTACAGTCTCTTTATTTAAATGCATGAGGTGCAAGCTAAAATATAGATATTTATATACCAACCAGCAATTAATTCCAGATAGTAGTATCTGCCATTAGCACCCAATTAGTGGTCAGTGTTGTTTTCTGACTACTGTATCTTAAAGGGATATGACAATATATGCAGTCCCCAATGCATTCGTACAGTGGTTAGAGACAAATCAAATCTGCTTTTAATTTGAAGTATTGTACACATTATTTGAACAGCTTAATTAACTTATCCAGCTTTTAAGTAGTACTTGCAAATGCTGTTATACAAATAGGAAGGCACAGTTATCACAGAGTAAAAACATGATCATTGCATCTGAATGATCTTTAACAATCAACATCTTGTTAGCCTATGTGGTTTGCTGTTATTTGGAGTCATGAGCTGGTCAGAAACGGAGATCCAGCAGCTGAGTATTCTCTCTATGCAGCACTGGCTGCTTACAGGGGACATATGAAGAGATCTCTCTAAGCACAAAACTTCAAGGCAAGAGTCAGATTCCTTAGTCACTATTCCAACACTGTCAGCACAGCCATTGCTCTTTAAAATGTTCTTCCTATTCCATGACCCTGGGAGAAAGGCAAGAAGTTTATTTCTTGTGTTTGTGGCTCTGTTGTGCTCTTTGCCTATTCCAACTGATTGAAAAGTACATAGTTACAACCACAGTTAAATAACCACAGCACCTATACTTAGTCCAGTCTTTGGAGAGGAACTTCCATGGGCTTAGCCATCACTATGTAAGCAGGGAGAATAGTTCACTCCTCCTCTGCTTTGAAATGAAAGGAAAACAGAAGGTTTGTCCAGTGGCTTTAATAAAACATGCTGTGGCCACAAGCTAAAACCTGCATGTCCTCCAAAAAAGACAGTGGAGAACAAAAAAAAATTGTGAAGATGCAAAGTAGGCAATATAACTTTGAAAGCATCTAGTGGTCATTAGACTTTCATTTACTGCTAGAAGATTCTTGGATATTTAATGCCTGTTTCCACTGGGACACATTTTAAGGACCTTTCTGTGATTGATCAGTTCTAGAAGAAGAGAAGCTTTTAGGATTTCTTCTGATATAGAGCATTCTTCTTTAGCCCTTTGGGTTCTGAGATGAAGGGCATCAAATGACTCACTTCCTCAGGAGTGAGCACTGCCTTTTTTTCCATGACTCAGACCATAGGCAAATTCCACATTTGACATAACACTTTTTTGCATTTTGGTCAGATTATTCAGAATACATACACACAAAAAATAAATAGCATAGCCAAGAAGTCAAGTATGCCAGATGTTTCATTGCTTCTGAAGAAGATGAATCAAGGGACCCAAAGTATTAGAAAGACATTCCCAGATCTGCTACTGAATTTCTATGGTATCTTTGAATCTTCATTTCATCTACTCTGTATTTCTTTTGTCTGCTTAGATTCTGAATGCTGGCTTACACAGCCTTTAAGCAGCTTTAAGACTATCAGTGGGCTATTCTGTCAAAGTGGAAAAAAAAAAAAACCACAACATGGGCCATATAGCTAATGGATTTTGAAGAATCCTATGAGTTCTGATGCCTTTAAATGGGCACCCAAATCACTAATTGCTTTTAAAAGGTGGAGCCACTGTGTATCTGAGAAGATGGTCACAGGCAATCCAACACTCTTCACATCGTCTCAAACTCAACTTAAAAACTGACCTGTCAAAATTCAGATACTAAAAAACCCTCTTGTATTTAATGTTGCATTAACACTCAAATGCAGATTTCATTTTACTCATTTTCAGCTATTGTAGAGCTCCATTCACTGTACTATCTTGAATATGTTCTTTTCTATAGGGTGTTCTGAAACATCTGCATACTTTGACAGCTTTTATATTACAGACAAATATAATGAATAAATGTGATTTCCCGCACCCCACCCCACCCCCCCCGGTTTGTTTGAATATTGCTACTCTCCCCACCTTTTCCTGCAAGATAGTATGACACATATAACATGAGTTCCCAAACTGCCTTTCATTTCAGAACAGCATGACACCAGCACAATGATAGAGTTGAAAGCCATAAGAAGTTATCATTACACTCTCAGAAATGCTATCGTAATCAATCTTATGTCATGTATTCACCAGTTAGACATATACCACAAATCAACCACATGTAGCCACAGATAGAAATGACATGATTTAATCCTTGGTGCAATAAGGTAAAATGAATCAAATGCACACTGACAGGAACCTGCACCATAAGCAGTGCACTCAGCTAAAAAAAGTTTGTCATCAGTATGGACAAATCACAAATGGAAAGGCAACCAAGAGTGCTGCCATTTTATCACTGCAGATGCAGAATATATGTTTGAGCCCTAGCCATTTATTCAACAGAAACTGATATACTTTACAAGTTTATTTTACTTGAATCTAGATTACCAAGTAGAGGCAAACTGGGCTATGTTTCTATTGTCCACTACTTTTACTATTACAATGCCTTATTTGGGATTGTAATAAGTAAATATTGAGTCATCTCTTGGCTTTCCCGGTAACATTGAAATAAGGGGAGTTGGACATGTTGGCAGTCCCACTTGACAAAATGAAGATCAGTCCCAGTCATGGCCTTAATTTCTACCCAAGATGATTGGAAGAAGATCCATGGGACAAGAATTAGCTCTAGATATAAGTCTCACTTTACAGAAGGCATTTGTTCTAAATTTGCCTATGTTTGGATTATATAGATCCATCAACCTGCTGTAATTTCAGAGTCTTCATATTATACCACCATCACTTTTTCAAGAATCCACTGTCTGCTGCTGCTATTTTATGACACGGAGTGATCTTTCACTGGAAATAATTTACATTAGATGTTTATCTTGTTTCATTATACTCCCTGATTTGTCTTAGTCTGAATATTCATTTTTGAAAAACTGGAAACAAAAAGCCATGAGGGCTCCTGTGGAGTGAATTGTTTTTACTGTTCGTCTGAAAATGTTAAGTACAGAGTTGTTATTAAGTACAGTGTATTAAGGGCTAAACAGTGCTATTAGTCTAATGTCACCAATTTCTATCTTATTTGCATTAGACTTACCTGAAGTACAAAACATAGCTGTGAAAATTTGTGCCGTTTCCTTTTGCTTCAAAAACCTTCTAGTGCAATACACTAATGTAACACCAGCCATGTGTTATCAAGATGCCTTTGTGTTATTTATTTCATGCAATGCATTCCTTGCCAATTGCTGCATTTTCTAGGTAATGGGAACTTTTTTTTTCCTCTGCTACAAATCAGTATTTATTTTTAAAGCAACAGTGTCCTCTCATCTTGTTAACATGTGTGCATTATATATTAAAAGGTTTTAGCCATGCAGACACTTTTGCTACACAGCATTGTGGAACTTCTATTTAATATTTTTTTCTGAATACTCATGGTCCTCAGACTGCCTGTGTAGTAGTACAGAGTTAAAGCAAAGGAGGCATGTGCGTACATTGAAGTAGCGGAAGTCTGCAAAGAAATCTTAGCAGAACCATTAATTTGAGAAACATGTAGATAGATCCCAAGAGCCAGGCAGGATACATTTCTCCCAGAAATTAAAGGTGGGGAAGGAGCAACTTTCATAAGGCCAAAGGAAACTACTTCTTTAACTCCAAATAACGGGAGAAGGGAACAGTTGTCAGCTAATACCCGCAAGTATTCAGGAATGGAGAGAAGCAGTCCTTCCTTAACCAGAAAAGGAAGTTGCCTGGGCTGACAACTCCCAAGCATTAAGAAAAAAGTTAAAATATAAGTCACTATCTGGACAGGACTCTGTGCTTTAACCTTTACTCCAGAAGCTTACTCTTTAACCTAAAGGTACATATCTCCAAGTATGAAAAAAAGAGCTACTTTTGAGTCCCCAGGAGCTTCAGGAAAGGCTTCCCAAGTGATTTGTTTTGCCAGAGCTTCACGGTGACAAGCAGAAATAAGACTGGGTCCTGCTGATGTAGTCAGAGTCCAGGTGAATCATGCTTATTTGCTGCTTGGAACAAGGGGCTGGGTACAGCTACACAAGGTGGCCTAGTAACTGAGCCAAGCGTATACCAGCCCAAAATGCCTTCTTAGGGGACTGCTGCCTCCAAAACAGAAAACACAGCACCTGCCCAGAGAGGCTGGCAAAAGCACCACAGCAGAAAGAACACTGTCCTCTTTTGAGGAAAATGAACTCTGCTTAAACACAGCTTAAGTTTAGGCTAACAAATTATGCTTCCCAGCCAAAAGCAGCACCAAAAATCATTATCATCTTAATGGGAACTTGTACAGGTATAGTACACAGTAAGAAAACCCTTAGTCCATAAAATAAGTACATATGCATGTTTTTCGTTTTAGTAGCTACCAACTATGGAAAAGTCTTTCTGTTTCTTAAAAATGTATAGTGTTAGACAGGATATCCAATGTAATCATACAGCCACAGCATGAATCATGCAGCAGAATTGGTTACCTGAGCTACAGGTTTCAACAAATGAAAATGCTGAAGTCAAGCCCAGGATATTAGAGTATGAATTTTGCTAGCTCAGTAATGTTTTAGCAGTCATGCACTACTGGGATCTATTGTTTGTCCCCCATCGAAAGGATGATATAACTTACAGCATACAAAGCATTATCTAACAGCAGTTGGGTTTTCCTGAGATTCAGAAGTAAGCTGAGAGAGCAGTTTCTATCAACCTCTGAATTCACTATTTGATGTGAATCTGGCTATTATTTCTAAAAGGTTCTAAAATCATATTGCTGAAAAAGCAAACTTGATATAGAAAAAAAGGATGCAACAAATACAGCGGAAAAAGTAAATTTCTTCCTGCCCTCAGCTGAGACAAAGTTTAGCTTCAACATCATCACATATTAACAATAACTCACTCTTCCTTTTGTAAAGGCCTCCTCCATCTGCAGTTAAATGGACTATAATGTTAGGGAGTGTTCCCCAAAGATGCCATAGTCCTGGTTAATTAATAAAGCAGTCAATAAGATATTTTCATAAGAGAACAGTATACCTATAAAGATTGTATTATTTCCAGTTAAAACATTTCAATATCATAAGCATGTGAAAAAACTGGTATTTATGAAGCCTTACAGGAAAATCACTACCTTACTTGCTTTAATTTTCAACTTATATGTGCCTAAGAAACTGTTATCTGGATGGTGTTTTAAAACAGGCCCCCACTTGCACTGATCACTTTTGAATTGCCTATGTTTTACCTTTAAACCAAGACCACTTTTTTAATAGCCGTTTTTCTCCCTGTCCTCGTTTCAGCTGGGATAGAGTTAATTTTCTTCCTAGTAGCTGGTATAGTGCTGTGGTTTGGATTTAGGATGAGAATAACGTCGATAAAACACTGATGGTTTAGTTATTGCTAGGTAGTGTTTATCCTAGTGAAGGACTTTTCAGCTTCCCATGCTCTGCCAGGTGCACAAGAAGCCGGGAGCGGGCACAGCCAGGACAGCTGACCCCGACTGCCCAAAGGGCTATGCCACACCATATGGCGTCATGCCCAGTATATAAACTGGGGGAAGAAGAAGGAAGGGGGTGATGGAGCCCTGCTTTCCTGGAGATGGCCGAACACCTGCCTGCTAATGGGCAGTAGTGAATGAATTCCTTTTGTTTTGCTTTGCTTGCGTGCACAGCTTTTGCTTTATCTGTTAAACTGTCTTTATCTAAAACCCATGATTTTTCTCACTTTTACTCTTCCAGTTCTCTCCCCCATCCCACTGAGGGGAGTGAGCAAGTGGCTGGGTGGTGCTTAGTTGCCAGCTGGGGTTAAACCACAACATTCCCCTTTTCCACCGTAGATATGTTTTACTATTTTTCATAAATGGTTAATATCGAATGGTCACACATCATTCTGCTCATCTGTGGTTTTGACCACCCGTGTTACAAGTCTGTTTAAACGATAAAACTGCAGCATTAGTTTAATAAGTAAATTCTCCAGAAATAAAGATGTATGAATTTAGGCAGTAGACCCTAAACTGCCTTTAGACTTTTACTGGATCCTCATTAAATTTCATCCTTATATTTTACTTTTTATTGAGACTAGTAAAAAAGTAGTATCTATTGTAGTTCCATGGAACTATTGAGAAATTAATCTGCTGATATGAAATATGAACACTTTCAAGTTTGATTAACAAGTTATCTGAATATATCAAAATGCTTACATTAACTCAGAGAAGTTATCTTGGAAGAACACTTCAACAGCATTTTAGTAGTCATATGGAGAAATGCAGAGAGAGATATAGGCACACTAATGAAAACATTACTAATGAGATTATTCACAGATTCTTTGAGATGTGTTTCTACACCCATTCTTACAATGGAGACTCCAACAACAAATACTTTGTTACGGGTATGCAGTACTAGGTACTAGGAATGTGTGTTTCACAGATTTTTAAGTTCTAAACTTTGATAGGCTGTTGAATCCCACTTAATAGGACTTGCCTATTCTTCAATGTTAACCTGGATTACAGGATAGCAAAAATTTACACTCTGGTATCCATTTCTGAATAGCCTCATGTATACATGTCCTGATTTCTACTCAAATTAATTCATTTTGAAAGACTCTTTGTGAATCAAATTTTAATTTTGCCTTGGATGCCAAAAGGCCAAGATTAAGTGAATTGCTTAGGTCAATCAACAGGGGCCCACTATGTTCCTTCTACTTCCTCTACCTCATGTCATTTCACTATAAATTTAAACACAGTCACCTATTATCTGTAGATTCTAGCATTACTTTGAACATCAGCTTGCTTTATATTCTTTCCTATCAAAACAAAACAGTTTCTTCAAAATTACAACAGCTGTAGCACTATAAAACTGAATATTGGAATCCACACCAAAACCAGAAATAGGATGATGCCTTAGAAGTCATGACATCCACAAGCTCTGTCTGTTCATGCATGCCCCCACTCCTCCAATAACTTTTAAAACATGTTAATGTCTCAAAGTCTGATGGAGAGATCAATTTATCTCCTGAGTATGTGACATTCCTACAATGCTCATGGCTGGCAGAGAAGAAAGACCCAAATTAATATTTTATCTCCTGTTACCCATCCTTGTCCTCGCCTCCAAGGATGGCAACAATAATTCAAGCCCTACCCTGAAACACAAGGACAGCACGGCAAAATCCAGGCATCCACAACACACTGCTGTTTTCCCAGCCAAACGAGGGAGATAGGCAGTAACCCACAGCGGAGGGATAACAAGGGCAGCTGGCAAGACACAGTCTCAAGAGAAACCAGGTTTCCTCTCTCCAGTAGCAAAACCTCTTGGTATTCTGTTTTGATACGGAAGCATTTATTGCATTTTCTTTGTATTCCAAACAGCCATTTTCCCGAGTACACAATTTAAGTCTACATCACAACAGCTCTTCCTCATCACCACAGGTAACCCCAAGGTAGTTACGTACAAAGTTTCACATCACATTTAAAAGTCATTCACACTTTTGCAGTCCAAACAAGTCAGAAAATATGCAAAAGAACAGACTCAATCTGCCCTTTAGCATATGAGAGAACAGTTAATAACATTGCCAAAGGTTATTATATAGTAAGACTTTTTTTTTTTTTTTTAAAGTCTTTGCACACGTAATGTCTTGCACTGCTGCAAGCTCCATAGATTGCCACAAGAGCAGCCCACTTACAACCTGTTTCCAGCTGTTTTCCAATTTGGGTTTTCAGACTTACATCAAGTTCCACTCATCTCCATCTCCCTGTTATTATTTCACATTTCAAGAACATCCCAGCAGTGGCTCAAGAACCTTTCCTCTCAGACAATTGCCACACGTCCTCACTCTCTCCAACATATTACTCTTCAAATCTCTTTTTCTCTCAGTCTTTGTCACCTAATAGTCTTATTTATATGACTATATTTAAATCTGCTAAAATAAAAGTGTTCAGAATACAATTTCCATTTTGATTTTATGAAATGGAGTTACAGCTAGTTGGAAATACAAAACTGGATATAGCAGGTTTTAGTGCCCATTGGCTTAAATGTAAATCTTGTACCATGCAAGGTCATTTCATTCCACAGGCAGGAGATTTAAGTTTCTATTACAAAATGTTTCATTTCCTCACATACTGAAAATGAAGTAGTTCACTCTGATCATCTAAGGACAGTAGGCTTTTAAATCTGATAACATATTATTTAAACCTGAACAGTTAGAATGCACCACTTCTGCAAGAATGAGACATAAGAGATATTTTAGAAGATGCAACAAGTAATAGAGCATTACCAAACAGCCACTGCAGTGCTTTAAAGTCCCCAGACAACCATGCTAAGGAAAAAAAGTCCTCTCTATAGCAACACTGTTTTGACTAGTAGCAGCCAGCCAGAAGCCTACTAAGGAAAAAAAAAAAAAAAAAAAAAAAGAAAAAGCAGCTCTGGAAAATTAATTCTAGCACAATAAAGGTGTAAAAAATAAGCATTGGTAAGTCTCTAATTCAGAATTAAATAACCTGAATTTATATAAGAAATAAGGACTCTAAACTGAATTAAGGACACTCTAATACTGAGACTTCAAAGGGGTTTAATGCTAGCTAGGTAATCCCCTGCAAATCTTAATTCAGATTAACCTCCTTAAATATTCCTTTTGTTACCAAACATCATATGTAGGTATTTATATTACATATAAAATGTATTGTTCCTACCTGAAGTATACTACCACTTGATTATTAACTGGGTCCCTCCTGCCCCATAGTGCTTCAAAGCCTAACAGCTTCTATCATTCCTGTACTTTTTAGGTTTCTTTAAAAAAAAGTTTTCTATGTGTGATTACTGCCTTTTTGCAATCCAGCACTGCACTGTCCTACTAAATTATAAAAAAAAAAAAAAAAAGGCAGTCACACTTTGTCCCTTTTCACCTCAACTTTTACCAACAAACTCTAACTTCATAAACTTTAGCAAATGAAATCCTGCTCCATATCATAGAGGTTATACAGATGTACTCACACATTAACTAAAGGTGCAAATTAAATTTCTGCACTCTCCTGTATCTTACGAGTTATACAAATACAAAATATGGATATGGCATCCCAATGTGGTCTGTTTGTACTTGCAGACATCCTGCAATGACAAGTTACAGGACAGAGAATTGGGTTGTGTCATAGGTAGCTCAGGAACCCTAACAGGTCCCATTAACATAGCTACCATGTTAATTGTAGGTCATAACTACTTCATTTTCCAACATAAAATGAGCAGGTACTGATTTATTTAGGTATAATAATTCTGAGTCACCGTTAAGAGATACAAGCATTTAAACATCGCAAGCTCAAGCTAGGGCCATTACAGAAAATGAATACTTATGGACAACAATGTTCTGCCGAGGCTTTGGCAGGAGATTCAAAGTCACAGTAAAACCAACATTGGCCTATAGCATCAAGAGGCCTGGGCACACAAGTCTTTCAGCTTTATGATTGTAGAATTGAATTTTCAAAAAAAAGAAATCTACGTAGTTACCCACACTGGCAAACTAGCCACAGTGACGGCTAACGTATGGGATTCAGACTGCGAGATTTCAGGGGACAGTTTACCTGACAGACGCTCAGTAGTGGCATGTCAGCCTCACTGGAAGGAAGCCCCATGCTGTTTTGCCAAGAGAAATCAATTCATCACATTGATCTAACAAGTATCACTGCCAGCCTTGGCTACAGTGCTGCTGCTGGAGATGGAGAGTGCTGACCCACTAATGTTAACATTAGCGTGCTGCATGGCTGTGCCAGCATCTGCACACAAAATTCATACTCCATGGCTGCGTGGATCAGCCAAAACTATCTGGGACATATTCTATTAGAGATGATATTGCTTTTGCTCCAACAAGCGGTAACTCTATTGAGATTGGCTAATTCAATTTTCCCCATCTTATCAGATTTCTTTTTAATGAAACTGAACAATAGTTTCATTTGTTATGTTATTAGTTTTCCCAGTGGTAGCAGCAAGACTAACTCGGCTGAAAGCTAAACAACAGCGTTGTGCCAGTGTTGACTGTTTATCATCACCATGTGCCAGCTTCATATTGCAAAGATGCCTTAGTCCATTCCTTTTTGTTTGTTCCCCATCCGCAGGGATTCACAGCCCGGAGGTCATCTTCCTGCTCCATCTACTTTGTGGATTAGCATGTACATGTATCTGAGTTCTGAACCCCTGAAGAGATCTGAAATTATCCGAGATGTCACAGTGATACTGGGATACTAGGGACTGAAATGGAGAAAGTAATTTTTTTTATTTTGAGGAGGAAAAATGACCCTCTTATATGTTCATACTTACAGTTCTTGTTAAATAAATATCTTGCAGCACAGACTATACAGGTTGTTGTCTGAGAGAAAACATCCAAATCCTCCTGTTGTGTTTATCAACTTGAAATCTTTTCATCAATTAACCTCCAGAGGTGCTCAAAAAAGTTGCTATTCCTTCAGTTAGATTCCTGCTGCTTCAGCTGATTTATCACATTACAAAGACCTACACTGTGTTGGTGTTTGCAGGGAAATTGTATTGAGAAGGCAGATTCATTTGCATGATGCTTGCTGAGATTTTTTTTTTTTTCCAGCTCTCTCTACCTTTAGAGAAAGGTTTTGTTTGATCCACGTATTTAGTGGTGGTGAGAAAAGACGACTGTCAGCCTCTGCACACTAAACCCTATAGCACATTAATTCAGAGAAATGTCCCAGAAAACACAAAACAATCCCTTTGCCTTAGCTGCCAGATGTCTCAACTCACTTTGGTACAGTAGAGGCCCTGATTCAAAACCAGAGAGGGAGGTCTACTGCAGAACTCCTTGTCAGCCTATCTTTGTTGGTAGAGCTACACACAGTGTTGTCCAAAGCCAGAATGAGCTCAGGTCACAGAAGTTATCAAAGACACTATGTAAGCTGCCCACCCAGCATCAGGGTATAAATCAAGGACCAAAACAACAGCCTCCAGCTTCAACTGTCAGCCAAAATTGTCCTCCTAATTTACTTTCTGGCCTTCAGGTACCACCTGGTTCCCCTTCTTACCTCCAGATCCTGAGCACATAACATGCTTTCAAACCTCTGCCTTATCACCTCCACCTGGCACCTTCTTTTGTGAAGACTGCACCCAACAAAACCATCTGCAGGTGTTGCCTTCAGTAGAAGTACTGTTCCCAGAGCCAAATACACACAATAGCCACAATGGTTATTAACAGTCAGGTGAAGAGCTTACATTCACAATTGCTAGCATATGGTAGCTGAAAATCTAGTCAGAAACACTTAGTCCTGACAACATGTCCTCCCTGTCATTGTTCTCAAAGTTATCATGGTTAACAAACCACACAAACCCCAGCATTTCCACAACTTAGAAAACCTGGAGGCTAGTTAGTGCAAAGATGATGGTTTCCCTGGTACATTTAAAAGCCTCAAAATCTGATCACTAATTAACATGTAGTGCCAATAACTGCAATGCTTTCACATTGGCTGCCAGCATGTCAAAAGGAGCTAGACAACCCAGAAGCAGTCTAAGGATAAATGGCTAAATGAACCCAATTTTCGTATCCAAATAAAGTAATAAGACAACATCTACATTATATGGAATAGAGAAGAATCTGGTTAAGGTAGCCATTGCAGCCACCCAGTGTCCAATTTCATTTTATTTGTGTAGTTTTTCAGCAACTGAAGAACAACATGCTGGTAACAGCCCCAATGTATCCAAAACTTCCATGAAATAAGAACTGTGTTTCATGGCCAAACTAGACTGAATTCCACCACACTCAGGTTACAAGGAACAAGCAGAAGCAATCAAAGGCCATTTTTGAGCTCAATGTCTGTTTGTTTTTAAAGCATTTACTAAAACTTAAATATTCTTGCCCTGGTTAGCAGTGGCTAAGCTAGAACAAGAGCCAGAGGCCCCCAGCACCAGTACTGCTGTGCAGCTGGAGCACCCTGACTGCTGCAGGAACAAGAGGAAGCACCTGGCTTTTGAACCAACCATCATGGAAATGGCTAGTTTTTAGTATTATCCTTGTGCACTTATGGGTGCATGCTTCATGCCTGCCCCACCTGTAATGCTAGAAGCTACAAGAGTTGCTCTGCTACATCTTCAGTAATTTGCAATGCCCAGATACCGTACAGCTCAAATAAATAGAGCAGCAATGTACATCTTCCACAGAGCAACAGTGCTCCCCAAGAAGAAATTCACCTTAATACTGATTGGAAATATACCTCTGACCTCATAAGGAACAATATTCTAATATAATTTCACCTTAGAGCTGAAATCACCTGCTGCACTTCTTGTTCACCCTATCCAGAAAAGTACTGAGGACTCCAAACTCCTGTTGATCTCGGTAACACGCACTTTCCCCCCAACCCCCCAAGACTAATATTATCCTATGAATAAATAAACTACACAATTATAACAGGAATACTAAGGCATTCAACAAATGTTCAATATTAGAGGTACTTAAATATTTACTCCTGAAGCTAGACTGGAGCTCACAGTGTGCTTTTTAAAAAAAAAAAAATTATTTGCATTACAATAGCACCTGGGAACCTAGTCACAAATAGGACCCTATCGTACAAGCGCTGAATGAAAAAGACAATCTCTGAAAAGCTTTTACACTAAAAACAACTGTGCAGTAATTTCAACTACTTGTTATTTCATTTCCAGGGCTGAGCTCCTAGTGTTCAGCTGCATGAGACAGTAAATATATTCTTACTCCGAGCACCCTGTACATAAATTAAAAGCACAAGGAGTCTATGCGTCGCTGGCCAGCTCTTACCTATCATAATTCCTCATTGTTTCATATAAAACAGCAAAGCAGAGACCATTTGTAGAGTGGTTTTGGCAAATAAATTGCAACCATAACATTGTATCTATATTTTACATATATATAAAATATTTATTTTTAGGAATTTCAACACTAAATCAATTTTTTTTTAAACCTCTTCAGTTCTGAAGGTGGTATGAACTGGTATGTTTTGTGATTAATTATATGTCTGCTGCAACATGGTGTTTACTTGCAAAACACTCTGGGCCACACTGATGATTAACTGTGTTTTCTTACATCTGAATAATAATTAAAACCAAATATGCTATAAGTTCCAGACAAGGACATATACAAAGGTAAAACATGAAGGTACTGCTGTCTGTAACGCCTGCCCCTAAATCATGCAAGTTTCAACTTATGCTGGGTTAGAGAAAATGGAGATAACAGGTTGGAAATGTAAAAACCAGTCATACAAAACAAAACTCGAGATGTGTGTGCACTGTCTCTTCATAATTGTGTAGATCATTTGAAATATATAAATACAAAAATGTATCCCAGCTTCTGTAGTTCTGAAGAAACAACCTGTGACCAATAAATCAGAAAGCTGGGTATCTTCTGCTTACTATCTTGGTCTGCCAAACAATTATGCAGTGAAATGTTCTAATTGCACTTTGATTTTAATGTTAAAACCCATTTCCATAATTTCAGTGGATCTTTACAACACCGTTTAATATTTGCCAATGAAGCAAATGAGCTGCAAGTAACATTCACAGATGGTTCATGTTTTCCATTAAGTCTGCAAGCTAAGATTTTCTTTGTTTACAAAAAAAAAGTAAATGCTTTGGAAAAGTACCATGAACTGGAGGCTTACCCAGATCAGTAAGTGGCAGCCTGAATGCCTCTCAATACCCACAGGTAAATGAGAGCTCCATCACTAAGGTAAAACACATTTTTCTTACGGGGAAAACTAAACCCTGGTCAAGTAAAGAGTTTTGTAACAAACACATGCTACCTTCTAAGTCAGAAGTCTGGGGTGCAACTGGATTATGCTGAGGTTTAATGAACCAGGGCACTTCAGACTAACCCAGCGAGGGAGAGACAAAGCTAGTTTCTCACGTGTTCATACCATCATTCTCCGTTTCTCCTATGATCTGCCTGAGGTTAGGGAAACAGTTCTCCCAGGGGCTTTTGTCTGTCTCTGTTTTTATAAGAAACATTTGTATCACCATAAATCCAGACTCATCAGCTCAGAAACGTTGTAAAAGTGATATCACATTGTTAAAATAATTAACCCATTAAACAGCTCTTTCAAAGAAAAATATCTGTCTTTTCTCCAACTAGTTTCTACTACACTTTCTTATTTATACAGCAAGGTTTCAGTCTTACGGTATTTGAAGTGGCATCATTCTGACATACTAACTAGTTTAAATTATATTGACCCAGGGTTCCCACAGCAGCTATTGATTGATCACAGTATGAACCGAGCAGAAAAGGAGAAGAAAGGTCAAACAAATGATGATCTTAAAACTGTACTTTTGCTCAAATGTCTACCCTATACAGGAATGCAGTCCCCAGCCCCTGGTTTATAGTGCTATTAAAAAGTGGCAAAATAACAGAGATGTAAATACAACTTTCTTACGCAACAGAGAAAAGTTGAAGAACATGAACAGAACTGAATGTACGTTCTGTTAATTCCTTACTGGCGAGAAGTCAAAGTGATTCAACTGTTTTTGACCTGCTCCGTTTCATAATTTATGCTCCAATATTAACACAAGGCTGGGAATGAATGCTTTTTCATTTCAAATTCTCATTTTTGTGCAACTCTAATTTTGACCTAAATATTAAAAAAAAAAAAAGGGGGGGGGGGGGGGAAGCAGAGGAGATGCATGCACATTTTTTAGGGAAGGGCAGGACAAAGTCCTTCTGCCAAACTCAGAGCACTGAACTTCCATTCCAGCATGGGGAACGTGGCCTTCTGCTGTGGGGCTCTCAAGTTATTCTTTAGAAAGTCATTCTTCTCAATAGCTCGTTCACTTTGAAGTAATAGCTATAGACAAGCAGAACTAACAGTTCTGCATCGCAGAACATTTAAGCTGTAATATAACAAGCAAGAACATCATGATGGTTGTTTACCACTAATGCAAACTGCTGTTGAAGTACTGTATTTCTGAACATTCACTCTGGTTGGATAAGCGTCCTAAACGTTCAATTAAAGTTACTGGTCACAGTCACCAATTAAGCTTCTTTACACAAAACTGAAACCTTGTTTTCATTCAAAAATGCCCAAGTTTTAAGCTAGAAGTGACTGTATTTTTCAAAATTATTTATGTTTAAAGCTATCACTGACATCTTAAGCAAGAGAAAGAAAATAAAAGCTAACTGGTTCTGTGATCACAGGAACTAATTTCCTGCTTTCAAAAGCTCCAGTTCAAATGCGCAAACTCCCAATTTCTGCATAGTAAGTCTAATTTTGGGGATGTATCAGAATTAGGCAGCACAAGTGCAGCATGTTCAGCCAATACATCTTGGAATTAAATCTGCTGCGTAGGTACATGTGCTTTCTGAAAGCACCAGGCTTACAAAGACTGTCTTAAAAGCACAATGGCCCTAACCCGGCTCATGTACATTTACAAATCCTGCACATGATAAAGTACTTATGATTCACCCCACAAACATTTCTGGAAAAAAAGGTGGACATAAACCCTCATACATGGACACTCAACTCCAGGGGCAGCGTAAATTCCGTACAGTTCTTCTCCACTGTATTTTAGTGTCTGTGCAAATACCCTTTACCTTCAAATGAAACACGTGCAATGAAACCACAAAACCTTATTAAGAAGTACTGGTTCCTTGCATCACTTCAGACAATTGAAAATCATAGCAACTCAGAGATTGCCTGTTATTTTTTCTCCTAACACAGTATGAAGAACTGTGAAGATACACTGCCTGATGATACTATAGTCTGTTCCTGAATCATTATTGAGGCACAGTAACTTAGAGGCCTATTTTCATGCTGTGTCGATACATCTATCTGAATATGAGGCATTTATACTGTGATGGCTTACATTGAAGGTATATATTTGTGTGATTACATCATGTTTCCCCTCCACACTTCCTGTGTCTGTTGCTTATAAGCGATGATCACCTTCCATCAACAGAGAAAGAGAGGCCAGGATTAGTGAGCACCAGTGAGGGACGTAATGAGCCTTTCCCGGAGCACACTTATGGCCAGATCATTCAGCCTGTAGTCAAATGTTTCTGTAGGAAATGACTTCTTTATTACAATACTGACATTTCTCCATTTCTGCTGTTAGCATGACTTTCAGTAATATTGGTGACTAAGTATCACCTAAAAGACACAAACATTACAGGACAAACCTCAACTGCTACTACTGAATTAGAAGAGAGATTAAGAGGCACTCAAATACAAACAAAGCAAGCAGACCAGCAGTTTGGAAGGAATTTTCAAACCTTTTCATCCATTGGGGAGCAGGGGCGGTGCGCACTTGCACATGCATGTTCCTTTTTTCTTTCTTCTAAGAGACTGCAGTAACTCCTCCAGGGATATTTTCTTTGCAAGCTTGCAGTTCTGTTGCTGGCTATAAGAGTTAGCTTCACAAGTTAGGAAACTTTTCTCCTAATGCAGAGACACAGCTGATCTTCCTTAATGCCCCCTTCTCCCTCCAAGTTCCCAGCTTTTTGGTTTTGACCTTGCTGCTCTCTTAAACAACTTCAGTGAAGTACAGTCTGCTTAATTGGCACCTCCCAGCAAAAGCAGAAAAAGCCAATTACGTGTTTGTACTCCAGTTTATGTGGGTTCTTGAGCCAAACTAGCACTTTAAGTTTCTAATCAAGTAACATGCAAGTGATGTATCTTCAGCTGACGCCCCCCACAATCAGAGGAGGTTTTTTGCAATAATACTTGTTCACTTCTGCCGAATGAGCCTGCATCACAAATAGGCAGCATACAAGTTATTAACTCATTAAAACTACTTGGGTATAGCACTATTTTAGTAACACACATATTGCAAAAGGCAGATATTCAGAGCAAGATTAAGCACTGGTTGCCTGCCTGGCATGGCAGCTCTGGTGTACTGCTAGGAAAGGACCTGAACAAACAACAAAACCTCTTTACCGAAGCTGATCCAAACAGACATCCTTTGCCAGGGGCTCATGACTGGGCACACTGCACAGTGGAGCTGCGTGAGGCACAGATACCACATAAGTCTCAAATCCAACTTAAATCCTGGATGAGTTTGCTTTGTGCCCTGTGCTCCTCACCTCTGCTTTTGAGGGCTATGCTGCAGCATTATCCTTTACTGTCAGCTAACCATGTAGAAACAGACCACCTATGTTTAAGAGCTAGAAGTATATTTATAGCCTCATACACCTTTTTTACAACTATTCTCGGAACTTCACATATAGTGTTTGCATTTATCTTTTAGTTTATGTAAACCTTACATGCCATGAGTGTCAGGCAATTAAATTGCTTAACAACCAACAGTCATCAATTAGTGCATCTTCCTCAGCCAAACACCTTGTTTTCCTCTTGCCTGTATTAAACTTCCTCAGCTCCTAGTTTTCCTGTTCCCTGTCTCACAACCCTTTCCCCTCCTTCTCAGTAAATGAATGTTACTGTCATATTCTTGATACCCACTCTTCCCAAAGTGCTCCCACACCGCCACTGTGGTGCCCCCTTCACAGCAGGTTGACCTTGGCCGCCTGCCATACGCCCACCCAACCACTCTCTTGCTCTTACATCTCACCAGGATGAGGTGGAAATAATATGAAAAAGCTCATGAGTTGAGATAAAGGGAGCTCACTTACCAATTACCATCATGGGCAAAACACTCACCTCAGGTGGAAATTAATTTAACTTACTAACAAATAAAATAGAGTTGAATGGTGAGAAACAAAGACAAAAACTAAAACACCTTGCCTGCCACAATGCCTTTCTTCCCAGGCTCAAGCTCACTCCTTCATCCCCCACTCCTCTACATCCTCTCTATTCAGGGCCACCTCTAAGACTCTGAGATTTTTTGTCATCTGCCTCTACAAAAGTACAAAAGTTGAAAAGTAGAACAAACATGGTCTTCTTTGCATTAAGTAACACTCACCCATGCCTTTTTTTCTTAAGGCACAAATCTCTTGACAGGCAAAAAATTTTTCCCCCAAAGAAGAAAAATACAGTCTGATTCCCATGGTTTCCTCATGCCTGGGAAACGTCTTTACAGCCACCAGCACTACTCACAGGAGCAGAAACACTGCCTCTCCTTAATTCCTGATTCCTCCCCAGCAGCTTTGCTGGGTTGAGATCCACCCTCAAAAGTGGCTAGGAGTTGAAAAACAGGTGTAGCTACTTCCAGGTTTTTATCTTACTACCTGACCAATGGCAAAATGACCACTGCTAAGGGAGGAAAAAGTCAAAACAAACACCAGGAAAAAGAGAAAATTCAAGACTGCTTGAAAAAAGCCTACTTTGTTGTTTTAAAATAATGGCAAAAAAGAAGTTTTGCATACAGTATAAGCCTAATTCCAGTGTAAGAGTGTCCAGATGTTTCAATTAATATAATTACAAGTGTATTCTTTGAGCTGAACTCCACAGGTGAAGGAATTCCCTGGTTTACTCTCTCCATAAAATTAAACAAAATAAAATAAATAAATGAAGGCAGCTCATTCTGTCTGAGTGATAGTCTGTGGCTACAAACATTTTAGGTTATTGCATTTTACATGAATACATGTCAGTATTTTTATCACATAACTAAAGAGCGTGCTCAGAATACGAGACACACTATAACAAAACTTGTATATACAACAGCTCCTTGAGTACTGGGGACTTGGCTGAAGAGCTTTTGAGTTTTAAGGAATATTCCTTTCTATAAAGCAGCTGCAGAAAATCGGCTGGTGACCTGTTTCTGATACACAGCCTGCTGCATTACCCAGCATCATTTAAAGCACCACACAATTGAAATAAGAAAGTGAGGGACAAGAATGTATGATAATACCTACTACTGAGGCAGACAAACAGCACAAGAATTATATTTTTTTATTATTTTGTTAATGTTAAGCCCATTTAAAAAAAAAAAATCTAAGTCTCCCAGCTTTCAAGTTTGACTATTTAGTTTAAACCAGTGAAATGTTCTACTGCTGGACTGCCTTTTCAATAGCAGTTACTGAACCAGAGGATCTCTGGAGGAAATTTCTTTTGTAGTGCACACAGGCTTGGAAACAATATACAGGTGGTTCTTTTGCAAATGCCCAAGAGCTACAATTTCTGTTAGCAACCTCACGCTATTTTAGGAGGCTGGGCCGTGATTTGTGCATGTGCACGATGGGAAGAAGACTGGCTTGAAGTTTCTTCATTTATAAATTTCATTTTAGGACTTTCTATGAGAAAAGACATTTTTACCTTTTATCTTGGAGGTAGGGAGAGGACAGCTTTGTTGACTGCTCTTACAGATGCTTCTTTATAATATAAGTGCTGTAGATAGAGGGAGCACCTCTGTTATTTTTTCTAGTTCTTGCAATATGGCTCGTGCAAATAGATTTGGCAAGAGCTTGGAAAAATGTAGCAACATTCAAGCAGGCAAATACCAGTTTGCCTTTCCTGTGCCGTAATAGCAAAGTACATTTTTCTGCAAGAGTTAACAGTGAATATTCTAATATTTTATATAATACATATGCCAATGAGTTGGTTGGTATAGGAGAGGAACATGTACTCCTGGAGCAGCTGACTGTGTCAACGAGGTTACTGCAGGCCTATTCCTGCTGTTTTTCCATCAGCAGCATAGCCTTGCTTTCTAACATTGTGCAAGGCTGTCTCAGCCCCGATGAGAGAGGAGCTGCTCCATGTCTCACACAAGAGAGATAAACTGTAGCCTACCTGTTTGACAGTATTTTTTAAAAAAATGTTGGTACTTTTAACTGAGGTTGTTTTAAAAGGCCTGTACCTAAGGGAGCCAGCAGTGTAGAGGCTAAATTGCCCTCATCTTTGGCAGATAAAAATTTTAGGTCTACCGAGCTGAATGCGGTTCTTACCTGAAGTCAATGCCTAAACAAGCCCAGATTTGTTCAGGCAGGAGACCACCTAGAAATACAAGGTCCTATAGGCAAAGAATCACAGCTAAATATCACAGAAACTGTATAAAATACATTTCGCTGACTCTCTTTGGCCCTTACTGACTAGATTCAGCTGGGGCGGTGGGCAAAAAGCCCAGCATCTGCATTTGAGGGAAGTGAATGGAAAGTGATGCCACTCTCATAGCCAGGAATTTTGTTACGTATGAGTTGGGGTATTAAAAACAGCTTAGACCAGCCAAGAAGAATTATTTAATCTGAATTCATACTAAATTAGGTGCTTAAGAAGTGCAGGGAAAGCAGTATTGGAGGAACCCCAGATTCAAGCCTGTGATTCCCCTGTACCCACATTTTTTTATTTCTTCATATTTAAAGTACTTAATTAGTCTATACAGTGTTTTTAATACAATACAGTTGATTAGCGCTACTAATTTCAGTGCCTTTTTAATATAACAAATCTCTTCTGAGAAATATTCCCAGTTAATGATCTGTGTCATTTTTTAAAATTTACCTTCTAACTAATTTTAGTGGAAATACCATTAAATTCTTCATTATACTTATTTATAGCAAGGATGAATTGGATTTTAGATGTTATGATTTTACCATAATAAAGACCTACAACTCTCAAAACACACTATTCTCTCTGCTTTTGGAGCTCTAATATGAAGTTTTGGAACTAAGTGTAGCTAAAAAAAAAAAAAAAGATGGGGAGGAGAAGAAGGTTTCTGTTCCACTCTGAAGCCAGCTGAGCATCTCAGGAAGATGCCTTGGGGTGCTGGTCCACACTGGCTTTGTCCACAACTCTGCAAAACCTCCTGCCCCTCCCGGCCCTCTCCTCCCATGGCTCATTTCGGTCCTTGCACCGCAACATCCCACTCCCCATGAACACCAGTACCGTCATCTTGAGGCTGAGCTGTAAACCTCTGGCACTGAAAGGATGGAGACGAGAAAACCTCACACCTTCTGTGGGGTGAGTGAGTGTGCTGGCATTTCTTTGCTCTTTCTCCATAGCCAAATTGTTAACATCTTGTCTCTCTTCCCATTTTGCACACAGGGATAGGTTTGCTGGGTCCTGTTTCGCTAACCAGTGGAGAAGGGTCATTTCTCCAGCGTACCCCGTCCAGCCGAGGCTCCTTGCTGTGCTCGTGCCAGCCAAGGGCTGAGTGGCACAGGACATCCCAAAACGCTTCAGCTAGAGATTAAAAGTCAGAGCCCACTGACGGCCCACTCAGCAGTGCCGAGCTCTGGTGAGCTCTGCACGGCACAGACGTGGTTTGACTGTCGGCCATGTGAAGACATTGCCCAGCCAGACCCTGCCTCACTCTGGAGGACTGAAATAACAGCTGGTTTGAGAGGGAAGAGTGGGGGACAATAACATATTTCCACAGGCACAAACTTTTATCTACTGCCTATCCCCTAAGCTGACCAATTTTTATCTTTACAGTTGGCTCAGAAATAAGGCAAAAATAACTATATTTCAACAATACAATTTTCTAATTACATTGTTTTGACCAACTCTACTGTAAGTAAACACTGTAAATATTGGTCTCTACTCTGTTTTTTAAACAGAAGTGCTGTTTTGTTTTATTTATTTTTGTACACAGAGTATTTTTTTCTACTCCTGGGCAAAGCAAACCCTGGGACAAATGGGTGGTTGTGCCTCAGGCCAAGGATGCATGCGCCAAGGGCCATGGTGGGTGGCAGTGCCAGGAGCACCATCATGTGTCTCCCCCCCTCCCTTCCACTTGTGAGCTCCACCAGAACAGAGACCACGGCATCGACCTTGGTAATAGCGACCTTAGTGTGTTTTACCCTGCCTTTGGTCCTGCAGGGCCACACAGCCCTTCCCGACTGAAGGCGAAGGAGGGCTGTTCTGTGCTGTCAGCTGCCATGTGGGATGCAGCTTGGCTCCCACGCTCCCCCTCCCTACCCCAGGGAAGATATCCGTGCCTCCAGCCACTATCTGCACAGTTGCCTTGGCTTGCTCTACATTTCATTCAAGGGCTCTCCTCCTCACTGTCTGCTCCTGCTTGTTTTTCATTCCTGGCCTCTTTTTTGAGGGGCAGTGGACTCCTGCTGACAGGAAGCTGGGCCCAGAGGTTAGGACAGGTTGCTCAGGGTCTGCTTCAAGCCACTGTGGAGATGCTGAATGTGCCAGCTCAGCCTCCCTCGCCTGGCACAGGCCAAACTGAAGAGGTCTTGCACCTATATTAAGCAAACCACATTGGAAACAGAGAGTAAGCTGGGCCTGTGTTCAAAAGACATCAGGAATTTCCAACAAACTGACAGTGCACTGTGGTTATGCAGAGGCATGCGCAGGCACAGCTGCATGGCAAATGTAGCTGTGGTGGCCAGTGCGAATGTAGACCATCATCACATGAATTATGCATTTCTTCGCATATAAAATACTAAGCATATTTATGCATCTTTCTCTACTGCTTTTCACTTTACTGGACATAGCATGATGTTTTCCCCATCATTATATTAGACCTTGAATTAAGGCAAGTTCCTTGTTAGGGAGTGAGGGTTTGGTTGGTTGTTTTTTTTTAATTGCTACTTTTAAATTCTAGTGAAACAACGAGTAAACAAATAAAAAATTCATTAGAGAGAGGCAGCTCAACTTAGATGAAAGTTTTACAGCATACAGCTCTGCTTTCAAAAGCAGAAAATTCAGTCACCGGGTCATTAGCACAGCATGCAGCACCACAGAAATGAGGAACATTAGAACTTGTGTCATTTGCAAGATTTACTAATATTTCAGTGTCTTAACAGCAACGTTTCAGCCTAAAAGCTTCCCAAAAGGCACTTAAACATTTAAGATACCAGATCCAAATGGCCATGGATGCATTTACTCATTACAAGCATATTTAAAACAATGCATTTGGGCTGGCTTGTGACAACTTTGGGGCTACTGTGGGAAGGCAGGGGGAGGGCACGAGGGCCATTCGTTCCTTATTTCGCCCCTTTGCAAGGGCAGCCAGAGCATGTAGCTCTTGAGCATGTGTGGAACGACTGCTGCAGCGCCAGAGGTGCTCGTGGGAGTCGTTGCATGTACAGATTACATTTTAGTGTTTGACTGTGAAGATTCCCCTGAAGAAGCTAATGCCGATTATGATCCTAGCTTGATAGCTTTGCTTCTTTGAACATGTCAAGTTAATTTCATGCTGAATAAGGAGAAAACTTATGCCTGTCACAGTGCTATATATCAGTCAGAGGCTAAGAACAAAGGCTTTAAAAACCCAACTGATGAGGTCTGCCACATGGCTTGGCTACAAGAAGTGAAATGCAAGTAAGTGTCTTTGTGCTTTTCACAGCACAGATGAACTTTCCTTTGGAAGAGAAGGTGTCTACAGAGGAGTCCCCATTACCATGTATAATGGCTTTGCACAATGCTCTTCAGCACTGGTTGAGGCCATCCTGGGGAAGAAGGGCTCTGCAAGTGTGTTGGGGGCTGCTCCTCTGCATGTCCATCCCCTTCTCCCAGGTCTCTCTTGAAAGATAGCGATTGTAGTTAGTAACCAACGGGCCCAAAGAGACTCTTCCCCTTTAAAGTCAGGTTAATATACTCAGAGAGCATGAATCTTTCGGGGTTTTCTTTGGTCTTTTATTTGCTTGGTTGTTTTTTTTTCCCAGCTCCAGACTGTGTTATGCTTTTTAAATCTTTACTTGCTGTTTGATCTTCTCAGTCTCCTCCAGTTTAATATTAGGAATTGTAAAAAGAGTCTTTAAAAGGAAAAACAACAAAAAACCCCACTGAGTTGAGTTACTTAAGCAAACTGCTTCTCCTGGATCAAATATAAAAATAAGGTCTCAGAAAACCTTCATAAGCTGCACTGTAGGAATGCAATTACTACAGAAAACAGTGCAATCACAGTTGCTATCTTTTAGAAGTAATCTTTAAAACTTTAGTAATACTTCCAGTAAAGCCATCTTAGTTACAAACAACTCAGTATATAAGGGGACATCCCAGACGTTTTGCAGATGCCCATCATAAGGAAATTTCCCAAACCTCTGCATGACCCTTCAAGGCCAGGCTGGACGGGGCTCTGAGCAGCCTGATCTGGTTGTAGATATCCCTGCCAATTGCAGGGGGGATGGACTAGGTGAGCTTTAAAGGCCCCTTCCATCCCAAAGCATTCTATGATTCTATGACCCATCTTGAAGCTTTTAAAATTTTAAGTTAAACTTTCTGAAAGACGGATGGCCAGTTGTAAATGAGGGCATGGCACTGACACTTCATTAACAGCAAAAAATCTTCTGCATTGTTTTCTATTACTTTTTAGCACATGCTTCTTTTATTGTTATTAAAGGAAGGAGTGTCCTATGGGCATGTTACAAGCTACTGGCGATTTTTCTGTTTAGGGGGAGATAAATAAAAGTGACTTGAAGAGCTAAGCCTCTAAACTTCCTGACAAGACTATCGGTTTCCTTCTCCTGCGTAAGTCTGTGTCCTTTTTCTCCACATTATCAACAGATTCACAGAATAGTTGCTCTGCTTGTGCGGTTGAGATTCTAGGAAAATTCAGTTTTCGATTATCCTTAAATAACTTACCTAGGTTGGGTTATTATACAAGAAGTTCAGAAAAGCATAAGGTCAAAAAAAAATTCATTAATTTCTCATGTGTATGTGGAAGAATGCAACTTAGCTGGAGAAAAGCCTCAATTCTGTGTTTTCTTCAAGGTGAAATTTATCTTTGAAGGCTGAAAGAGAATTCCTGTATGCAGAAATATGGGAGAAGAGAGTGAGTCACCCTCCATTCCCCATTGCACAGACGGCCTAAAGAAAGACAGGCACCACTGATAGGAGAGGAATAGCTTTTATCCCATTGGACTGGACTATGATTTATTAATTTACCAGGACAGACAGTTGTGACTGTGGCCTTGTATCCAGCCAACACAAAGGTATCAGACTGTACTTAAACCTTAAACCCCTACAGGTATGCAGCCTGTGCCTACAGATTGCATCGCTAAGCAGGTGGCTGTCACTCATCAGTGTTGCATGGCATAGCTGACAACTCAGAGTTCCTTTTTCAGGCAACACATGGTGATGTCTTAATAGTCCTGAGATGGCTGCATTTGTGTGTGTTACATTATTTATTTATTATTTGATTGTGTTAGCTATTTAATACATTACTGTTCTCTTTAAGGAGTGATCCATCAGCCAGAGACTTCATCTCAGCTCTCTTCCAGTGCAAGTCCCCAGTCTAACCCAGGGGAAGGCTGGAGTAATTCTGGGGTGGGTTTCACTGGTACTAATCTGCAGTTTCCCAAAGTCCATCTGCCATAAAAGCTCAGACTTCCCTCCTGTTGTGTGCCCAGGATGGGGAGGAGGAGGACAGCTGTGGATTCTTCTTCTTTGGGGGAATATTCAACCAAAAAGTAAATACCTTCAGTGACTTCAAAACATTTTTTTTCTAACAATTAAAACTACACAGTGTTCTTTCAATGGCTCTTTATGTCAATGAAATATGATGGGCAAGGATCAAAATAAAGCTAGCCTGTGACACACGAAAAATAAACATAGCTGTCCCGAACCAGCCTTTTAGTTGGCTTATTGTAGAACTCTGAAATTCTATCTCCCTAGTAAAAAAAATGTTACCTCTAGTTTTGAAAAATGTATCAATTTGATTTTAGACATCCATTCCTGAATTTACAGAAAACATCTTAGATATTTATATGCTCTGGGCTGAGCCCTGCGAATAAGCACAAAAAAATTCAAATTTAAGCCATTGTCTCTTCTCCGGTTAAAATACACTATTGATATCCTTACATGCTTCTGCTGATACAGAAGATAATTGAAAAGTTTCTCCCTTAATGCTGTCTGGTTTTCTGCAGAATGATCACGAGTACCAGACACCTTATGATTTTACTTTTTAGCAGCCTTAAAGTTATTTAAAATTACGAGGATCTGCTCACTCAGCAACATGCCTTCCTTTACCTTATTAAGTTCCCTCTGCAAACCTGCATAGCTACCAACACTTTTCTCTTTTTCCTTTCTCTCTCTCTCTTTTTTCTTTAAAAATCTTTAAATGTAATTCTGGCAATGAGTAAGAAGAAAGTAATCCAGATTACATGGCTAACAGCACAGTATATCATCTACCCTTTGCAGTACAGCTTCTTATCCACTGAAGAGGACGAGCAAAGGAAAGTTAGTTTGGGAGTAAAATCAGCAAAGTTAGCATGTGAGCATTCTTTTACAACATTGATATGCAGGCAGGAGATATTCAGGCAAAAAGCTACCATCATAAGGCTTAGCATTAGAGTTTTTTTCATGCATGTGAGAGAAAATGAGTAGTAACCTGCTAAAGCAAGCTGACAAAATAAGCAGTTGTGTCCTTTCTGATTCTTAGAAGGGTAAGAAACCACACAGTCTAAAAAACAATTGGCAATTTTTGCATGATGTAGAATATAGTCACTATTATATGCAATGCAATGGTTGCTTTTCAGAAAACAATAAAAAGAAGCAACATGTAAGGTCTAGAAAATTTCAAGCAAAATTTAGTTATTGTCAGCTGCTTCCATTAACTCAGACAGTGGCTGTTGCACTAGAAAATATTATACAGATTTTTAAATCATCACAGGTAACTGAATACGATACTTTTATGTATAAATATTCTAGCACTCTAACAAATCTTCATATAATGCAATTTTTAGGAAAAGATCTGGTAATTAGCAGGTTAAGGTCTTAATCTAAATTGAAAAAAAAAATTACCTGCTCCATATTGTCCCTTTTAATCATGAACAAGATGAAGTTTAAGTTTAGGAATGGAATTAGAAGGGAGAAGAACTTTCAAATTTGTGGAAAAAGTGCAGAAGTCTCATGGTATAAAAAGATCTTAGACATGTCCTTTGTCAAAGACCTAGGCAAATCTAGGCAAATGCATCTGCCAAAGCTGGGCCATACCTCTTTACGTGACTTCAGTCCCTTAAAACCCTGAGTGTGCTTTATACAAAACAACTTGAAAACACCAGAAGATTAACATTAAAATAAGGCAACCAGCATTTGGGGAGTTTCAAGTAATCCTGTCTGCAGCTTGGTGTGTGATAAAAATGTTCTGAATGTCTCCCATCAGATTTGGGCTGATCAGTGATGACCATGGTATTTGATGGTACCTAATTCCTTCTGACCTTCAGTAAGATACTTGATTTTCACTTTCACAAATCTCCAATTGTCTTACAATAATTCATTTTACTGGGGATTTGCTTCTCGGGGTTTTGCAGTAATGACATTCTGTTTTCCTGTCCCCAGTCTTACGATGGGCTCCACACAGGTGTAAAATTCTACACAGTGGTGCCAGGATCAGGCTGACTAAATGACAAAGAGACGGACAACTGGATGAGAGCATAAATTCATATGTATTTCCATTATTTCGGCACTGGGCAAAAAGATTTCTCTATTGACTTCCCCTCAAAGCCACCGAGAATAAAGCTATAAAAGAAGATTATCAAAAAGTAGGCCATCTTGCTCTGCTTGTCATATTCATGTTGCCATTTCTCATTTTCCAGAGGTAAGACATTTCAGACTGGATTCAGAGTGGATGACTGGTACAGCACGCTGTGGTGATGCATGCCTTCCTCTTAATCTCAGTGCACAAATTACGTCTTCGCATACCAAGGGATATAGATATGCTTATCATAGGAAACAGATATTAGGGGACAAAGTTGGCTGAAGACAGGGGACAATGTCAAATTTCTATAGCATGGCCTAACGGTGGGTCATGTTTAAAAAAATAAAAAGATAAAAAATAGAGAGACATGTATCAGAATCTAGAGATATCCCATAGGAATTTCTCATCTCTATGGCAGAATTTACCACTTTAGCAACATGCATATTTCTCTCTCTATTCTCAGCATATGAGAACTGCCAATAAAAGCTGCCTTTCAGCTTCCCAGATAAAACTATCTATTCCCCTCTTGCTTGCTTTTTTCCCTGAAAAAACTTCCTTTGCTTTTTAACTGTGGAGCAATGGGGCTCCAGATCTTTTAAGTCTGTGATGAAACCTCAGTTACACAGTTTATCAGCTGAATCCGTAAATTAACAATGCCTGTATCTCTAGGCCATCACTCTTCTCAAATAATAGGATGTTGGATCATTGCCCTTCTGAGTGAACATCAAAAGTTGTGTCCAAGAAGATGTGAAACACAGCTTCAAGAAGAATAAAGGTGAGGACAGCAGAGGCACACAGAGTTGCAAGTACAACTGCTCACTTCACAAAAAAGGTGGCAATTCTGTGGGTGGCAAAATCAAACAGAGGTGGGAGTGTTACAGCCATGATCTTCGATGCTTTCTCAAGCACTGCAGAACTGAGATTCTCACCTCTCATTTCAACATTTGACAGAATTTTTTTATAAATCAGGCACCTCACAAATGAATTCCATTTTAATACCCTTGATAAAGCCTCTAAAGCCTCCCTTCTAGTAGTAATTTTCTGCTTTCTGCTTTCTGCTTTATAAACCACCAGAAAATCCATATGTTTCATGTTAATTCTGCTGCAAATGCCTTGAATTGAATATGCTTTTAGAAATTTTTTTGTGTGGTTATGAGTTTCCAGCCTTAGAAGCTCTTGTTTTGGAGACCTGCTCCGAAGGGCAGGTTTCAATCTTGGCTTAAAACAAAGATATGCTCTGCTGACAGTTATCATGGAGATCTAGACAGTGAACTCTTCTTTCCTACAAAGAAAGTGTAACCCAGTTTCTAGCTTAATCGTTATTGTGATCCCTTCCCACCACTTGCTTTCCATTGTTATGCAATAACCTCCTTTTGTTAAAAGCGATGAGGTTAAACTGTGTCCTGCACTGGTGGTCTTGAAACTTTGTGGCCTCTCACAACACCCATGCACATGACAACGTTCAAAAACATTCTTAATCTTTCTTAGGACAGGAATCAAACTCCTGAATAAATCAGGAATTACTTTTAGTGGAAGATGCTTCCCTAAATTACATTTATGCAACTTATTACATTTCACATGAAGCATCAGAGAGGATTATGGGAAATAGGATAGCACCTTCTGTAGGTATGTATTTCCCATAGAAGCCATTAGGGCAAGTTTATTAGCCCATCGTGGTTGTAAATAATGAATTCAATTCAATATTTGGGGTTACCTGGGGTTTAAATTGGTACTGATCTTAGTCTAATGTTTCCAATTTCAGGAATTGAAACACATTACTGTATGCCTTTGCCAGCATGCAAAATGTTAATCTTGATAGATTACATTAATCTTTATAGAGAGCACTTTTTGCTCCACTTATATTTCAGGATCTTAACTCCTCAACATAAGGATGCTTTAGCTCTTTATATTGAGAACACTGCACATTTATTTTAATTGGATAACTGAGCTTTTCTGCTTACTGAGCTGTCTGCCTGACATTTGCAAAATGCAGCTTTTTTTCCCCAACATAACCTAACTGTTCATTTTTATAAGGCCTGTCATCCAAAAGGCAGAACCTAATCCTTAATTAGTTGTCATATGTGTTTAGATGTTATACATCATCCATTGGACTGAACTGTTTGGTTTACTGTCCTTTCATAACGTCCATTAAATTATTATTTTTGCATCCACTTATGTTTTATTTAACAGTCTTCCTGTGTACTGAACTCCTGACTTATAGGCCTTTTGCTAAACATTAAATTGGTTAGGCATGCAGGCTGCCCAGGCAATGCATGGGTAAGTCAAAGCTAACAGAAAGCAAATTAAACCAAGTCATAAGCAGTGCTGAGCAGCAGACTGGAGTGCTGTGAAGTACCTTAAACACAATGAGCTTTTCTCCAGTTTGGATTTTCAGCTGTAAATCTCTTTTGGAATGAGGACCCTACAACAAGCCAACCTGTCTCATGGGAAAGAAAAGGGACACTTCACTGTCATCCGATCCCTGTTAAGCAAGCAATGGGGTCATGGGGGCATCTTTTCACTCTGACTGATGTGGAACAGGGACTGGAATCCAGGGCAGAGTCCAAATCAACAGACTATTGAAGAAGTGTTTCTCAATGACTGATTACTTAAGTAAAATGGAAAGTCTTTAATAGAAGAACTGAGAATGACTTGACATAATATACACATGGAAGCTACATGTGGAAAAGAAACCATTCCTGTATGAAGTTGAGCCAAGAGGAGATGATACTTAAAACTTTCTCCCACATATATTTGTGAGTCCTTTGAGCACGGTTTCAGTGGGCATGTCTCCACCTCCCCTTCCACCCAAACTCTCATTCTTAGTACCCCTACCTAACTGGGTACTGCAAACCACATAAACCAAGATCACCTACCTTGAGCACCCTGATACGATATTAGGAATCTGAAAAGTTTGACAGCATCTGCTGAAGAGAGCTAAACAACAATGAAAAAATAGCTAAACAACAGGAGCTCCTGGCCCTGAATGCTGCCTGACTGGACACCTAAAATGACATTTCCAGGACCCTTCATGGATATAATTCGAAGTATCTGCTCTTCGCGAATGGGTAATCTGCATGTTTTATTGCTCTGTTGCATAGCAGGAGTTATAACCTAGCCAACTAAAGCAAGTGGTGAAATGCTCAGGTAGTCACATCACTGTTTCAACTACACTGCCATTGCGTTAGATTCATCCTTTGTGTTGATATAGGAAATGTACCCACATACTTAAATACAAACCAACATGAAATAAAAGCCTTTCTTTTCCAAGTAAGAAAATAAAAACCAGCTCTTGGATGTAGAAGTACTATTAAACTTTTTCCTCCCCATGCTAATCTCAGTCTTATCTCATTAGAAGAAAAGGTTCAAGCTGATGATATACTGGCACGTACTACCTAGATTTTTTTCTGATCCTAGCCTGGGTCCATTGTGCTCTTTGTGAAGTGCTGCAGGACAATTATTGGTATGCAGAGGACTAGGCAAGTGCTGGAGAGGCATAAAAGCTGCCGGAGAACAATTTCCTTTTCAGACAAAAAGCAAACATCTCCATTGCTGTATGAATCAAGTTGTAAGGACTCAAATTCTAGTCTGAAAAGACGTGGCATAAAGCTCATGTTATAGTGAGAGGTGAAGCGTATGCCCTTTAGGAATAAATGAAGCATTATGATAAACTTTTATAATACTGGTAAGATGACTGGTTTTGATGACACTTTCATAAATTCTTCAAAGACCTCCCAAAATCATTGTCTCCCTTCTGATCTCACCTCCCACTCAAATCTTCTCTTCCCACTGAAACAAGGTTGCTTTTTATTTTTTTTTCTTCTTTTTTCTTCTCTCCACCTACCAAAATGATGATATTTCAGCTCTACTTCAGGGAGGAAAGAATTTGAACAGCCTTTTTTCCTCATGCATCTGTACTGTAAAACTGAAAAAATGTGGCAATAGGAACATGTCAAACTTGCAAAAAATCACTTGAGGTAAGAAACTGCAATATGGCACAACAGCAATTCACACTGAAGACAAAGTTCCCAGAAAGTTAAAGGAAATTAAATTCTAGTTAAAATATTCCACATTTTACCCAAATATGAAGCTAATAAACATGGACATGGTATACAGGGACAGTTCTAAGATTTCCTAAAGAGATTCAATTTAATCTTTGCTATACGATCTGCTACAATTAAAGCAGTATTAGAACTTCAAATAATTCTTTTTCTTTATTTTTATTTTATTATTTTCTTAATTTTATTCTTTTATTTTTATTCTTTTATTTTTATTTTATTATTTTCTTAATTTTCTTTTTCTTCTCTTGGTTACACATAATGTTTTGCTTATTCTCTGGCCAATTGTTCAATAAATACAAAGTTTTTGTTCATTTAGCATGTGTTGGCTACTTGGCCAAGAAAGGAAGCACTACTGCATTAAATCATAAATAATGATGCCAGACAACATGTAGATGAATCCAACCACATGAAAATTATGTGGTGTTTCAGGTTCTCTGTGTGTGTGTGTGTGTGTGTGTTTGTGTCCCACTCACGTTTATCTATTCACATGCTTCTCACCTTCCTTCAGTCTAAACCTTACTCACTATTACTACCTTTGTCATTTCATCCCGCCACCAAAGGAAACACTGCCATTATATCCCTCATGCATGGTGTGGAGAAGAGTACGCTTGAACATTTAGTGCTCATATTTCATATAAAGATATAAAGTAAGCATAACGTAATACCTCCCCACCATTCTTGGCAAACGTCAGGGTTTCTTCTCTTCACCTTTTCAGAAGGATCCAAGCACTTTTTAGAGTAAAGCTTGCTGCTAAACTGCAAAACATGCAATATTTAATCCCTTATTTTTATGTCTTCTCTTCCTCTGCTAAATTACAGTATAATAGGAACTGAGGTAGAAGAGTTGTATAGTTCTGGTGGCATGCATGTGACATGATTAATGGCACATTAAACTCATCAGCCTCATCATGGCCTTTTAGACTGATGGGTAAGTCTAGACCTACAAACACATAGTTGTCTTTGCTACGACTTGGAAGACAAACCTGGGAGTGACAAGAAGGAGCCTTCCAGAACTGCAGAAATTCCACTGTTGTTTTCAGATCAACAGAGTTATCTTTCCTTCCTCCCCTGTACTTGAAGGTGCACAGAAATAGAAGCTGTCCATGAAAAAGACAGCTAAACAGCAGGCTAACTCCCATCCATCACCAGAGAGAAGTAGGGCAGGGCCCAGCTGAGAGCAGCGGGCACATACTCATAGTAACTGGCCCTCCCCAGTAATTGGTGCTCCCTGAGCAGCACTTGGCTGAGCAGCTACAGTCACATTTCATCTCAGAGGTCAGGTGCAGTTCAGTGGTATTTGTGTGATCCACTTCGATGAAATGTCCTGTTTAAATGCAGTCAGTTTGGAAGATGCCTTTTTTTTTCTTCCTATGAACAAAAACCAACTCCTCCTCATGTATCATGCAATGTTGCCTGAAAAATACATCTGATACTGGATTAAACTTGCCTTTTTGGGAAGCAAACCTTCAACCCAGTCCCGTGCTGCGTCTCATCGTTCTCACCTCTGAAAAGCAGCAGCAGCCAAGCTTGGGCCTGCTGATGAGGTTATTGCCCCCATCCCACCCACGCGCACAGACACAGACACAGACACCCAGGCATGGCAGCCCCGCTCCCCGCGCCAGCCTGCGCTCCTGGGCAGGAGGGCTGGGCACGCAGGGCAGGCACCAACCTCATCGGGCTCCTCTGCCCAGCCAGGCTCCCAAACACCACTTCCAGGCAGTAAAAAAGCGGTGAACCTCATCAATGGTATATCTGTTTATATCGTGTACAGTATAGATGGTGCAACTATGGAGAGCTCTTCAACCAACACAGTAAAAAAGAAAAGCAAAATGACTTTGAACACCAAAGTATTTTTACCTTTTCAGACTAAGCTTTTATTTTGATATTACAAACCATTTTTCTTTATTCACAAATCACGGTTGTGATATAAACACTAATTTCTAAAGACAGATATACACATTTTCTGGGTTTGTAGGGTGTTTTTTTAAATCTGTTTAGAAGTCACTATATTCCACATATGGTAGTAATAATTTTTTTCATAAGTCATATTATCAGTAGTTATTTATATAAGTGAAAACATTCCCAATATATATCGTAAAAAAATTTCAAATGCTTTTCTTACATAACTATTTCAGACATACATTTTAAAATGACTACTAGGAGTACTGTAGGAGCTTTATAAACAAAATATTTTCTAATATGGGCTGCACCCTCAACCTTTCAAGATTATTTTAATAGACTAAAACGCCATATAATCATTTGGAGAGTGGGAGTTGTAAAGCCATCTCATGAAAATTAAAATCGCAAATAAATTCTGTTATTCCCTACGTTAGACATTTTGTGTGTGCAATTCCAAAAAAGATGTATCATCCACACTTTGAATCGGAAGCCTAACATTTGGTAAACATTTTTTCAAGTCACTTTTATCGTGGTGTTTAAATGAAATATACTTTTTTTTTTTTTTATAGGAGGCTTGTCTCGTATATCTTATATAATAAATGTGGGGATTGAACTCTTAATAAATTTCAGTTCATCCCTCACCAGTATAAATATATGTTACTGCCCCATTTTTCATAGATTAATATAGTCTCTTTCTCTCTCTGTTTCAATTTTAAAGATAATTTATTTTTCGTTCTTAGATATAAATGCTACAGAAACTTTGTTTTCAAATCTTGTGAAACTTTATTGATGGTTATTGTTCAACTGATCATACTGCATGCACATACGATGACAAAGAGAAAGCCTGATCACAAACACTTTTTTTAAAGCAGAGTTGTTATAGCAAGTTGGCAGGTTCACAGCGGTGAGTTGATAATTTACTAAGGTGCTTGCCAGTAGGCACGCACATTACACATGAGGATATAACTATCTGCAGCAAAACTGTAGCAAGACAGTTTTCTGCTTTATTTATTTAAATACAAAAACAAGAAGACCCGTGACAAACACCCCAACTTAGGTTAACTTGTAAACAGGACAACATGGAAAGAGTCCAAACATATGCACAGACAAACTGCAATTTTTCAACTATGCTTGAAACCGCCACCCGGGCACCTGCTCAGCTGCACCTGCCCGAGACCCAGACAAGCAGCCTGCTCCAGCCAGTGCTCGGTCAGAAGAAGGTCCCTCTTTTGTCCCAGTTGAAAAGTTGTCTTGGGCCCAATATTTAGCAAAATGACCTTAGTTTGAAAATTAAATAGGGGCAAGTTGTCATGCCTTGAAAAATTGCAGATTGTTTACACAACACAGTCATGTTTCAAAAAGTACCAAGCTGATGAAAATACCATGATTATCTCTACTCAATGATTGCAATACTTGTAAAATGCTTATATAAATCTGAATATGATTATCATATAATTCCATAAAAATGATACGTCTGTCTCTAACAGTTGGTCTACTAGGCTAAATCTAAAGCGTCATAGGCTGTGTATTTCTAGAACTTAACAACTCCACTGCACGGATGTAAATTTTATACATTTTTTTTTTACTGGTACAAAGAATTTAAGTTTTTATTACTTTCTTTTTTGGAAAAAAAAAGAAAAAAATAGAAACAGTGCTTTTATCACCTTTTTATTATTGTTTTTTTCCCTCCCATAATATAAAAGTCAGCAATGATATCAATAATTTATTTTACTGGAAGAAATATAAAAAGAATGCTTGTTAATGGTCTAACTAGCAATTTTTGCCTAAATAACTAGTTATGGTTAAATAGCTGAATACTGCCTGGTGGAATGCTTTAAAAGGGTGCCTTCGGACAGCTTTTAATCCGATTTTTATGTACAAGTGTCGAGAAAAGCACCCCTAATAAGAACATAACCTTTGGCTTTGAACAAACAGTGAATAATTTAAGACAGCTGATATATGATAGTTGGTGCAGTGGGGCCCCTTTTTGCTTCATAATTAATATTTTAGCCAAACCCCATTCCCATGTCCCCAATTTCCCCCCTCCCTCCCTCTCATAAACTAAAATAAATGTAGATGCAGAAAAAAATGACTACTGTAGTCACTTACACTCTTACAAAACATGTGATAACCCCAATAGCTTAATATTCAGCATATATAATTCATTTACATGATATAGCACTCTTGATTGTGGCCCTAAAACAGTTTTTATTCATATCTAGCAGCTTTCTAGATCAACCACAAAAACTTCTACAGCCAGCAATCAAACTACGTAACCTTCAGAAATTAAAGACCCACAATATTAAAATACACAGAACAAAATATCTGAGGTATAAGATAAAAAATGTAATTTTTCCTCTTTTTAGAGTTGCTAAAATGATGCACTACTGCATGTATTGCAATACCCAGGCCTCGGAAAGCTTCCTTTTTCCCCACATTGGAAGGTTTTTATGGTTTTGTCATTTAGTATGGAGCAAAACGGCTGTATCCCCCTCGGTATATACTAGCCTGTAATGAAGAAAGAACGAGACCGACATCATCAGCATGGCTCCTAGTCTTGGCATCAGTCAAGGGTGCAAAAGCATTCTGAAACAAAGCAATTTGATGGATTGTTTTTTAAATTTACTTCTTTAACAACTAGATTTGCATTTTCATTTGACATTACTACTGCCCCATCTTAAAAGGCAAGCAACGTTCAGAACACCCCACAGCTGCAGTGCCAATGTATTCCAAGGTCAAGGGAAGCTACTTGACATTATTTTTAATCCCCAAAAAACTAATGAGAAGACACGTGAATAAAGTGTCAAATTCCACTCCTGAATGTACACATGCAGCTCCCTCTGATGTCAGTGAAAACTAAGTGCGCTCATCTAAAGACAAAGTCTAGCCTAGAATGGAGATTATTTATGTGTTTCCTTCCTCAGAAACCATGGAACAATTAACAAAAAATATCTCTCTTCCATAGAATTTGTTACCCAATTTCCTATTCTTACAATAAGCACAAAACAGAAGATAACTGTCTTTATTTTACTGAACATTGAGGAAAATTAAAACTTCATTTCTCATTTCTGAGTTAAAACTCTAGAGTCTCAAAAGCAGCAGATAATTAGGAGTTCCATATATTCAATGCTTGAAGTAAATGCTCTGTAATATTTGGATATGGAGAATAGTTCTTTTTTTAATGCACTGAAAGTCATCCATTTCCAATACAGTTTGGTTAAATATACATTTTCCCCTGCTCTCTTGACAGATACAGTTCAGTGCCAAAGGCATTAACACACCTGATAAAAACAAAGTTTCAATTCCTGCCATGTAGGTTCTCTCCCTTCCCTTCCCCACTCCTGTCTTCCCTTTCTCTGTGGCAGGTTTTTTTGGGGGTTTTGGGGTTTTGTTTGGTTTTTTTGGGGGGGAGGCAGCTACCATTTTGGATATTAATTATAATCAAGAAGAGGGAGAAAAAAGCAGTCAAGTTTCGAGCTGATTGACGGAAGCAGCCTGAAATCTTTGGCATGGCTCTTATAATGTAATCTTTGGTGTGACTTGAACCTGGGGGCTATGTAAATGCAAGGCAAAAAAAGAAAATATGTTCTGCATTGACAATGCATTCCGTTAGTGATGGATTTAATTCTCAGAATGACTAATTATTCCATTAAGGTAAGTGCTCAGCTAGGTGATACTTGCAAAATTAGAAATATAATAACTTACATGCAGTACATTGCCAAGAAATTAAGACATTTATCAAGTATACTTGGAGGATTAATGTGGCATTTTAGCTGCCGTTAGCACAAGAGACAAATTCAATTAACTAAAAGTGAGAAGATGTCAACCGTGCTAAGATCCAAGCAGAGAGTGGAGCGTGGGGAGATGGGGAAGACAGTGATGAGGAAGAGGAGGAAATGATCACTTACCACGGCACCAACGCCGTAGGTGGCTGCTGGAGCAAGTGTGTGGTGGTAGGGGTCTGCAGCATAAACTCGTCCGTAACTGAAAAGAAAACGAAGTTGAAGATTAATGGAAAAATTTGTTAAAAGCAGATATTAACAATATTTACAAAATGGTTTTAATGAAATATTCCATTCTATCCAAATTCATTACAAATAAACAAATTTTGCAGTTTCAAAAGCATTATCCTTTGGGAAATGTTAAGGTTACAAATGACAATAAATGTATAATTAGCTTTACTGGACTATTAAGAAAGAATCAGCATCAGGCTGAGGAGGGTGGCTGTGGAACACTGGCAGGCACTTGGCTTTAAGGAACATGCTTATTGCACATTCCTGGTCTTTCTACAGAAGAGACAGTCATCCTAAGCCATGATACTGCACGGCTGAAGTCTCAATTTTCAGGCCACGTTCCTGCTACAAACAGGCAAAGACAGTGATGTGAAAATCAGATTTTTGTCTTTTCTCCCCATACAAAATCCTTATAGTTGAAACTACTTCAAAGCTTCTTTACATGTACACCTGGTCGATTTGCTGGCCCAGTCCTCCTCTTCACCTTGAAATACATAGCCTTGCTTCACAGTCCGCATCTGAATGCAGTTACCATTAGTGAGATGGACATGTCAGCTAGATACAGGTTTCACTGAACGTGTCTAATGTTTTTTCCATAATCAAAGAATTTCCATTTGATCTCAGGTGTCACATATAACAACAAAAGCAATCTTAAAATTATAGTGCTGTCTTGCATACAAGGGCTAATGTAGTACACAGGTTAAGTTTTAATAATACTCCTGATATCTCGCCCAAAAAAGCATTATTTTTTAGCCTTATGTGAACAGTAAACCCAGACTGGTCTCATTCTGCGTAACTAACTTATTTTTCAGATACAAATACAAACTTACATTTTTTTGGAAAGAGGACAGTTGTCCTATTTTATTATCATGTATTTGCTCCTCCGCAAGCGGAATCTCATTAGCCAATTCCCAGGTAATCAGCTGAGGGAAAGCTGAGAAAGGAATGTTTCCATGGCATATGCAATCCTCCACCACCCACTACTGTGGGTCCTGGACGTGAGGTAGAGAAGTGGTCCAGATTACCTGAACTAGACATTCCTACCTAACCAGTGACATCTTCAAGAAAGGAGCAGAAATTACCACAGAAAAGATAGTCTTTAATTCTCCATTTCACTGAGCCAATATTTGCAAGAGTATGACAGATTCATTGCATAGGGAAATCCCAGTAAACCACCTCCTGGGACAACTCTGCTATCTAAAAGGAAAAGGGTTCAGCACTGAAAAGGCAGAGACTTTACATAAACGTCTCTTACTCTCCGACTAAGACAAGGGTCACTGATTTGCAGAAGTTATATGCTTTCCCTTTTCCAAGGATATATAACCACACAGCTTGATGAAAAAAAAGTAGAAAAAAGTTCAGTAAGTACAAACTTCAAAGTGTACATTGGTTAATATTCGGTATTGTGAATAAGACTTTTTTTTCCAGCAACAGAGTCTGGCATTTTGAGCAAATGCAAAGTGTACCTATGTTCCTATAAAGTATTCTATGGCAAAATCTGGATGTTTCACTACAAAGTACAACCATCGTAGCTGAATGCCTTCAGCTGTACTGTCTTGTTTACTCAGCCAATTCAACTTTCTATTAAGGGCTAATACATTAAAAAGGAGTTAATCTGTTAAAGCTATGAAAGTACCACAAGTGCATGCATGTGGGCTCTATTTCTTACCCCACAGCTATGTTTACTTTAGATTTAGGCAGAGAAGTCCTCATACCTATCAAAGATGAATATCCAGGGGCATGCTGGGCAATCACCTACTATCTCATGGTCTATAACTCGGGAAAATATGTGTAAAAGACTTGGATAAAACATATTAATTCCTCTTTTGCATCCAATATATTGATGAGTGAAGGATTAAATTTATATATCAATTCCATTCAAATACTTGGTATCCATGAACACCTGGCTTCCGAAATTATCCAAGGCAGTTAACAACAAGGAAGCTAGGCAGTTCCCACTGAAAAAAATTGAAGGAAAAATAGCTCACATCAGCCTATGTTGGGTAAATGGCACTTGGTGATCCTTTGAGCTGGAAAGGGGGCATAAGAGTTCTTCGAGCAGGTTTGACACTGACCCCATACTCAGGAGCCTTTTTCATTGGAAGAACTTCCATAAACCTCAGCCTCAGTAACCCTCCGCATTAGGATGCAAACATTATAATATTTAGAGGTTTAAAATACTTAGCTTTGATAGTAGCCATAACAGAATCTCGTATGTCATGTTCGTCTACACTGAAGTGAAGGAGACACCTTATTTTTCTCTGTATGCCCATTTTAAAGTCTGAGAATCCATTTTAAACATCATAATTTTAATTCTCTCAAGCCAAATCTCATTCAAACAGTAAGAAAATATCTAGAAAGGGAAAATGATTGATTTAAAGCTAGACTTGTTTCCAGCACTATAAATTTCCCTCATATCCCTAGTAACAAGGAGGAGGAATTGCATGTACTATTATTATACATGCTTTAATGCCGTGACTATTAATTGTAAAGCAATGGGAATCAGTACATTTTCAATTTTTTTTTTTTTTTTGATTAATTGGTATTACTGCAGTACTGAACAAGGACAGTAAATTCAGATCTGCAAGAGTTGCATTAGTTTTGGTCTAATGTAAACCATTAACTACACTGGGACTTACTCTGTGAGCTCTTTTCCCTACTGCTCGGATCCATTGCCTGTTGTAGGGCTGCGTTTTGACCCCATACTGCCTCGCATTCCCACAGGATCCTTCACCATGTCACAGTGCCCCACAAAACTGAAAGTCTAATGGGTCACTCATGGCAGGGGATTAGGTGGCCTAAATGCAAGGGCCACTTGTAAGGCAGGAACAAGCCTGAACACATAGTGCTCAGGCTTTATTAAATTTTTACTATATTTAACCCAACTACGGAAGTAACTAGCAAGTTTACAACACTGACGTAATAAAACATGTTGCTAATAGTATTACATCAATATTTTACAAAAATCTGGACAACTAAGAGGAAAATATGGATAAACAAACACATTAAGCAATTGCAAAAGAAAGAAAAAATGACTGTTTCAACCCAGTATTTACTTCTGAGTACATTTTTATTACTCTTGCCAAAGTAGTAATAACTTATTGTCAGTGCTTTACATTTTTTTTCATCCTACTGTGTAAACAATGTTTATTCCTTAAAACAAGAGAGTTGTGAAGTAATCGTAATGTGAAAATTGTGACCTAAGTTAATCCTTGCTCCTTAGAAATAATGATGTTTTGCATTTATATTATGATGCTGCTGAAGTTTGTACTGTGATATTAACATTAAAAAGATATTTCAGAATTAGCAATGATTTTATTCTTGTTAAAATAAGAAACACTTCTTCCTTTTCTTTTACAGGATATTGAAATTCCACTTGAACAAATGTGTGCAATGTAAACATAAAATAAAATAAAATGTAAAAAGTATTCTTCCAAATCTTCTGTAAAAGAAAATAAAGTATATAAAATTAATTTTGAAATTCTCACTCTTGTACCCTCCTAAATACACTTGACATGTAAGCATATACATGGAAGAATATATTTCCAAAGGGGAGAGAATACATGCTCAGATATTATCTGGGAAAAAAATGCATTGAAATTCCTCTGTGATGAATAGACTTTTTTTTCTCCTCAGGGTGACCTCTACCTTCAGAATATGATGGTTTTATTATGATTAATAAATTTCATTTCCACAGAGGAAAGGAACAGTGTCAGCTTAAACTTAAAGCAAGTGGGTTTCTTTTTAAATGCTAATTTTTAAACACGCCCTTGCATGACACCAAATTTAGAAGCTCAGAAGGTTAGCAGAATAGATTCTGATTTCCATGCTGAAAATAGTAAGAAGGATTTAAACTATACTGTCACACTGAAAATCAGTAAGCTAGTTCAGTCACATAGTCATTGGTTCATTTGTTCATGATTGTGCCAGCATGCTTATTTCTCATTAAAATTAGTGGCATTTAAATGCTTTGTGATAATTTACACTGGAAATAATCATTCCAGGTAAACAATTTACTAAAATTTAGGACATGCAAATGGCAAAGTATTCTGAATAAATTAATAGCCGATGCAATTATCTGTGTATTTTACAGAATGTTAAATCAATGTATCAAAACCAATATGTGCACTCACAATTTCTTGTCTAAGAAAACAGCTGATGAACAATTTTGATGCACCACTAATTAGAACAATTAGAATAAGTTCCACTATTTTCCAGTATATCTGGAACAAGTATTCAGGAAAACAAATAGTGTTTGCTAGCATTTTGTTACCATACTGGCACTGGTTCTTAAGTAGCTGGACTAACACCTTACTGGGAAATAACTAAGAAAAAAATCAGTGTAGCCATGCTAACATCTGTAAATGCAGCTCTAAACTGTTCACCAAAAGCTCAGTGTATAGTATACTCTTCTTTACTCATGCTATGTCTCAATTGCTTCAAGCATTTTCAGTACAGGGTTTAAAATTGCTAAAATACTACATAAAAGGACAATTTGTGGTCCACTGCACACATAAAGAGAATTAAAAATGGTAATTGGTTGTGAGATTTATTTTAGTAGGGCCTTTGAAACTGAATCTCTCTCTTTAGATCATCTGTAGTAGGTATTGCTGAAGTCTCTAACAGAGAAAGTATGTGCCTCTCTAATTGCAATTATCATTTTAGGTTTTTAAGTTCTTTGGTACTATGGCTGTATTTCCCTACACACCTAGGACAGACAGTGGAGTTCTGACACTAGTGACATTTAGAAACTCCTTAATAATATACATACTATAGGGTTTAATAACAACATTAACAAGGAAAAATTCACAGTATCGAATATGAAACAAGTTAACACATTTTCCACAAGTTATTTGACAACTATAGAAGGAGAATTTTAAACATGATTTTATTTTTTAGAAATTTGATGCACATATCTTTCCAATCACTATCGTTTCCCCCCTTGTTTTAAAGCCTAGATACTGCTAGAAGAACTATAGAAAATGATGAATCTATTTAAGAACTATAAAAAGAGAAGTTAACAATCTGGTACTACCTCAGCTAAATCTAACTCTGATGTAATCCCCCATTACTTGCCATATTACAAGCAAAGCATATGTATCACTGGAAAGCTCATATTTCTAACTTTTCCACAATATTATCCACTCTTTACTAGCTTTGATTACAATTGAACAATCAAGTAACAAAATTGCTGCTCCTTCAGACATATATGTGTTGAATCTTCAACCAGAACAACCTTAAATTACTGACATTCTTGTACTGACAATTATTACTAAATTTCACAAAAAGGCAACCGAACGAGTGAGACTTGGCTAAGTACGAGAGGGTAGAGTATAGTGCAGGGTGCTTTGGTATTCCTGCCCTGCTTGTTCACCCAGAAAATGAGCACTATTGCAGGATGTGCCTCTTGCTGTTGACAGGTGGCACGGAAAGGATAATCCACATCTTTCCTCTGTCAGATCTTAATGCAGAATTGCAATAAAAGTTTAGACAAAGATGTGAAGATTTTAGTAAAGAGTTGGAAGGAATACAAGGGAAGCAAGGGTTACTTGGCCTTATCCAGATAAACGATTCCAGTAACTAACAACTTGCTCTTTCTCTTGGTCACGTATCTATGATGACATCAAGACAGATGACATGAGCAGCAGAGCTCCTTCGTATGTGCACCAGTTACACACCACATTGCTGAGCAGTATTTTAACCTCAGTGGGTCAACACTGTGCAGCAGTGGTAGCCCTTTAACTTAAAATTCTTTACTACAGTAGGATGGTATCTGCTTATGGTATTCAAAGCATGTGCAACCAATCCATTTATTTCATTTTGGATATTAATACCAAGCAACTTTAGGCATTCCAGTCACCTGAATGAGCAACGAGTCTCTCTGTACATCTCAGAAGGCAATGACAAAAGATGTCTATTCTAAGTTTTTTCTTAAGACCAAGGAAAATGATTGAAATTCGCTGATAAAAACAATTTCTAGTAATTTTCCTTGATTTTTAAGGTTAAGAATGCTAAAATCCTCTATGCAAAGTTTTAAATGCACAATATTAAAGACTAAGATCATTCTACAAGGAGGGACCCATAAAATATTTTGTTGCATATCATCTTCCTCTTTCACTTCTGATAATGCTTTACAGATTCGTGATGTGGGGCAGAAAAAGAATTGGGAAGAGGTAGTAGAGACAGACAGCACAATGAAACAGTAAAACTTCAAGGTATACTGCAGTGCTGAACTCCTGTATACCTTGAAAGCCATGAGGGATAGGGCAATAATAAAAGATTTCCATGAAGGGATCTCCATAAATACATCATTGATGAAATATTAAAAGCAGTCTCTACTTTTTCCTGCAGGTTGGAGCACGAAGAAACTTAAGAAGCTTATTCAGAATTTTCTATATACAGAGATGAATTTCAAATGCTTGACTGTTTACTTATTTATGTCACATCTGAATTTGGCCAGTTAAGTTTTCTTGCTAATTGATGGGCATGTTTTGCAGAAATTTTGGTCATTGATGCTCAGACCTGCTTTTAATTTTTATTTCTGTATGCCAACCTGTTACTTCTTTTGAAGTTTGTTAGATGTTTACAGCCATCCAAAGTTGAGCTGCCACCTTCTTAAACATTTAAATAAATATGGTTGATGTTGGTTAATTTGCAGAAATATAGAAGTGCAACAAACAGCAGCACAGGTGACTTCCCTCCTGAGCTGATGCTGAATAACTGCTATGGAACAATCCCAGGGACAAACCTCAGCTTAAAGGCTTTTTCTCAAGTTTCAGTCTTGCTGTCTGGATTTACACAAATGTGGGGATTTCACTTGATGCCTAGTTAAAAATCTAACATAGTTCTATGCTACCAATACCACCTTTCTGTATAATCTCTAAGGAAGTTAGACCTTATATAAACTTTATAAAAAAAAGCCACTGGGCTTGTCATCAAGTGACACCTAAAACCAGCTGTATTACAATGAAAACCAAGTATTTTCCTATTACTATCGCTGTTACATTTTGGGACAATAAACCCTGAATAAATTCTTATCTAGTTCAATAATAAATATACCGAGTACTTTGTTTATTAAATTTTAAAGTGGTATTTTGTGCTTGAGTGTAAAGTTCTGTAGTATGCAATAATACTCTTTTTTTTTTTTTAATATTTTAAATGTAATATGATAATCTCAAGATACCAGAAATGAATCCTTGTTTATTTAATGTACTTGTATATAATCATACACAGATGCACACACACAAACCACCTTTCCTGTGTACTATTTTCAGGCTATCAGAGAAAAAAATTCTGGTTGCTTCATTAAAAAAAAAAAAAAAACAGTACAGAAGATGCACACATGCTTACAGGCACTTGTTGAGGGCAAACACAGATTATTCACTATTTCTGTTATCAAAGGAGCTTCACATTGCAAATCCTCCGTTTACAAATCACAGAACCTCAGCTTTACTTAATCTTGTCATGTTGTCACATCTGACTAGCCATGCGAACTGACCTAGAACTGTAAGCACAGGGAAGGCAAGCTGTCAAAGAGATAATGACAAAGATGCCAAAAAGGGCTGCCAGTGTTTTCACTGGGCGAGAAAAAGGAATGAATCAAACTTCATGAAAGAAGAACAGAGAATAATCAAAGTGTTTCCTGATTTTTGTCAACTGATCCAATAGCTGAACATCTTTACCACACAACTGCCAAGAGCAGTAAAAGCTGTAACAAATGGAATTCCATATAAGCAACTATTTACAGCAGCAGTAAACGCAAGTTTAAACTGCCAACATAAAGGACACTTGAATTTATAGAAGAAGTTTAATAACGTGCATTAGTACAACATTTCCTAGTCTTCCCAGAGCAAAAACTTCAGTATCTGCTATTTTTCACAGGGAAAAGCAGTACAGCCTTAAATAAATACTAGCACAAAGACCTTACAGATGCTCCTTCATCTTCATTTTTTATTTTATCTGATTAGTGGAAGAGCATAACATAATAATAAAAGCATCTCACAGAAAATGGTTATTTTCCCAGTCAAATTGCTTCATGAAATGAAGTCAAACTCATAGGCAGCAATACTGAAAGGGAAGAACATCTCACAACGGAACATATGTCTTTACACAGTAATTCAAAAAGGCTAAAGGAAATATCTCTGAAACTGCATTTTTCCAAAGCAGTTTGGATTATATGTACTTCTCAGAAATTCCTTTGAAAGAGTATAATCTGATCAATATCTCCTACCAGACACATGAATAAGTCAATGATGAGATGTATGCAAGCATGTATGGCAAAACTTTGACCAGCTACAATCATTTATCTGCCGTAGCAGAGGTATGCCACAACAGGCACCTTAACTATTCTAAGCACTTTGTCAAATATTAATTTGCTTTTAAATAAGTACCTCCATATTTGCTATTTTTTTATGAACTAAATTTGTGGTAGTGTTAGTGTTGACAAGTTAATGACAGTATACAGGAAAATTGCAATGACTTGAGCAATTGCATTGGTTAAAAATTGCCAATATTCTGTTCAAACTGTTTCAATAGTACAAACTCCAATGATTGCTTCTTTAAGCTGCCTGCTTTTATGAAATGTTTTTCCTAGAGTTATAAAATTAAACCTTTCAGAATGTTTAATCTGTTTTGGAGACTGTATCTTTCTCCAAATGGAGGTCAATAACTTAATCTAAGACTATCAACTTCTAAAGCTTTCTAATGCATTTCTTTTGCACACACACACACACACAATCCCACCTCCTGGGGATGATTCTGCTCAAATATGTAAATAAATGCAGTCACAATTGGACAGATGTTATATCCACTTCCACCATACTTCATTCCAAATTTAGGTTTATATATACACTTGCTTCTCTCTCTGTTATTTCAAAATCATAAACTGCATATATGCTTGGAAGAAAAATAATACCAGGCATACAACTGCACTGGATTTTTTTGTTTGTAGATGGAAGTTGGATAACAGTGAAAATTGGAGGAAGAAAGAAAGAGTGATATAGAATAATGATCCTGTCCCATATTTACAAAAAATCATAAAATGTAATATGCAGGTACATCCTAGAATGCACTTGGAAATATACTACAAAATATTTTTTTCTTTACAAACTATGAATTTTGATCTTACAAAACGTAAAAGAAAAAATATATTGAGCACTGATTTGAAAAACTCATTAAAAATGTTAAAGATTCAAAATGAACAATGTTCTGTAACCAACATGTAAATAAACCATGGGTTTATTCTGGGTCTCATTCTGATTTTTTAGGAGCCTGATAGGGCAAGATGCCCATTGCCCCCATCAGCAAGGAACCTCAGCATTAATTTTCCCCTAATGTACCCATTGTCAGAGATTTGCTAGAGGAAGGTCTTCAGAGATCCTTGTTAAAATTCCATCATCAAACTGATATAAGAGCTTTCTGATAGTTTCCCTGCCTCTGTTCTAGTTCAGGTCTGTTTGCAGACATTAAATCATGCCTGCCAGAGAAGATCTATCCCGGAAGCACAGAACTTCTCTTCTGAAGGGTAATTATTTTTAGCCTCAGAATGCACTGGATGCAATCAAGAGTGAAATATTTTTAAATTTCCCATGGAAGGATCCCTCTGTCAGATACTTGAATATGTTTTCTTTATATAATGTGCATGCAAGAAGAGACACACATACCTAAATAGAAATGCGTATATGGACACACTATCCGTTCATTAACACATTTATTTATTCAAGATTACTTTATTCCCAAATCAGAAAAGATGTCATGTGGCTGAGGGCTAAGTATCCTCTGGCAGGAACGATAAAGTATTAGGAAGAGAAGAGTGAATATTACCGACAGAATCACCCAAGACCTTCCCATTTGATGATAAAGTTCAAACCAAAAGTTGACTTGTTATATTATTATTTGAAATCTACAAACACACACATTCGTTACAAGGAAACAATACAAACATACATATACTCACATTTCAAACATTGAGCATATTATCAGTATTTTCACTTTATATCAATTCTACAAACACAGTTGAATTACTATAATGGAGTTTAGAAGCACTAAAAAAAGCACTATAAAATTGTACTGTAAGTGTTTTGCATGCATCTGAAAAACCACAGGAAGGTTAGCTTTGGTTCTGAAAGTTTTTGTATCTCTATATACGCTCCATGTATTAAAACACAAAACATCAGATAATAAATTAGTTGAAAGTCAACTTACAGATTTGAAAGACCAAATGCAACTTTGGCAACTTGTACCACAGGAATATGGGCCAGGGAATTATTTTTTGTAAAGCCAAAAGTCCTTTAAATTCTATGACTAAAATGTAGGTATATAAGAAACAGAAGATACAGGCTTTCATTAGCTTTCTCCTTCAGATCATATTACAAAAAAGGCACCTACAGTCACCTATGGTGACCATATGATATGTTTATCATATGGTCAAAAACATACCTAACAAAAATACCTTATTGTTGAATCAATTCAACAGAGATAATCAACTGGTAAGCTGAAAAGTTTTAATAAATCTATTTCCTTCTGTGTAAAGTTCACTGAATTTACTGATAAACAAGAGCGCTATATTTTTGACTGGGATTCCAAAGTAGTGATATACGAAATATGAAGAATATAGTCTTGGAGACTCAAATTGTGCCTGAACTGAGGGGAAAAAGTGTCTTTATTAGAGAAGTAATCATTGCTTAGAAGGGTTCACTCGGCAAAACAGGAAATAGTTTTCAGGACAAGAAAAATGTTAAAGACCATATGTCTATAGCAAGAGTTCCGAATTAAAAAATTGCTAAAATAATTATATTTATTCTTACTTAGCAAGGCCTAGATTTATAAATTAGTAGCCTCCCTACTACAGCTCACTCTAATCTGGAGCTGAGCAGGAAGCACAAGGGAAATAAATAATGAAAGCCAAAATCCAAGCCTAGTGAGATCAAGAAAGTGTCAAATGTTGACTTCCCAAAATGTATTCTCTTAATGACTTAGAACTTTGAAAAATCTATGTTAAATTAGGTTTTTTTTACAGAAGAACTTTTCAGATTACCACCAAAAATGCTATGGCTAGCATACAGATTATTACAATTTTTAGCATATTTTGGCTTTAGCTATGATCTTCTTTTTCATAAATAGATGTTTTTTATTTGTATCTATGTAGGTCGCTATGGCATGAACAGAAAACTTCACTTTTCATTTATTTCTGATAATGTAAAACTCTATAAATAAACACTTCTTAGTACCAACATTTTGTGTCACACTATATATCCTTTCATCCTTCAATACAAGCAGCTTCTATGAACTCACTATTTTTTGCACAACATTATTGGCAGAATATGTCCCGGCACTGTTACTATTTATTTTGGCTTTTGATTTCTTATATAGTGACATAATACCATCCTTACCTGAATTAAGACTAAGATTGTTCAAACTCTATTGCTTAAAAGAGAGAAAATCCCTTGACATATTCAATATATTTATAAATTACCATTACCTTTTAAAAACATTGTTCATTCTTCTGTACCCATGGCTTACAACATGATAGTATATTAGCAAAGCAGGTAAGACTTTTTACTTACTAGAGAGCGATCCTCTGAAGACACAGACCCTCTCTCCCACTATCTTATCCATAGGATAGACTTTGTGAGTGCTTTAGGGTCTGCAGTACCCTTGTGGGCAATATTTGCCCCCAAAGAGTTGAAAAGAAAATTGTTAAATCTATAGCACTTACAATGTCCTACATACATCTAAGCCTTTACTCTTTTCATTAGTTGTTTGTTTTGGCTTTTTAAAAGTCACAATCTTGATTGTACTGCACAGTAAGTATTTATTAGAAGGTTTAACATATCCTTACTTTTCTAGGCCATATGATATTTAAACTGGAAATAAAACACCAAAGTCAGCAAAATAACCTAATGTCTTTTATATGGCAGAACCTCTAGGCTCAAGCTATAAATTAAAATATTAAACTATTCCAAAGATTTATACTGTGGACTTTCCTATGCTTTCTCTTACGATTAAATGCAGCATGTGAAAAAGGATATTGAGACCTGGATGGATGCATCAAGAAGTATCAATGATTGTTACCTGCAGAGGTGTTACAAGAAATTTCATCTGCTGCAACGAAGACGAATTGATTTCTGCAAGAGAAGATAAAATTCACAATACTGCTTGCTGACTGGGAAATGTGCTAGCTGCCAATTGACTTGATGTTTACAGATGGGGTAGGGTAAGGGTGCTTAATTTTAATGAATGTAGCAAGAAAAAGTGTTGACGTATTTCAGTACTATAGAGTTTATAAGGATCATGAGGTAGACATGCTGGGATCTTTTAAATGAAATAATGGTGACATTTGGATATGGACTATGTACAAACTCTTGCATTGGAAGCTTCATGTTTAGTGTTACAGATATGTCAATATATTTATGAAGTCTAATAAAAATAAAACAGTATTTGTATTGATATAGATAGTAAAGGGCACTACTGCAAAATATGTCAAAAACGTTTTTTGAAAAAAAGTTGTAATTTACTTCGGGCATCTGAAAGGAGGATATTGAAAGTAACATATTTTGCTTTTTATATGTCTAATATGATTGCAATCAGAAAATTAATTTTCTGCTATTTATTAAAAAAATGACGTAGTATATTCTCATATACTGTCATCCAAATACAAACAAAAGTCTTTTGCAGAATCTTAGGAGAATGAGCTAGAGATATGAGTAATTAATTTAATATAAACCTTCTCTTGCAAAATTCTTTTTTAAACCAGGTAACATAAAAAGAGAAATGCTAAATACACTAATATTTCAAAAACTTCAAGAAAACTTCACTATGGCACAAATCCTGACTTGTCCTTTCCAAAGTCAAAGCAAATAGGATTTGGGTTAGTGGAAACCATGTTTAAGGATTAACATCAAATGATTCTTTTATATGCATATACATAGCTTCCTTGAATTATTTTTGTGTTGTCCGGGATTAATAAAGAACCTGGCTGAAGTTTTAACACTTGGGTGCTGTTTTACTCCAAACTGCATGTAGCTCCTCCAGCCTGCACCGCTAGGCATGGTGAAAAACTGACCTTTTCTGTTTTGCACAGCTTTAATGCAAGAGTCTACCAAATAGGAGCTAGAAGGAACTAGTTCTAGCTTGTACTGAGGACTACCTGGAAAACTTAGTTCTGCAAGATGATGAAAGCTCTGTCAAACATTAAGTACTCTGAAGATTCTACTGAAAACTACTCGGTTCAGGAGCAAATGCTTAGTGGTAACAGAACCTTGAGGAGTTAAGCCCTAAAGGAGCAAAATCTAGTTCTATTACTTGACCTCCAATGTATTAAAGAGATTTGAAATTCTCGTTTAGAAATGTGTGAACCTTGTTACTTAGAAGTTCACATTTTGGAAGAAAAAACAAACAAACAATTGGATGTACAGATTGGTAGTTTTGCTCTTTGTTTTGTCATCTGCAGCAATTTCACAAGCTAATGAGATCTACCTAGCATGTAATGCTAGAGAGATGAATTTAAAAAAATGAAGGGGGTTTAAATTTAGCATTATAAATACAAAGCTACTCTGTATTTCATAGGTAGTAGAATTTGTCACTGTATTTACTGCTATCACCTCTTTTATTATCACCTCTTGTGATAATTACATAGAAAGAAACAGGTAGATGTTTGCCTAAAAGGGATTCATCCAGTAGCAACACAGACTTACCAGCTACTGTGTTACAGAAAATCCTATTGATTCATTTCTATGAAGTTATTAAACTTCCCTCTCATCTAAATGAAAAGATCACTTTTGGTTAAAAACTGCCTCTAAAGTGGCTAGCTGAGAATCTCCTTTATCTCTATTCAGAACATTTGTTGCTATGGAAGATTGAGCTACAGACACTATATCTTCAGATGCCAAAGTACAGAATTATCTGTCAGAATAGTATGCTGGTTTAGTTATTTACAGAAAGACCCCAGAACACTAACTGCTATTTGTCTATTGGAAGTACAGATGTTATTGAAACTGTTCTGAAATCTTACTTTTTATTACCAACTCTTTACAAATTACAGATAGAAAATTAGTTTTAAAAAATTTAACCCAAACTGATATCTATTTTAAAAAAAATCTACCATAAACAGTCCTTGTTATACTGCTTCAATTTACATAGGAAGGTACTATTTTCCCTCTATTTTGCTTTTGCAAAATTCATTTCACAACTCCATAAATCAATTTTAAAAGTAAGGAGAAAGTTACATATTGGTCAACATAGCAACTGTGAGAATGAAAAGTAAGACTAGATGCTCAAGTTCAATAAGGCAGTTCAACGTCTTATAACTAATTAGGTGTTAGTGGTAACAGTTACAAGAAATTCTTTAGTGGTTTGATGGCTTTAATGTTTTTATAGTGGAAGTTTTTTATTAGGTTAAATTCTATATGATGGTTTACATGGACCTAGAGGGGTAACTGGTAATCAAAGTTGTCACTATACACATATATCACACCTGATGTCCAAGGCAAGTATTATTCCTTAGTGTGGACAACCCCATAGTTTGCAAAAGGAGTCTCTCTGAATTAAGCTGACACTGTGGTGCATCATTTTCTATCTGTCTTAAAGTACATGAAAAGCAGACCTGGAAAAGGGCAGCTAACCTAACTCAGTCCTTCGCAAGTGTAGGGTTGTTCCCTTTAAAGACCAATTTTATGCGCTAACTGTATTGAGAGTACGAACCTTAAAAAACTCACAAGAAAGGGATGGTGAAAATTCATGATGCAGTTTAGGTTGTTTTAATGTTCCTCATCACTTCTACACTTCTTATTGATTCAAAAAGGTACAAGAAATGTAAGTGGACCCAACTTTATTATACAATAAGCCCTGCTCAGTTATTAAGATACAGAATTGCTTCCATCAATTTAATTTGTGTATTAACGGTGAAAGTATAGAACAAAATTTTTACTGCTCATTGTTTTATACTTCAGATGTAAAAGAACACATTTAAAATCCACTGAACTTTTTTCTTTAAATAAAATTTTAAAAGTTGTTACTTGTTGTAAGGGAGATAAGCAGAAAAACAAATTGAAAGAGTAACATGACAAATACATTGATCTGAATGTGCAGTTGGATATATTCAACTTGCCAGATATTCACACCCTGGGCTAAGTGCAATCCTTTTAAGTGCTGGAGTGGCACCCTTTGGCAGCCTGAACTCTCTGATGGAAACCCAGACAGTGCAGGTCATGAAAATGTACTTCTGGGACTCAAAATGGCTGTGTTCCATCTGAGCAGTTATTTCCCAAGGGCAAACACTTCTGCATACTATTACTTCTCTCAATCCTATATATCAATTTCTTATTTCTTCTAGTAAATTGAAAGGTACCACATATTTTTTACCAGTATGGTAATAAAGATATTTTTAAAGATGGAAAAAAATGTTTAAACATCCGATGTATTTCCTGAATTCAGACAGTAACAGAAGGAGAGGACAGCAAAAGTAACAGTAACTGACTTGATGCTCTTTCTTACTTTGGGGTAGTTACTGAGCCTGCATTACCCCAATTTTCAAAAAGGTTCAAATATGTTCTAATTTCCCCTGTGCTGTTCCCCATAGACCCTTTGGCAGTCTCCTAACAAATATATTCCTCGAAGGCCCCAGATCTGACATAAACCTCCCTATCAGTTTTAGCACCGCCTATTTCTACCTAGCAGGTCTTCTGCACATCCAATACAATAGGTGCTTTCTTTCTCCCTCCTTGATGCTGTTAGTTACTATAGCATAAAACTGGATTTCTTCTTTTTTTTTTTTTTTTTTTTTTTTTTTTTTTAAATCTTTAATCACTAGAGTCCAAGCCAGATTGTCCCTATGGCTGTTTAATATACAGAACTACTTCTGTGAAGAAACCTCACGAGTGAATACCTTCCCTCTTTGCTTCCTGCTAAACTGTGTCCTAGAAAGATTCAATCTGTGGTAGAATGGAGAACAGCTTCAGGAGAGGAGTCTTTCACCACCCTCTGTCAGCCTTTCCATCTTAGCATCTTTTTCACAGGGTAGCTTGAAAAAAAAAGGCATATTTTACATGTATCTTTCTGTACTGCACTTTTTATTATAGGAGACCTTTTATTACAAGATCCTTGATTAGCAACATTAGGCCTTATGCCCTCAGGAATGACTTTGAGTCATTATTAATCTAATAATTTGTATTTAGATAGGGACAGGACTTGCATTATAAAACCAAATATTGTTTGAAAGTTTTTCTGATGGCATGAGGTGGGCAGGAAAAGTCCAGCTGCCAGAATCAAAACCATACTCTGCAGTATCAAACTTCAAAAAGCATAACAAAATATTTTCAGGTTCAACTTTATCACCAGATTAAAGGTACCCTGTTCTAAATTAAAGCAGGTCACTGAATTGAAAGACTTTTAGATAATAAAGTATTAAACCAAAAGATTTAGGGAAGTGAAGAACAGGATTTTGAGTGAAGCTTGACTAAGGTTTTTCATTGTATACCCTATTTAGTGAAAAATATTACTAATTATAAATTATTTCTGTAAATGTTATATACTCACAAAAATCAGGCTTTCTGGACTGTGCAATTTTGTTTAATTTTTTTGTTTAATACCATAGCCTAATTTCTTCAGCATGTTTATATTACCACAAGTTAATTAAGAGGGCTAAGATATCTCATAAATATATTTTGTCAGTACTTTCCCTTACCAAAATGATGCATCTACCCATTTTCAAGAAGACCTGTCTTTTACAGTCTTGCTTCCGGCAAGTCACCTGAACTGTGCTGAAGCAGTACAGAATAAACTTCCATACATTCATTCTAAAGCATACTGACCTAATGCAGAATCTACATGCATATTAGCACTGAATTTAAGTAAGACTTTATTTGTGAAATTTAGTACAACCATGTCAACAATTTGTAATTAATACGTAGTATTTTTAGCTTTTATTTCTACAGAAATCTTTAAGTTTTATGTTTAAATTGTCTTGACCCTCTTTTAATCTACATACTCTGAGAGTTAGTTTCAAGTCTGAAATACCTGATATTCCAATGAGGTTGATTAGCTTTTAGTGTATATATGTTTTACATGCTCCATCAGGAAAAAACTAAGTTAAAGTATTAACAGCATTTCTGTTTAATGGACATTTATCACTTTCCTTCAAACTTTTCCAAAATTCCCTTAATGTTTCCCATCCTCATAAACACTAACACCAGTGATCTCATCTACTGGAATGTCAAATAGATACCAGAACAGAGAGAGGAATTCTGTTTTATACCATCTTTGATACAATACTGGAACTTTAGGCTCCTTCCCATGTGGAAAGTTGGGAGTTTCTCCTCACTGAGAAAACGGAATGAAAGTTTTCTTAAATACTGAAACTCTGGTAATTCAGTTACACATAAATATATACAACTTTTATCACATTTGCTACATCTAAATAGACTTTTTTTTAAGTGTCAGTGGCAACTTAAAGTAGAATGGACCTCAGGAAGAGCAGAAGCTTATCACAGAGATTGGGTGTACAGTACAGACCTAGCCGCTGATCCTGCCTAACCCGTACGTGACTTGGCTACTTCAGTTGGAAAATTCAGATCCTGGAAGTGGAAGATAGGAAGAGATTCAGAGAACTGGTCTCAGATGCTCTTCTTTATGACTCGAGGAATCTAACCATCACAAAGCACAATACCAACCTAATTTCAGGATAGACCGTTACTCTGAGTGCTCCCCCTAAGAGTTTCCATATAGTCGCCCCACCCCGGGAAAGGAAGTGCTCCTCTTTCTTTGTCTGCACTACTACATATTCCTAAGAAAGCATCAACCTACCACCACATTTTCTCTCCTGCAGTCACTGGTCCTGCTATTCTTCAGATGTACAAAAGTACTCACAGCTGTGTCAGGGAAGTTTATATACTTGGATCATTGTGGGTAGAAGAACCTATGTTTGTAGGGCAGATGGGACAAATTACTAAGTGTTGTCTGTGTCCTGTCTTCTCCCTAAAAGGCTGAGTGACAGTTGGACTTTTCAACACTATTTATATTTTACACAGCACATGATTAAGAACAAAATTTTGGCACACACATAATTCACCCAGCACTCCCAGAAGTTTTCAGTCCCTCTTCTTGGCAGCACAGAGCTTCCACAAAATAGAAGCCGTAATAGAGATCAAGTGGGATTTTAAGAGATCAGGACTTCCCTAAAAATAATCACACTAACTCTAGGAAATTCGAAACGTAAAAGAAATTATAATCCACTAACATACAGTGATTATGTTTCATACACCAGAATTCTTGGACTTTGCTTACTAACTTCACAAAACTAGACAGAAACAATTTTGCTTAACACAGAGCTGCAGACCACCTCCCAAAAATATAGTAACTGCTGAAAACAGTGCAGAGCCCCAGAACATAGGAAATTAAGATGAAGGCAAACGCAGTACTGAACAGGAGTTACAGTGGGATTATTTAAACTATATGTAATCAGTTGTCTTTTTCTGGTAAGACCACCATAGGATTCACAAATAGTCAGTATTTAGATTTCATGGATCAGAACCTCAGCCGGTAAAATTGATGCAACTTGACTGAAAGCACTGACTTCACTGGAGCTATTCCAAATTGTATTCTCCAAGGATCTGGTGCTAACTATGTAGTGTAGCAATGATTCTTCCCAGAAGTGTTATATGTGGTACATCTATACATTTCTCCATTGTATCGTTAAAGATACTTTGTTTTCCCTTCATGCTCTAAACTTTAAGGCTTCATTGCTCTTGTTAGGACTCTAATGTTGAGAGCTTTTTCACTGTGAATTATAATATAACTGATGGCTACCTGCTTGAATAGTTTCTGTAATATTCAAGTAGGGACAAAGTTTCAGAGTTTCCCTCTAAAATAATTTTATGAAGTCCTCCCCAACTCCCTCCTTCTGGTGTCCTAAATTTAAATATCAAGGCTATCAAAGACTTTAAACTTTTTAATATTAGTATAATAACTATAATAAGAAGGTTGATTTTGCTATTATCGTGCTTTATATTCCTATTACTGGAAGATCAAAGTACATTATCATACTCATAGCATTTGAATCACAACACAAAGACAACTAAACAACTTTACAGCCATACCTATAAAATATATTAAATGAAGTAAAAATAAAACTATAAACAGAAAGTAATTCACGTGGTATCAAGCTTCAACAACACTAACAGTAACTTGTTTGACCTGATGTGCATTAGGAAAGTATATTTTATTTTTAGGCTAATTTCTTGCATGCCAGGTTCTTCTTTTTTTCTGCAGAATTGCTTGTTCAACCTAACTACTAATAATGATGCCAAGATAAAGAGGAAGACACAGATATTCTGCTTTCACTTAGGTACTCTGCTTTCATTGTCAAAAGATAATGCATCTCCTGCCTCCATCATTCCTGACCATTTCACTAAATGCTCTTTTCTGAAAGAAAAAAAAAAGGCCTTGGAAGTGTATGGAGTAAAACCCTGCATCAAAATAAATCAATGTAGCTACTTCTGTAAATATTACCTCACAGAAAACACTACAGCTCATCTTGATTGCCCAAGCAAAGGTAGCTCATCCATCTGCCTAGACTCAGCTGCCACTCCAGAAGGTCCAGTGTCACCTCTGCCTGCATGGGTGTCTCACAGGCCCTAGACTGTCTCAAACGGCACTAGATGCTTGTTTCCAGATGGCTTAACCAAGCCCATAATTTGACTGCCAGGTTAGGCACCTCTGAGTTGCTTTTTATCTGTGTCTTCTTTGTGCTCAATACAGGACATTTCAGTGAGATGTAGCCAATGACAAGATGTCTCTAACATAATTCAGACTGCCAAAGACAGCAGGAGACAGAAAAGTTAAGAAATCTCTCTCATTAAGTTTTATCCTGCCACCAGTCACACAACTTCTTGAACAGGAATAATTCATTTTAATACCAAAAAGCACTGTTGCAATTGTGAAAACCACACCCTCAAGAAAAGAAAGAAAAAAAAAAAAAAAAAAAAAAGGAAAAAAAGAAATCGCTAACTCTTCTGGACACTAGTGGAAATGTGCATTCCCAAGACCAGCGATATGCCTGTATTATTCCATTTACTCAGCGAAAAAAAAAAAAAAAAAGGTCAAGAGAAGATGCTTTCTCATAATTTATATTCTTATGTCACGCTTTCCCCAGCAGATGGACAGGCATCTTCTTAACCCTTCTATTGAACTAACTAAATAACCTATTTAGGTGTTACAAGAGAGAGATACCTTTTAGCATAGCCTAATATTAATACTGTAAAGCATGTTAGGGAAATGACGAGGTGTCTGTAGTGCATACAGTGTAGATATAATTCTTCCATGGCAATGTCTTGTACATGAACTGCCCCCCTCTCTCCTCCCATTACCCCTCAAAGACTGTAAAAAGAAAATTTCTAGCAAATTGGTGCTATACTTTGCAACTTAGTATAGTTGTTGTGCAACTTAGTATAGTTGTCGTGAAAGATATGTTTATTTTTAGTATATTGCCAAAACATGGACAATGTCTTACATTACAACTAGGGGAAAAATCTATAGCCCTTTCACTGTATTTTAAATCTACACATATTTTATTTCCTGATTTATTTAGTTTTTAAATCAGAGCTATACAAATACGCTTAGTTCTAATTCATATTACCTGCTGCATCAGTGGAATTTTTCTATGTATGAAGTATTACATAATATATTATACATTGTATAAATGTACTTATTATTAATAATACAATATACATAGTATAAATACACATATTTATCTGCAAGAGGAACACAGATGATTTTTAAGTGGATCTTAACATTTTAAATTGAAATCTAAGACTAATAGGTGAAATTCTGAACACCACATAAATCAATAGTAGAATTCATACTGATGTCAGTGGCATAACTGCTCTAAGATTGTTTGCCTTTTACTGTGATTAACACAGTGTACACCCTTCAACTAAATCCTTGAAGAAGTAACCCAGTAACTTTACTACAGAAGTGCTCCATGTCAGCGAGGTAAACTGATGTCAGTGTGATCCAGGACTGCTAAATTAAGGCTATTTTTTAAGTTTTATCATTTAGATTTGAAAAAAAAAAATTATTACTGTATTTTGGACATATTTTTCACTCTCTTCTGGGCAAACAGTACAGAATTTTGAAGTCAGCTTTGTCTAAAGAATAAGTAAAATACATAACAAAATATGTATTTATTTTGTTGGAGGATTTATTCTTTATGTATATCATGTCATCTTTAAAACAATGTCTCATTAAAACATGCTTTATATTTGTTTCTAATTTCATCATGATTATTATGGTTTACTAGGAACCACCATTTTATCTACAATAAAGTCTCCTAATATACACAGGTATAATTATAAAACTTCTTTAGCAATAACAACAATTATTTCCCTTTAAATTATTTTAATTTTGTGAATGACTTGACTTTACAACATCATTTTTTCACATTATAACAAAAATACCATATATAAGAAAACCTTGCCAGGATTATTTAAGAATTCATTCAAGCAAAACAAAATGTAGTTTAGAGGCTGGTACACATTTATTTTATAACGAAGACCTTACTTTTTTCTGCATGTATATGAAACATCCTAAAGCAGTTTTTTAACAAAAAAAGTTATTCTTTAGGATACATGGGTAAACTTTCTACTTGCATTCCTGCTGTGCAGTATTCTTACAAACTGCTGTTTTGCCACAGGTGTGTTCCTAGTGTATTAGAAACTTGACAAGCCCAAAGGTATGTGAAAAAAAAATTCTATTTCAACACCTAATCAAATGCTTTAGACTCCTTCAAGGTAGGAAACACTAAAGTAAAAACATGCAAGAGTGTAAATTGCCTCTTTCTTGATTAATTTCATCTACATAGTTATTTTAAGTTTGTTCTTCTAATACTTCCTCACCTTGCCTAAAACACATTGCAAATTACATGGCTAATCCATATAGACTATATTCAATTCATTCCATATTTTATTAATAACATTTCATTTCTTCATCTTCTCTCTGACTCTTTCACAATGCTCTTAATTCCTTCTTGCTTTCAAAGGACTCACAGTGGAAGCACTCAGGTTGACAATACTTATAGCATGTTCTAATCTGCCTCTTTGTGGTCTACCAAGTCAATGATCTGAAAACTAAAAAGTGTATAATTAGACACTGACATGTCCAAAGGAACTGTTATGGTCTATCATGTCACAGGCACTGACCCAATAGACTGTAACAGTTTTGGTCTGTTGGATTAGGAATCAATGTTTTAGTGACTCCCTAACTCCATATTTATCCAGTCTGCTGAACACAACACACTTAGAAATTTTAAAGTCATACTTTCTTTCAATATCCTCTAAGAGTGAAGAAGCCCATATGAACTATTAAAGAGAGAATTCCTACTTTAAAGATGTTAACCAGTCCTTTTTTTTTTCCTCTTTTTAGAGGAAAAGCATGCATGAATATGCATCAAAGGAATATATTTATAATCACAGTTATTTATTATGAACTTTTATTTTAAAGTAAGAAACTCCCAAGTTAAAACTCCTGCTATATAACCTGATATAGGCTAGATGTATTAAACAAAAAGAAAGCAAGGATATTGAAGTTGATATGTAAATGTCAGAATAGGTGCACTGATTTTTTTTTTTTTTTTTTAAATGATAAGCATTTAGCAGCTCCCACTATGTTCAAGAAGAAACTGGCAGCAAAAGTACTCAGCATCTTTAAACTTGGAGCACTTTAGGAAGCCAGGTATGGAAATCTAGGCTCTAGTGTTCCTCTGCCTTCTCTCTCAATTTGTTCTTCATGATTTCCAGTACGGATGCCAAACCAGATTTTACAGTAATAGCCAAGCCTTTCCTTGTCTATGGGGATTCTTAAAATATCCCTTGATGTTACAGTGAAGAAGAATGGAAGTTACAGGAAAGAGAAGTAGAAGCAGGTTATGAAAAATACAAACTCTGACATGACAAAAGTTTAATAATCGGTGTTTACCATCATTCTGGGCCAGGAACCCTAAGCTGTTTCACTACTGTATTACCTCAGATTTGAACTAGTGGAGTAGTTTTAATAATTACATGGATATTACAGGAATGCTGATATTACACACAGGTGAATCAAGCCTTCAAAGTATCAGAAAACATGTTAATTCTACCAAATATTAGAGGAATGTATTAAAACATCAAAGTATATAAAGTAGTTTTCTAGACTTAATAGGAGATTATATTTTTATGAAATGCAATTTTTTGCCATGTTTTCCTACATTAATACGACTCCCTATGTCTCACCCAAAAGCAGTATATCTACAATATTTTAGAATGAACCATGTTTCAATCATTAGAAAGTACTCTATGCAATACATTTTTATTTCAGGAAATTCCTTTCAAATTGCTTTACATGAAACTCTCTGTTCACAGTATTTTAAACTCTTTGATTATTTTTTTTCCTACTACATTCTCTTTATTCATAATCATCCACTTTTACTTTCTAATTCCTTCACTAAAAGGTACTGTTATGGCTATAACATGAGTCATATACTCCAGTCATTCCCCAAACTGATCTGAGTGATGAATATGGATTATGAAATATTAACATGATGCCAGTGATCCTCTAGTTTGCCACAGATCAGATACAGACATAAAGACATACAAGCCTAATAGGTAGATGCCCAAATCCATTACCTCTCTGCAATAGCAAAGTGAATAATTTTATTTTTATTTGCAGTGTTAGGGAATAAACAAGCTTTAGCTACCACACAGGATAACCAGAAAAAAAAATAGACCAATCAAACATCACCACATCAAACCCAAGTGTTTGAAGAAGAAAAGTGTTAAATATATGCTATATAATTGCTGCTACAAAAGCTAAACACAACCGTTATACCTGGTCAAGATGCTAACTGATCCTTTTCATTCTCAAAACCTGAGTAGCCCAGGATATGGGCTATAATATTAGTGCTTATATATCATCTTGTCCCCCAAACTTCTCCATTTCTCAAGTTTCAATTTGCATAGCAAAATTCAAAAAGGTTTGAAGGTTTCAGCTGGGAGTAGAAGAGTAACGTTATTGCTATATTCTAGTCTTTTTCCTCTTCCAACCCAATTACTTTAGAAATTAAAACTGTGTATAGAAACTCTTTTTTCTAAATCTTAAAAAGTACGAACATGAAATGAATGAAGTACTACATTTAAAAATATTTATCCTTCTATAAAATTATTGAATGGAAAATTAATTCTGACTGAAGATGCTATTATATTTTATATGCTCTCAAGACCTTAATTTTTAGTATATATCACTAGTAAGATCCTCAATAATAGAAAATAATTTGAATAGAACTATAGTGGTTGTCATTGTTTATTCATAAAATAGAAGATCTTAAATACTACAATACACAAAAAAATCACCTGCATCTACAGAAGCTCACATTTTATATTTTGGGTACTTTTATTCTTCATTCTAATTTTTCATTCTTTAATGAGCATGTTTCCAATTAAATCAAATTCATACCTATTCTATTTTAGGACAATCTGACCAAAAATATCAAGTATTACTCTCTACTACTTGCCCAAAGAGAACTGGGAAATACATTAAATTTTATCTCTGTAGACACTAGCACTTTGACAAAAATGAATACTCCACACAGGCATGTTAAAAATGTAAACTATTAGAATATCGGGATTTTACGGGCAGTAAGATTTCAGATCTGGAAGATACACAATTTCCGTATGACAAAATGTCCTGTCTCAAATTTCATACAAAATCCTATGTATGACCACAGAACATGTAATAAAAACTGACAGTGGAAAAAAAACTATATATTTTATACTATTAAGTGTTATGTGCAAAATATTTTGGAATATGCCTTATTTGCTTTTAAAAAAGATTAGTGAAAAAAAAAAAAAGAGGTCAGCTTCCAGTGATGAGGGATCTAATCCAGACAACAAAGAAGTCAATTGTTTGTAGTCAGATTTAAATTTGGCACTATATTAGAAAAAGGGAATTACGCTCAGAGCAAAATACCTCTGTACATATGTGTGTGTGTGCGCACGTGTGAGTGCATGTGTGTGTGTGCGTGTTTGTGGGTGGGTGATGGATGGAGAATGTGTGTATATATATGAATACACGTTCATACATATATAAACACACATAATTGTCATTATTAAGTATAACGGGGTTAGCAAGCAGTACAAGTGAAATGACTCTGCCTTTCAGACAAGGCTAGTTTACTATTACTGGGGTTTTGTTATAATATACTACCATATATACTTCCATAAATATTGCTGACAAAGTTAATATGCAAGAAAGGAACATTTTTCTTACTCCGATCGAAGATGCAATAATCAAATCATAAAACACAAAACCAATAGCCAATCAATGTGAATAAGTCTGCCCATAGGCTTAATTCAAGCAAGCCATTCACTGAGCTATGTGATGGATCTGTCAAATCCAATACAGCATTACAGACATACTAGCAACATCAAGTGAACATGCAATGACAAAATGAGAATACGCCCCACTGCCATGCTTTGACTCGTTCTACCTCGCAAATATAAAACTTGATAACTTTACTAGTTTCTCTTATTTCAAACTTAGACAGAAATCTAACAACTGTGGTTTTAGTTATATTTTTAAAAATATTACATGAAAGCTGAATAAAAGTTGTATGAACATTTTATTGACATCTGATTTAGTGTCTTTTGCAAATTGTTACAATTAGTTTTTCCAAACACTCTCAGTTTAAAGAGTTTGGTAGGCAAAGCTCCAGAATGGTGAAGAACACATATAGACCAGTAGGTCCCCTTTTATCAGTTATAAGAATTGGAGATTTATCAGAACTATTTTAAATATTGGAAAGTTAAACATGATTTTTTTGATCCACTTCTGCAAAGAGCTTCAAATCTTTAAGTGCAATTTAGGATGGTGATAGATCACACAGTATAGAAATTCAATTCTAATGCTTTTTGAAGTCGTATTCAGTCATTATATTGCTTCATAAATAAAACAAAATGTACCTTTTTGTTTGTTTGTTTTGTTGTTTTTGTTTTACAGTTCTAAGAAACAACTGGAGAAATCTGCAAGGTCTACCTCTGTTGTGAAACTGTTTTTAGGAGTACGTTATTTGTCTTAACAAATACTTAGAGGGTTGTGTTGATTTGTTTCAAGAGATTTCCTTGCCACCTGATTCTCCCCTATATGTCTGTCCTTTGCCTATTTCCAGCAATATTTCCAGCTGTGACAAACAAGGATACCATTGCATTTCTTCACAATAGAGCCCTCTTACAGTGATCATTATCCATTGACTTGGTGTATTGATTCTGGAGTCCCAAATCTTTCTGTTAACCTTTATTTTTAATTTACCAAAACATGTCTCCAATCTAAAGATTCCCTCTTTCCATCTCTTGACTTGAGAAGCATGTCAAATATGGAACATTGCTATTCATCATGTATCTGAGCTGTGATCAAAAAAATAAAGCTTTTTTGTATTTTTTAAATTAATACAAAGTTGTATTTCCATGATATGTCACTGCTTCAATAGTACATACTCACTGGTCCTCACTTAATTTTTCTAGGCATTGTTTACACATAAACAGTAAATGTATTTCATGTGTAATTAAATTAAATAGAGGCTCAAATCAACACTAACTAAGAGTAGTGTATAAGGAGATACGGAATCTTCAATATTGTCAGAGGACAGCAGATGATTATTACATTGAGAAGAAAAGATACAAGCAGTTGTACTGAAATAGATTTCAGCACTTTCAATACTAATAATTCACAAAAGTTGCTAAATTAAATTCATTAAAAAATGAATGAAAAGTTAATCAAATTAAGCAAACTGTAGTTGTGAGCAATCAGAGGTATCCATGTTTGCACATAGTTTCCCGTATGCAAAGAAATGTTTGAGCAGATTGTTATCTGTTTTATTCTCTGTGCTAGTTTTAGGATTCTCCCATAAAGAAATTCAGTTACAATATTTGTAATTAAGACAAGAAACCATATTCATTTGGGGGAAGCAGATCGAAGATGAGGGTTAACCACACTTAAAGAGAGAAGCTAAATTAAAAAAAATCCAAAAGATATAAAATTCATTTAAGATATTTAAAATTATGCAAGCAAAGACAGGTTATTACAATTCTAATTATACACAAAGTGTATCTGAAAATTAGACATTTTTTCAAAAAATAATTAAGGGTTGTAACAACTGCATTACTACTGATGCCATCTCAAGCTTCCTTTACAGCATTTAAGAGCACTATCTTCTTAGACAAATCCTTTACTTTTTTTGTCAGCATAACTCTTAATGATGTTGACTCTCTACCCATAGCAGAACATGTGACCAACTGATGTCTTATCTTACAGCATTTGATTTGTTTTATGAGAAGGTACATTAATTCATAATTAAAGCATTTAAAAGTCATCTTGATATTGCTCAGTTTCTCTATGTAACGTATAGGTTTTCAGAAATTCATCTATTCATAGGAATAAACATCCTATAAAATGTTCCAGGGACACCTGAACGATATCTGGCAAAAAATGACTAACCACAGGAGTTTATTTATAATTTTGTCCTTTCAGTTTAGTAAGTTTTTAGAAGTAGGAATTGTTTTGCATTATAAGCTCACAGAAAAATACTAGAGCTGTGACATGCTAACACACCTTTGTGGAAATGAAATGAAACTACTGAGTAGCACTTCACCTTTGTAGGTTACCCTAAGTAGAAATAATACATCGCGAACAAAGTGCGTACAGCACATATCTAGTTGATATTACTGATCCAAAATTAATAAAAAGTAACTTGCTTACCTGTCTGACACAGCATGCCTCAGCCACACATGCAAATTATTTTATTCACATAACTTTAAAAAATATATCTTCATTACCCAGAATAAGCATTTGAAAGGCAAATATGCATGCATAGCATTGTAACATTCATACCATGGTACTTTGTTCTAAAAATACAGAATCCATGAACAGCACTTCAATCTAAGAAATAGGTCACTGAAATTTCTTAATCTGTTGATTTCTTTAAGAAACAGAAACATTTAAAACAATGTCTAATTTAGCATCTAAAGAATTTTTTCAATGTATATTCAAGACTTAAGAAATTATCTCCATGATTCCAAGTGAAAATTTTCTTATATCAGGAATTGAGAAGTGTGACCTTACTTCTCACTGCTATTGTGAAGCAAAATATATGCATGTATCTGTCTTTCACAATATACATCCTCCCTTTATGACTGTACACTCTTCAAGTACTTGAAAAGTATTAAAGGTAGCATAGATTTTATTAAGGGTACAGTTGATGAAGAAAACAGGATATTCTTTCTTTTCATTACAAAATCATGTCCACACACTGCAAAGACTTAATTTTATGCAATTTGACAAAATCCTTTTCCTACTGAAGTCAATAGCAATTTAGACATTGACTTCAAAGGGGTCCCAATTTTCATCTTGCAAGAAGACAAGTTAATTTATGCGACATCGCTTTTAGTTTATAGAAGTTAAGTCTTTGCATGTTTCTCTTATGCAGATTTTAATAATCTTTTATTCCTGGTATTATTTCCACCAAATGTGGTTTTACGTTTTGAGGATAAAAAAACAGAGCAAAAGAAGAATAACTGATTTTTTTTCAGTATTTCAAAAAATCAAATGCCTGGAAAGAAAGCAAATGGAAAAAAATATTGTTTTGCCTTGGACAGTTCAAGCTTAGACACAGTTCATTTTCAATTTCCACTGACTAAAACAATGTCAATGAGAATTGAGGGCACTCAATAGGTTCAGGTTCTAAATCAACTGAAATAATACTCTTAAGACGAATAATGATCTTTAGTAGCAGACCATCATGAAGCTGTACATATATTTATCTACATTGTACAAGGGTCACAGACATTAACTGGGTGATCTACAGCTTGGGAATGTGCACATCTCATGCCTGATTCTCAATTAAGGCCTAAAATCTCTCAATTTATGGCTATTCATGGATTATAATAAAACAGCCTGCTTTAGATATCACAATTATCTGCAGAGCAACAAGACAGTTATGAGACTTCAACAAGGCAAATTTATAGAATCATCTTCAACTTCCACTGCTCAAATATTTATTAGCAGTAAATAAGGTCTTACCTGTCACTGTAGGCAGCTGCAGTGGCAGTGGCAGGCTGGGCATACCGGTAGGCAGCATAACCACCCTGAAACACAAACTCACGCTCTAACTGGATTGCTACAGCACCTTAACGTTTTGCAAAATTTAGCAACAACTGAAAGAATATTGTCATGCTGTAAGTTCAGATAAGGGGCTAAATACATAGGAAATATTTCAGTGAATCATTAAGCAAAGTTTATCGCCACAAACTTATACTTGTTAAGATTTGTCCCAGAGATCAGGAGAAAGCAATGAACTGTATTCATCAATGTAAGTTTTTTTACCAGACGATACTGTATTCTTCCACAAGTTTTCAAGTAGCAATTGTTCTTATGAATGAGGTGTATGCATATTAATAAAGCGATGCTGAACTTAAAAGAAGAAGTCAGCTAATAATCAATTCTTTTTTGTACAAAATATGATTTATCACGTCTGGTTGATTAAACCTATGAATTTGTGCACTCAATTAACACTTACTGTTACATAGGTTTCCAATTTCTACAGAAAATTATAATGAAGAAGCAAAATTCTCTTCTTCCATGAATTAACATTCAGTTGTATGTAACAGTAATTGCAGCTGTTCAATTAAGCAAACAGGACAAACAAACACACATTTGAAAGGAACTGTGTGCAGTGATGCATTGATTATCAAACTGTGAAAACAGCAGAGCTTCCTGTTCAATGGACCGCGGTGTTATATCAACCATTTCAAAATGATCTCAGCATGCCAATTAACAAACAGAGGCCAGTCTCCACAGATAACACAAACATGATTTACGTCCCAATTAGAATTCACCACCCCATAATCCTCTGGGGACAGGGGACTTTTGTATTTCCTTTCCCACCTTCCCCCACCTTAACAAAGAGTTGACTAAGAAAGTACCAGATCACTCAGCTTTGAATAAAATTCACTATTTTGCTAAAGTGTTTGCTTTAATGGACTGATTTTTTTTCTTTTTTTTTTTTTTGGAAGGCTGCATTCACACAAGATATTAAGCTGAAGCATGAAGAATAGGCTACGATGTGTCAACCTGAACTGTAACAGTATTACATTTTTACTGCAGGAACTTTTGTGGGTTTTCTATTTTGATTTTACAAAATAAAAATTCACTCTTTTCAGAAAAGCAATTTCAACTACTTTCACAAGCCATTTCCCCTTCTACTATTTTGCTTGGTGGAATCGCTTTCATCCCTAACAGGTGTAAGCCTTTTTTGGTTTGAAGATTTGAAGCAGGTTGGTTTTGGAAATCAGTCGTTCAGCTGATAACACATCACCCTAAGAATAAACATATGTTTTACATATACTGACAGCTCATTAGAAACTCCAGGCTTTGAATTGTCAACTTACTTGAGGAATATTCTTTCTGACTTTTTCAAGTGCTCACACAGAGAATAGTACATTTACCTCCCCGCTCCTGGTCAGCTCCCTGCCAGCAGCAATTGTGTCACACAACCACGGGAATAAGGCAGATGCTTTCATAATACTATCTATGCTGTCTCTTTTGCAGCAAGCTGCTTCTCTGTGCAAGCACAGAAGCATTGAGACGAAATACTTTCTCATTTCAGATCATTTGATTTTTATAAACCAATAGAAGGCTATTACTGTCAAAAATGTATAATAGGCACATATTGCTTGCAGGTATGTGCATACAGGCAATCAGATGTCAAATAATGTCACCAAGTGCAAACTGAGCCAGTAAACAGTGAGGCTGAGAGATGATAATACAAGCTGCACACTTGGTCTGGCTTCTGCTACAAGGAGAAAGGTGAGAGATTATACAAATTTATCCATTCTCCCCTCCTGGTTTTTGAGTGCTAAATATAGCATCTGGGTTTTTTTATTTTCCTTTTTATTTTTCTTTTCTTCTTTTTTTTTTTTTTTTTTTTCCTCTCAGTGCTTATATGAGGGAGTACACATGGTAAAAGTAAAAAGAAGATATTAAGCTTGTTTCCATGATCCAGTCCCTGGAAATGTGTGGCAGACTGCAAGTCATTCTGCAGTATGACATGATTCTGTTCGCCACATGTACGACTCCTTTGCTTGTCCTGTGGTCCATTTCTAAAACTCCTTATTTAAATGTGAGAGCCGCTTCAGTTCAATCCAACTATGCACATAATGACTCCCACCGCGGTGCAGAATCGAGAATGGGCCACCATGAGAAGTATCAATGTTTCAATGTTCCTAATCAGACAAAAATGAGACAGGCTGTTCACATACTGGCTGGTCTTAAATCTGCAGATGGTAGGCTCTGTGAGGACTGTTTTCTTTCCTTTCTTTAACTATCACTAAAAATTGGTCAGTCTGTGAAGATGGACCCTTTCTTGCTCCCTAAATATAAGAGTTACATTCCTTTTATGCTTACATTTTGATTTGCTTTCATCAAAGAATTGCTGCCGAACAATGAAGCTCAACTCTGAACGTTATTAAGATGCTTTGGATTCAACAATCAGTATGAAATTTGTAAGAGTCCTGGAAAGACTGAGTCTAAAGCTATAAAAATAAAGAGATATCAAAGTTATTGAATTTGCCTGAGTTCTTTGGAGATCTAAAATGGAGGACACATTGGCTTATCAGAAAAATCGTAACTCCCTACCAGCCCATGTCACGATTTCATATTTTTAACATAAGCTATCATATAAATACACATAAAAACATTCTTAAGCAAATTATTTTTATGGGGTTTGTGTTCTGCAGTTTTGGTGGGGTACTAAGTTTTCTTATTGTTTTACTTCAATGACTTCAGCTGATTTATCATTACAACAACAAAATACTTGAAGGTACGCTTTATATTGGGAATCAGGATGGGAATCTGATTCAAAACCCTGAACTCTAAACTTGTGTGACAATTCTTTACAATTTTTCTCTAGTTTTGAACTTGGCTGGTATCTTAGATGAAGAATACATTAGTACTATTCAACACATATACATCTCTTGAGTAATATATTAATGTCATGACTTAGACTATATTGTAAAATATTTAGAACAAAATTATTTAATAATTACATAATAATAAATAACAATTTTCAGTTCCTGTGTTTTCGAAATCTTTTAGGAGTGTGGGTTTTTTTCCTCCACACTAAGTACATTCAAACAGAAAGTACCTGACTGTTATGCTTTAAATTATTATTCTGAAAATTCAGCTGAAATAATAATAAATTCAGCCAAAATAATTTAAAAATGTTTACTGCCTTATCTGTGCTCCCATATTTGCTGCTTCCAAAGGAATGACAACACGATGTTACAGCAGCTTAAGTTGTCTTAAAAAATTAGATATAGAGTCAATATACTCGCAGTCCAAATATAGAGATAAATCTCACTGGCATAAAATACTGAACGGGACACTCACAACAGTAACTGTTGTATTTCATGGGATATGAAGAATATCTGTGATTTTGTGATAGAATTTGGAAAATAAAATGCAACTGGTAGCCTATTCTTATCAATTATACACACAGAATCCATTTTCTCACATAATGATTTGAGTATTAGTATGATGTTACAAGAGTCTACATTCAGCATAATGAGTTTTTTCCATCAGTCAGCATGTCATACCTGTGGTAAATTATTGCCATACACAGGCTCTTGCAATACTGCTCTATAAAGAAACAGAAATGTAATGATTTGAATGAGTAAGGTAAGAAGGATGGAAAGAAGGATGGAAAGAAACATGTAAGGAAGGAATTTAGACAAATTGCCCTAAGCCATTCATTACAATTTTCCTTTCAATGTTTTATACATCTCTGTGGCTCAGGCAAATTGAAAAAGAGCAGTGGGATCTGTGGAAGATCAGTAACCAACTGTTACAGAGAAATCTTGATCAATTTTAGAAAGAAATCGCAAAAATTTTAGATAAGATATGATAAAATGGAAATGAACGGAAAATCAAATGCATCTGAATTTTTAAATAAAATATGTATATCTGGAGTAAGAATAATTTCCACAAAAATGAGTTATACAAACGCACATCTACAGGTTACAAAACCATGTATACGTGTGTACCTCCTCCTAAAATACCTATATTAGTTTTTATCTTGATCTCAGATGTACTGACAGTGTTAATTGTAGATACAGATAAACTAAGTGACTCTAAATGATCAGTATTTTTTTTGTTAGTTTTTCCCATTACTAAGCTATTTAATATTCTATGTGAATGTTGATAATTACTTTTCCTCAATTTTTACTTCCTATACCTCCTTTCACTCAATGATCTCAAAGTATTTTGTGAACATAAATTAATCAAGATTCAAAACCTTCTCTAGTATTGAGAATTATATCTGCCCTATTAGCTAAAATTAGAGAAATGGGATTAAAAAATGGCATGAATTATACCCAGCCCTGTAGAATATAGTAATTTCTTCTTCTACTCATGTGATACTGAGGTTTAAACAGTATTTGTTCTGCTCACGGAGTAAAACTATGACTAGGAGAATTAAAATAAAATATCCACTGCCTCTTTGTGCAGGCTCAACATCTGGAACAGGCTTATGTGAAAGGTTCATCTTATTTCTATACTGTGCTCCCAAAGGTATCTGTTGCCTCAGAGAAACCCTTGGTAATACATCCAAACTGACCCCACCTGTATTAATTCCAAACAAATACAATCACCAGGAGTGATCAAACATTTTTTTGAATGTAGTGTTTATATCGCAAATAAAGACCAGAGAGATGAAAAGAGATTTCATCGGTAGATCTCAAAACTTTTAAAAAGGTATCATGGAGTGTTCCAGCACATCGAGCTCTAGGAGGAACAACCCACTGCTCCCTGGGGACTCTTTTGCCCTTGGAAACATCATTTCTCCACTTCTCATTCTGTTTCTGTGAGTCACAGGAAATGGCACATCCCTACACTTACAAAACACAAAAGTCTTTGGTTCTTAAAAGAAAGACTTCAGTGCTAACTGCATATCCTTACTTTTCACACTAGAACAGTGCCTTTCAGGATATCTGATTGCATTGATGGACTTCTGCCTAATATCAAGGGAACGTTGCTTAGATAATTATATCTGCCTTTTCCTTGGGAAATAAATATGTGCTCCATCCTCAATACCATCCTACTTCTGAGCTAAGGGAGATGGCAGTAGCTATTGATAACCTTGTTCCATACCCCTGATCACAAAGTATGCCTTATTCTTGATCAGCAGCTCAGAAAAAAATCTCAAACCTATGTACTTATACATTGCCGTGGACTCTCATCAGTTGCAGTATGACAGGTTCAGAATCCTGAGAACAGGTTAGAAAATCTTGCTGTGAACAATAAGACTGACTGATGTCCATGGTGAAACTGTATTACCAAAGGGCTTCTGAAGCTGGTGATGACAGAGTTTGGAAGTTTCTCATATTTCTTAGCCTTCCCACATTTCAGGTGTGGATTGAAGACTGACATGTTCTGAAAACATTCTTTATGACAATGGTAAAAAAAAAAAATAACAGATTTAAGATAAAGCAGAGCAATAGTGTACAGCTATTATTCTAACTGCATATTTCTGTGTCTATTACTATTTTTGCTTCATCTTGTGGAGTGTATTTTCTTATTTTCACAAGTGTCAATCTTCATCTAGGAACTTCTATATTTGCTGGCAGGCAACCTTAATTCTCTTTTAATGACTTTTTCTCTTAGTGAATCAATACTTAATTTTAAAAGGTCTTCCTTACTTCCTAATCATCTCCTTTATTTTTCCTACTCAAAGGCACATTTAAAAAGGAATTCAATAGCTCAGCTATTTCAGAGGCATTATTACATTTCCTATAGAACTATATGAAATATAGAATATATTATATTACATCTAGAATCATGGATGTTGATTTTTCATTTTAGACTCTACTTTCTACTTATTTTTATACTCCTATTCCTCTGGTTAGTATTAAGCAACTCTGGCTATTTGCTGCTCTTGGTTCACCCTGCAGTTTTCATCCAACCACTATCTTTTTATGTCTTCCCTCCTTCCTTTCCACAAAATCTAGCCATCAAGGGCTATATTGATAGCTAGTTATGAAAAGATTGGCATGGTCCATATTACTGTTGGTACTCAGTGTAATCATACCAGAATGAAACAGGCTTTCATATGCTTGATAATGCATATTTTTGGTCTGGCTTTTCAGTACTGTATTCCTTTTGTTTTGCTTTCTGTGGTATTTTTAAGGTTCCTTTCTCTCCACTCTACTATTAAAACCTATATTGTTTAAATTTTTTTTCTCCTTTTTTCCCCACAAAGCATTTGTTCTTTCACAAAGCTTCAGCTCTGCACTGAAAATGAAAAGCTGAGTAGAACTATGTCATAATCAATTCGGATTTAATAAATAACTTGGTCCTCTGCAAACTAATACACTAAGAATGAATACACTGTGAATTGTAAGGTTTCTTTTGATTTATGCCAGTTCTCTATCTCTCTATCCCTTCCCTGCAAAATGTTTTATATGCAAGAAAGAACAAATGTGAAGAAAAATGAATTATAAAATAAGAAGCTTTGTACATTATTAAAAAAACTAAACAAATTTCCAGAAGAGTGTTTTAATTCTGTCAACTGCTGTAAAGGTAAACATTCTGCTGCATTAAGAGAACTAAGAAATGCAATCAGAAATACAGGGCTGCAACTGAGTGAAAACCAATGTACCAGTATAGTTATTCCTTTTTCTAATGCACATGACTATTCCAGACAACAAAACTGAGGCTATACCAGAATTAGTAATTTCTTTTTTATCTTCCTCATTGAAATCACTTTCCATTTGGAAACAAAATGTGAAAGTCTGTGAGAGGATGCGAGGGCACCTAAAAATAATATTGTCAATCACCAAAAGAGATATTCCTGTTTTTCAGCACCAGTGGGTTCCAAAACTACGAACTGTTACATTAACATTTAGTTCCCACCTATACTCTCACATTAAGCAACCCTGAGAAAGATGTCTTGTTGCCTTCACATTTTCGGGTTGGTAAACTGTGCAAAATGGATGTCACATTCTTTTGACAGTTTGAAGAAATATGAAAATTGGAAACCACACTTGAAGAAATTCCACACTGTACCATGTATCCTATATAGCTCAAAAATTCAGCAGCAACGTGTTTAGGTGAGATTAAAGCAGCATACTACACTTGAGTAAGCCTTTGGCAAATGGGTGATTCTCATGTGTTGTAAACAATGTTACTGATAACATCACTAAGTACATAAGTACATAGGGAGAGAATTTTAACCAATGCTAATTTATGTTAAATATCTTTTTAAACTACACAAATTAATTTTCAGATAAGTATTAGTCTCTTTTTACTCCTATCAGAAAAAAAGAACCTACTTCATCCATAAATTCAAATTGTTTTCCTTCTTTACCTAAAACTTATTAAAAAAAATCTGTTCCTGTGGAAATAGTTCTAAAATATTGCTGATAATGAATACAAGGAATGTTTTCTAGCACTACCTATTGAATTTTTAATATTCATACCAATTTCAACTCATTCATCTCTTTGTATCTCAACAGAGACAGTACAACAGAAGTACAAGTAGGTTAGAGAAAGTTGTCTGTGAAATAAAGATGATACATGTCACTTAGGACCAGATTGCTTTATCAAAACAATAACAAATGTAGAAAGATTACTGGAGTATCAGTAACACACTTTACATCTACACATTTTAAAAAAAAGCCTGTGAACATAGGGTATAAGAATTAAATATTTTAGAAGAGTGAAATTCATCCTCAACCACCTGAAACCTCTTGCATACTCAGACATAAGTAGCCTCTTTGTATACATTCAAGGTAAAAACTTCAGTATGGGTAAGAAACTTTAAAAAATATTATTTAAAAGGAAATTGGTGACCAATGAAGTGAAGTAGGTAATGATGGATCCAGGGCTATAGATCCTTACTAACAGATATAACCACTTCTTACATCATGAGCAGTCTCTACCCGTTTCATTTAAATTGAAATAAGTGGACTTCAAAAGAGCAGATGGAAGTCTACACAGATTACAGACAATACATAACCATATCTTAAACTTACTATGTAATTAAGCTCTACTATCACCATGGCACTTATGTATACCCAATTTTGCCTGGATTTGGGAAATCTATATCTCTCCATAAAGTATTTGCATACTTCAGGTATTAATAATTCTCAGCTTGCCTCGATGTTTAAAAAGAGCTTTTGGGGATTTGCAGAAGATCATTTCTGCTTTATTTTTATTTTTAATTTGAACTTCAGTTTTGAAGGGAGATGCCCCTCTACACACGCACACACATTTTTCACATCTTTTTGCATTCATTCAGCATTTGATTGAAGAGTTAATTCAGCTCCACTGAACAATGATAGATGTAATGAACAGAAAGGTCTTCCAATGTGAGAGATATTCTTCTCAATTCTTTCTGACAGGCAAGGGATGGTAAATAGACAAAACAGAGTCAAGCTAGGCAGCAAACTTGTAAAAAGAATGACTCTGGTAATGTACAAGGACAGCATGCACATCAATGAATACTTACATAAATGTCTGCACCATAAAATCCATCCTGGTATACAACACTGCAAGGATGCACACACAAAGAAAAACATCCATATTAGTGCATTTCCACATGCAAATGCCACCAACCCCTGCACAGCTGAGGTTAGTCTTGTCACAAGAACAGAGGGAAGGGGGAAGGAAGGCACTCTTCACATTGGTTAAGGAGGTTGGTAGTAATTATCAGAAGTGAAACTGTACCGAATACAACAATTATAAAGTATGCCAAATGCCTAGTCAAAGAGAGGCAAAGCATGGCAGGATTGGAAAATACTTTTGATAAGGTTTGGTGGGTTTTTTTTTTCTTCTTTTTTTTTAAGCAACCACATATTGGCAGCGTTTTTTCTATAAAAATTTTCAGTGGGCCAATCCTACAATCAGTTTTAATACATTAACAAAATGCTTTCTCTTAAACTACTACTTTCTTGTCCTGCAATTATGTCAGCGCTCTGAAACAAAGTGGTAGTTGTCATTACTTAGATGGAAAACAAAACAAAGCATAAGTTTATATGGTGAGAGGAATGTGTGAAATAATTATACTGGTGGTATTCTACCCATTGGGTCAAATCTCAATACCTCAACATACACACAGATGAGAGTATTCATAGGTACTGCATTGTTGGCTTGATACACATTTCCGATAGCGACAACTGGTCTGTTAAGAATGTCACGGAGTTATTCTTATTAAAAAAGTATTAACCTTCCTCGCTTTATCATTTTACAACTTTGGTGAATATGCCCATGGTTCTGAATTCCCCTGTAGTTTTGGTTGGATACATTACTACTTATCTGAAAAAATGTAGTACTGTTATATTGCTGTTAACAGTTTACCCAGAGACAGCTGCATTTCAGCTAAGACAAATTGTCACTGTAAATAGTTCAATTTTTAGATTCTAAACCCTTCAGGATAAATGGCATAGTATGACAAAGATGGTTTAAATGATGACACTAAATAAAACTGGAACTACACAACAGTGACCTACCAATTACCCACATTACACAAGTCCTGCAATTTTACATTCATTTGGCAGTTCTGCAACTTAAAATGGGTATTTCCAGTATCAGAATCAACCCAAGCTGTTTCAAGAGCTAAATATGAGAGCACACAATAGGTTTTTTGCAATAATATTTTCAATTTGGGAATACTATTATCTGGGCATAATAGTTATTACCATGTTTCTAGCCTAAGCTGTTTTGCAATTCCAACAAGAATTTTCATGTCAGAAATATAACTGATCTATTGAGGCCAATGACCAAAACCCACAGGGCTGAGCTGGTACGTGTCTAAGTCAGGATCACTTGAGAAAATCATAAATATGCATACATGCACATAAACCACATTGATGATAAAAGTTTGCTGTGGAATAATAATGTGTGAAAACTCGGCTCCACTTAAATCACAGTGTCTGCCATTTGCTTCAGTAAGGTCAGACCTTTACTCATGTATTTTTCCATTTATTATGTCAGCAGAGCAAAATATGCCAAACCTCGTCTACATTGGTAGCATTCAGAGAGCTTTCTATTTACATTGTAGCGTACTTTCATTTGGTTTTGATATTCTGATTATTTTAAAATGTTACATGTTTTTCTTATACCTGTTTGCATGTAAGAAATAAAACATTCCGCATGACTGAAGTAGAAATAGACAATTGTGAACAACATGGAAGGAGTTTTATGAGATCATATACAAATGATACAAAGTTTACTGAAGATAGAGGCCCCACAACCACAACCCCCAGTTGCTCACATCCCTGCGCCACTCATGCTGGGAGGAGGTGGAGGAGTTGGGAATGAAGGAGTGAAGTTGAACCTGGGAAGAAGGGGTGGGAAGAGGGGGAAGGTGGTTTAGGTTCTGTCTTAGTTTCTAACCATCCAACTGCATTTTAATAGGCAATAAATTGAATTCATTTTCAAGTCAAGTCTGTTTTGTCCATGATGGTAATTGGTAAGCAATCTCCCTGTCTTTATCTAACCCAAGAGCTTTTCCATCTTACTTTCTCCCCTTATACTCCTGAGGAAGGGGAATGAGAGTGCAGCTGGGTGAGGGTCTGGCAGCCAGCCAAGGTCAACCCATCACGGTACATTAAAACATACTACTTTCAATTATTATTAAACATTGCTATTCAGAAAATAATGCTTTTGAGAGAGTGTATGTCAGAAAGGGGACCTTTTTTCTTCCGCCTCTTGGTGATCTGTGGATATCCAGTGAAGGTGTCACAAGATGAATAGGGGCTGATTCATTTTGAATTCCCAAGTGCAGGTGGTTGTAATCTTGGATAGGTTACTTCATTCACCTAGGCCTTCCTTTTACATATAACGCTCGGTCATGTACAACAGAAACTTATTTTGCATTCTAAATATGCGACTGCTTGAAAAATATTATACCCAAGGAAGTACCCAACACTAAAATGAGACATGAATGCATGACTCTGTCATTAAACATCGTTAGTGTTAAGATGAAGTGACAGAATCAGGCAAATGAGTGTAACATTCCCAAGCAGAACATGGACTATGGAAAGATATCAGCTGATTTTATCTTATTTCCTCCATATGGTCTTGTAGTATGATAGTGGTGTTAAATATAAAACTTTCTGCTTCTTTTGACATTTGAAGAAAAGTAATTCTTCATATTTTCATAGATTTTCAGTGGATATTTTCTCTATTCACTATCCTTGTCATTTGTTGACCCCTTTGACTGAATCTTACTAGTAGAGTCAAATGTATTTTCTAAGAGCACCCTTCATCAGAAGGACAAAGTATAAAACACCAAGAGCTACGTTTTGCTCTTGTGCTTTTCTTTCCTTCAGTATATAATTTTCCAAAGGGTAATTTGCTTGGCTTATCATCCCCTTTTCTCTCTCTGAAGCTGTAGGCAGAAAACAGATAAGTCTCAAGCATGGTAAGAGACTGAATGTATCACACAGGGACCCATCTCACCACAGCTCCTTTTACACTTTAAATCCAAAAAATTGTCTTGGCAGACAGATAAATGTTGAGTTCCTTGTACACCAACACAGGGTCTGGAAAGAGCCACATTATTGAAATCTGAATTACTTCACCCAGGAATGGATGATATGTTAATGTACTACCTGGAGGCATTAAAATAAGAACAACAAATTTGGGGGATTTATTCAGTTGTATTTTATGATAGTGCTAAGGAAAACTCAGAGAAGAGAGAAATCTTGATTTAATAAGAAAATGTGCATCTAAATAACATCATATGTGGCAATCATTTCCTGAAATTATTTTTCTATAAATATGAAACTACTTTCTCACCAACTATTATACATCTGCTTTGCATGGTTTTAACTGCTTTATTTTAGTCTCTGTGACTTACAACCATTTTTTGTAAATATATTAAGACAAACTCTTTACTAGCTTAGATTCCACCTTTATAATATCCTGGGAGGACTACATCTGTCTTCATTATCATTTTTCTATCCTTATCTTTCAGAAGGATTGGGCTGAATAATCTATCAATGACATAAGACAACAGTTCTTGACTGCACAAACCTTAGTTCAATAACTTTGTAGCAGCTGAGTATATGTGGCCCTCAGCCATACACACAATCTGCACAAGTTAACATAAATAACCTAAGGCAGATTAAGTGCATGGAGTGATTGATTCAGTGTAACAAATGGGCATTACAATCATGATTTCATTCATTGCAACAGGGATCATGGTTATGGTTTGCTATTTCCCCTCCATCACAACTAAGAGAAAGCACTTGAACAAAAGTTCTCTGTTTTCTCATTGCCAGTGGGGTCGCCTTCACTGTCTTACACATATTTTCCAGTTTTTGGTCTTGGAAATCACAGTGTACCTTTTATACAAAACCTTTTCTCTGAAGCCTTCATGAAACAAATAATAGAAGAGGTGTAATTACAACCTTATTTAAAATAAAGAAAAGACTGAGAATTAAAGTAACACCTTTCAACACTCTAGTAACACAACTTTTACTGTTGTAAATATAGAACTGAAACTCTTCTGTGAGGCTGTTTCAACTTTTTAGAATGTTCTCTAATTCCAGGTTCTTGTCTTCCCAGTTTCAACATCCTCTGCCATGAACAAGTTATATTATCTGCTGTGGAAAATTAATTGAGGGCATTGCTGCAGAGAACAAAGCTGGAAGACATAAATCACTCTGCACTGGCAAAACACTTTTTTTGTTCTAACAATTGTACATATACACAAAGCACAGAGTCCAGAGTAAGAGGAAGTTTCTGTGAGCCCCAAAAAATGTACTGGAAAAAATCATAATCACTGTAGTAGATGTAGTAGCTTATATTAATTAACTTTCTTTCTTAAATTCAGAATAAGGTGTTGGAAAATAAAGCTTCTTTTTCATTTTGAATCAGTTAGAGTATGGCACTTGAAAACAATAATTTTAACAAAGAGGAACAGTTTCTGAATAGTCTCTGTTACTTCTCCCCCACCCTCTCCAACTTCACAATTTTATTTAGGGTTGGGGATTTTTTATTCTTCTTTTCAAAGAGAAAAAAGCATACTGCTATCCCCTGTTTTCCCAGGAAAGACACCAGAAGTGGAGACATGAACTGAAAGCTAATTCTCTGTTAGCTTCATCAGAACTGGAAGGAGTGGAGGGGAACCTAAACCTGTGAAGAACTTGAGGCAAATGGTGCTGGAATAGAAGGGCTTCTCATTAGTTTTACTAATACTGCTGTCTACTACTAGTATCTGCTATACTACCAGATATACAGGGACACGGGCTTTTCTTGGCAGCAGTGTAAAGATGGAGCATCATACTCATGATGTTTTACTATTTGGCATATGATTTTCGAGAATGATGAGCTGCTAGTTGCTGCAGAGTTCAAAAGCAATTGCAGGTATCAAAATCAGATGTCCACCTTTCGATAGTTTGCCAAAGAGAACAAAAACTGCTTCTTTGTCCTTTCTTTCAGCAATGTAAGTACTGCCAACTCCATCCAAAATCTGTCACAAGAGTACCTTTACTAGCAGCTTCTGCTTTATTAGGATGTTTCTTACACCATTAGTAGGCACTTTGTCAATAAAATAGACTATCCTAGAAAGACACAGGTCAAGCCAAGAAGACACTGGTTTTTACACTTATGTCTTTTTTTTTATCATTTAAAAATTATTTTGTACATAACGCTATCTAGTACCCAGAGAGAAGCCTGCAAGAAAGGTCAAAGAAATAGCAAGCTCAAATCCTCCCACATGGAAGCTGTCCCAAGAAAGAAGGTATGAAAGGAATTTAGTCAGCTTAAAATAGTAACTGCTTTGCTCCTCAACCAAGTTACCAATCTTGCTGTGAAGTTCCCGGAGAGCCCCCTGAGATAAGCAGGCAATAGCTCATAGCTCCACAGCTACCTCCTCCCATACCAACAGGCTCTGATCTCCGTGCACCGCTCATGCCATACACAACACGACCATCTCTTGCTTCTCTTCCTCCTATAGCATAGTGTTGAAGCTAAGCTCTCCATGCAATGTACATCTCCAAATGCTTTAAATTTCAGTGTTCAGTTTTCTCACACAAATGAAGTTTTACTCCCTCATTTCAGTTTCAGTAGGTTTTTATGGTACATAAATGAATTATACATACAAAGTTATGAGTAAGCTGCACATTGTAGTATTTCAAGGCATTAGAAATGATGCCACAGATGCCAAAAATGAAGTATTTTCCATGAGCTAGTAAACAAGATACTATCTCAAGGAATTAGTGTAACGCCTCGCTCACAAGAAAAGGCTCCATTAATTATTTACGTAGTGCTACATATCTCATGAACACTGATTTAATTTTTAAATGACACCTTTTAAAGCATGTGTGTTGTTCTTTGATTTATAAGAAAACAATGGCCTTAAATAAAGCTATATTCAATTTTCCTCAGACCTAGCAAAGTGTGCCGTATTTGCTATTTCCAGCAACTGTGAGGCACAGCAGAAGAGAGCTTTCCGTATGAATCACGCTAACTTGTTTTGCCTAATGACCACAAGATCTTCTAGATTTCCTTACAGCCTGGGATGCATTGCCATTTCTTAACTTTCTTGATAAACAGTTTCTAAGAAAAGGTCACGGGCAGGACACCAGTGAACAAGAACAACTACAGATTCAAGGGAGACTGAATAGAAAGGCAGCTTTTGTTATAGAGCAGAGAATCCTGAGACTGCTGCTGAGATAAACACTAGTAAGCAGCATGTCAGACTAGTCTAAGAAATACATGTTCTTAGCTCTACAGTTGATTTCCAGATTTAAAGCAAAATGATTCAGTTTCAGTTCAAAACTTTGTCACAGAAACAAGAAAGTGTGAAGAAGATAATTTCAGATCAAGTATTATATTTTATTTCAGTTATAAGCTTTCTAAGGTTAATGAAATAAAAGAAAATTAAAAAGTTCATTTCAAACTTCAGCTTTATATTTTAAACTTACATGTGGGTTCTTTTTTAAAAAGAAAAGTAATATTTTTCTAAATAAACATTGCTGGAATTTAATGTATATTTATAATCAAAGTTATATCTGTCATTATACAAAATAAATATCTTCTTTTTTTTTTTTTAATGATTGAAAATATTTTAGTATGAAACTGTTTGCTTGGCTCTAAGGCTGGGCTCGTTCCTTGAGTGAAAAATGAGAAATTGCTACTAAATGAATTGCGAAATAGCATTCAAAGCTTTTTCCATTTTTCTTATCAACAAATGATGTTCCAAGTTGTTTGCTTCCTTCTGTAAGTTGATTCATTCCCTGTGATCTCTTTATTATCTCTGTAATTTTCCTTGACTCCTACTCCCACTGTGACTGAAAACAACATTCTTATAATTTATTCTCATTGATTAAGGATTTTTTTCTGATGAAAATTCCTTTTTGCTTCTTTGATAGGTCAGAGTACATAATGGGTGAGCACAAAACAAAGCATCGCAAAGAAATTCCAAATTGTACTATTGTATCAGTGAAGTTACTAGCACAAGATCTAATACACTAGGCCAAAGAAATTACTTCAGAATAAAGCTGTGTTAATCCAACTGTGGATCAGTGCAACAGAGGTATGTATTATTTCTGCACTGATCCATGAATTGCAAAAGTTGGAAATTTGTTTTGTGCATCAGAAAGCAGTGCCTTATTATAAAGCATAGGTGGATGGAGAAAATTGAACCTGACTAATATCTGAACTAAGACCTATCTAAATTGAGACAAAGCTTACTAACTGAAAAATTTTGCAGAGTCAAATTGTGTTAGAAAACATACTGACTGGCAAGGTGAGCCCTAGATTACGGGTTCATCTCAGACAGCTGGAAGTCATCAGAACAATGAGAAGATGTGACTTCTTACTGATGCAATGCATGCCTCCTTCTGAAGTCAGCTTTAAAGACAGGTCATGAAGGTAGTAGGTGAGATCTGTCCAACCTAACTGTCAAAACATCCTGCAGCAGAACGTAAGAGCTGACCTCTTGGAATCCACTTCTGAAACACTGCTGAACCTGACTGCAGTGCGAAACTTCTGTATTAACTTACAACAGGAGTTCACAACGCTTATACATTTAACTTACTACCTAAAGATGCTGAAAGTAAGCAGTACAATTACATGAGAATATACGTGTTACACTTGGAAATTTAATTTGTCCTGCTGAGTCACTGTACTAACTAAACTATAAAAATTTATATAACACACACGCACACACAGAGCACCCACATGTGGCCCCTTAAATTAAAGCAAAATTAAGTTACTTACTTGTCTGAAAGTATTTATTCATTTTGCATATGATAACAAAAGAAGAATTGTCCAATTCAAAAACTGTATCATGCATAGCTGGTATATATTTTCTTATATTACCTCATGACTTTGTATTAAACTAAGGTATTATGTTCATGACATCATGAAACTGGTAATAACCCACGTTGTTATCTTGCTACATATTGTACACCATGTTCAAATTTAAGAATTTCTTTTTAATTTCTTTTCCATCTTAGAGATGGAAAGAGTCCACTTTCTTCATATGCAGTACCCATTTCATGGCTGAGACTTTCATATTGAAACTATCTCTTTTAGGGCATTCTAAACTTGTTACCATCATTGCCACCTACAAATACCTGGACTAACTCTAAAGGAGAGTCTGGGCAGCAGTAGGATAACTTTGGTGGGACACCATCCTTGTCCAAAGATAACTCAGACAATCTTCAAAAACCATGATGTCTTTCTCCAGTAGTGGTAAGTATTGTTTTGCTTATTAAATTAATATTATTTTGCTTATTAAACTACACAAAACACTTTAAAAAGAATACACTTTTACAAAATAACCTGATCCTGTGGCCTCATTTTTATATTAATTTTCACAATGTCTTATTTCTCGGAAGTGATAACTGCCCAATGTGAAGGAATGGTCAAAGTGCCTGTCCTAAATATCCCTGAAAATTTAGTTCAATGGCTGACTGACTCGATTTGCAAACCCGTCCAGAAAAAGACATGCCTGTTGGCTTAATAGAACAAAGGCTTCATGAGAAACTGAGGGAACGAGTGAAGGGCACCCATCTTCTACCATAACGAAGTAGGAGGACAGGGTCATAGCACAATCTTGTGCTGCAAGCTCCCTTACAAGGGGATATCCACAGTGAGAGCAGGTGAGCCATGGAACGGGACTTTAGTGAGGGCCGAGAGAGAGATCACCTTCATCCAAAACTTTGCAAACCCTTCCTGACCCTTTCTCAGAAAGAACTGGTTGCTCTACAGAGAGGTAGTGGCATATCTACCACAAATTTTTATGACAAAATACTATTCTGGCCTGGGATCTGCCAAGTTTTCTGTTTTTCCAAACTTCCCAGTTTCTTAATAGCTGAAAATCTTTGGACAATGTTAGGACTTTTAAATATCATATGCAGCGTACAAAACCTTTCTGTGTCAGCATTTCCAGAGCTACAAGGAGAATTTGTTTCTTCCTTCTTTCCTTCAAAAATATACCTCAAAAAATTTAGGTATATCTTCTGAATTAACAGAAGATTATTGAGATTTGAGAAATTATTACTATTAATTTCTCTCCTTTGTTCCTTAGTTTTCTGCTTGGTTTTAGTAAATGTAGGTCACTGACAGTGAAATCTTAAGGCATTATTTAAGCAAATGTACTGAAAAACACATGACTGAGAGAAGCACCCCAAATTTCTATCGTGGTAAAGACGTCACCTAGAAAAACTAAACAGACTGCAATAAGATTAAAAAAAAAAAATACACCACTAAGCCTTCAGGTCCAGAGACAACTTTCAGTGGATGATTTGAAGAAAAAGAAGTTAACTTGATCCAACCTCCTTAATAGCCAGATGTTTGCAATCATCAAAAATATATCTTTAGCTGAAACAATTTCTCTGTTCCAAAGCATTCAGTTTCTAAGAATATTTACATAACAATATGTGACATCTGAAATGCTTAAGGCCACCAACCATGGCAGTACAAATTACAGTCATTTTTCAATACTCCGTGCAAGGTGCACCACTTCCAGCAGTGGGATTGGTTGCATGCTGCGTTGGTTTCTGCGGTGAGACACGATCAGCATGCACCACAGTCACAAATAGTTTGTAGCCTTTGCAGATTCATGCTAACAGGTAAAAGAGGCTGATCTCCTTACCCGCCGTAGGCTGGAATTGGAGGGGGGGGGGCTGCTGCACGAAACGTGTTATACACCGTGCGACCTCGGCCTCTTAGATGTGCACCTCTGTAAGCAGCAGCTGCAGTTGCAGCAGGGTAGGGAAATCCTGGCACTGTGAAGAAAAAAAGAGGAATGAATGTAAAATATTCAGATCAATCTAGTGTTTTAAAACATGGGTAATGTAACAGCATGTTTGTGCTTATATTAAAGCTTGCCTGTAACTGGATGAGGGAGTTGCCAAATAAGTAAATTATTAGTCTTTTAACCAGAGGCCTCATCTTTTTATACAAAATCTTTGTATGAAAGCAGGACATAGCAAACTGGGACTTTAGATGGCAATATCATAGGTGGCTCTGATTCTTTTAGAAGACACTATTAAAAATAATGTTGACTGCTTTAGCCAACACTGCTAACAAGAGATTCTTGAGGTCCAAGTCACCCAGTTCAGGCTCAAATTCATAATGCCAGAGACATTTCCATCACATTATTGGATCTATCTTCAAAAGTCAGCCCTGCTTCGAGTAGAGATGAGATGTTAGACCAGGCGACCTCCAGTGATCTAAATTATCGAGTGATTTTACCAATCTAACAGAGCTTCCCTTTTGTTCAAAAGCTGATTATTAACAGTGTATTAATTATGTACCAAGGCAAAGAAAGACAGAGCAAGAGTTTTCTCAGATTTTGGGGGAGTATGTTCATAGCAGTATCCGTTATTTCTTCAAAGGAAAGAGTTGCACAGTTTGGAAATATTTATATGAATTCAGATAATATTCAGACCCAATAGAAACAATTTAGATGTATAAAAAGTATATTAATTTAGACATTTTTATATTGTCGTTGCAACTAAGTGTAAACATTAATTATCATTCCATGTGAGACTTAAAATATCTTAATCAGAAATTGAACAGTAATACAGTACTACTAAGACGTTTTCTTCTGTAAAATGTCTGCAAAACTTCTCTGTTCATAACCTTTTTAATTGAAAAATAAAGAAGAAACTTTCCACTTTACTTTCCCTGCCAGTTTTTTAACCAATATTTCATGACTTCATTTCTCCTTTGTACATATATTGCTGGCCAATGTTAGAACAGGTAATTTTGGAATTAATTCATCAGTGAGACAGAGAAAATGAAATCCAGCTCTGTTGGCACTCAGGTTACTTCAGTTGTGCTTCACTGTGCTGAATTTTTTTCAGTATGCAAATAAAGAGATAAAAGAAATAAATATTGTTTAGCAAAGCCCTAATAAGAAGCAAGCAAATGCAAGTAATGATGCATGAAACAGTTTTAAAAATGTATAAAAAAGTTTTTCAAGTCTGAAATACGAATTGATTTCAATTGACATTTGTCTTTCATTTGTTTTAGCATTAAGTTTTAAAAGGCTCCTTGAATTTGAAAAAGAAAATGAAAAATTCACAACTCGTAGACGTCACTGGCTGAACGCATGAAGGAAAATACTGTAATTATGGTGACTTCTCCATTATTGCCTTACTGCTCTGGCTTTTGGGCTTTGCTAAGTCCTTCTCACTGGCGAAAAGGTTATACAGTAATTCTGCAAAGATTTACATGTCTGTGATACAACATAAAACAACCTTATGGCAATACAATTAAATTAAAACGGTCTTTTAAAAAGTGCAAATACCATATTTTTATTCCTCTTTCTGTAAAAAGCATATGTGTCAAAATCAGAATGATGAACTTATAAAACTCAATATACTGTTGATAACTTTGCAGTCAACTGCATTTAAGAAGGGTTAAAGAAACAGATGTGGAAAGCATTTTTTAGGGGGGAAAAATGAACATATATCTCATATACTTGGAAATTCTGATGCTGTAAGTATTTTTGCATATGCAACAACATTGAATATTGCACAGCATAAATACAGCAGTGCTAGAATCATGACCTACTGCTCAGACCATGTAATTTGTGCCCTTTTCCTTTCCAAGTAAACAGTCTTGCATACAAATTAGTACAATGTGTGTATGAAAATGTAAAAGATAATTTTCAGCGGACTGGAAATATAAGCAAACATAATAAAAAGATCTACAGGTTGTGCTGTAGTTCCTCTCATAGAGTGTACTGTCTCTCCATAGTAACAGATAAATAAAAGGTGCAATGGTCTAATAAAATTCCATAGATGGAAGTTAGCAATACATGAGAAAAACGCGAGGGCTGGACATCATGGTGTCATTGTTCACTTCTGTCCCTTAGAGAATGTATTTGTGAATGCCCCATGCTGGAGTCTTCCTCTCTTGGCTTAAATCAGGTGATGCACACAACATACATTTTAAACAGTCACTTATCATCATAACTATTATCATATCTGTTACTTCTGTAAAAGAAACAATGAAGTGGACTAGTACTCTTCAGCACGGAAAAAAAGTGACTGTGGGAGCTATGACAAAGCTCCACAATCGTGAATAATGGAGAAAATATGGGAAAGGGTGGCTCTTCACACAACCTCTGATTCAGCTGCCATGGAACTTTCTGCTACTGGATGTTATGGATGTTGAGAGTGTAAAAGTTTATATGATTGAAAAGGATGAACAAACTGTTTTCCTGCAGAGAAACAGTATAAAGCCATTACCTCTGGTTTACAAAAACACTCCAAATTGTACAAAGCTGACAGAATGTTCAAAGAACTATATACCTACACACTAGCTCCAGTCTTACAACCTTTACAACGCAGCTTTTGCTCCTTTCCAAATACAGGGTATTGGACTAGATGGAGAACTAATCTAATCCAATCCAGTATGATTATGTTTGTTATCAGAATAAAGTTTAGCTGCAGTTTGCCTGCATTAGAAAAATTACTCCTTTCCACCTACTAGATGTCCATTTCTAGAATTAAGTTTCTCCAATAATTTGAGAGTTAATTTGTGCTTTTTTTAAAATCATGGAAATAAATAAAAGGAAAAAAAACCCAACAAAACAGTGCTGAGAAGAGCTAGCTTAAGCAAATGGCGGAAAATGGAGCTGAGAGGAAAAACTGGTATTTGAAATGGCAGATATCTTAAATGATAAACCTGAAGGTTGGTATTCTGTAGCTAGCTTTAAAAAACTGCAGTCTTTAGGGACATTCTCAAACTACCAAGATTAAGTGACATTTCTCTGACCTAAAATTTTTTGACAAAAAATTAATGAAGTCTGACAACCTTTGAGCAGTTTGGACAACATCTTCACTTACATGTGCATCTGTAGTTCTCTACATATTGATAGAAAACACACTTTCACAAGAAAAACAAGCAGCGGCAAAGAAAACCAAACCAATTCAAAAAAGCCTAAACTCAAGCAATGTAAGGTATCTAACAATGTTGTGGGCTTGCAATACATGGTCTGGAAACTCTAAAGTCTGGTTCAGCAATTAATTCTTTGTAATTAACATCTACATTTGGCAATATTTAGAGCAGTTAAGTAGTCTTCTTTCAGTGAAACACTCAGGGTCCTAGACAATCTTTCTGCTGTAAAATGTACCATTTGAAATTAACTCCCCAGTTCCTCTGTACAGCCACAGACCTTATACATGTGTGAAGAATGGATCTAGCTCTTGATTTTCAGAAGAAACGAGTAAATATAAGTTTGATGAAAACTAACTGCAATTGTGCAGAAGTTGCATGGGAGACACTGAGGATAAACCTTTGTGAAATCATGAACTCCTGAAGTGTTTTGTGAGCATGTTTTTCCTTTGAATTGTATCACTCAATCCAGCTTTCACACAGACATTTTGAAATATGTATTTTGCAGTAATTGACTATTTATCCTAAATACTCTTTAACCTTCAGGGTGGTCACACCTTGGAAAGAATTACAAGATGGGCCACTGACCTTAAATCTTTGACAGTGAATGGTCCTCTACAAAGAAATGTCACTAGAAAAGCAGAGTGCCCCATCAATGAATGAGTAAAAAAGAAAAGAAAATATTTTAACAAATACTAAATTTTTATGAGAAAGAAAGCTTTTTCCTATGAAAGACAAGAAAAACCTAGAAGACAGAGCTAGCAGGAAGAGTCACTTAGCCCATAAGCGTTTACCAAATCCAGAACACATAATGGAGGCTCAGCATTCATGGCAGATACTAAGACAAGACAGTGATTTCTACCATTTTCAAAGGATCTGCAGCACAAAGGATGTGTTAGAATGAAAAGCCTGGAGTAATTTAATTGTTTTGCTATGCTTGCCTTGCATTGCCTCCTTAATAAAAATCATGAAGCATAAAATGTCTAGAGTAAAGCAAAACTCTAAAAAAGCTCATAGAAGCAATTAGTAGAACGTAGAGCAATGATCTGGAGTTCTGTCAGGAAGAGGGTAAGACATGATGGAAATGAAGCCTGAGAAATATGGAACTAAGAGTGGCATTGCAAGGTCTTATGATCAAGTGAGGTCTAACAGTAGAGTTTATATATAACAGAATTGTAACCATCCCAAAAAATTTATTTGGGCCAGTCTGAAAATCAGAGTATCTGAAAACATGCCTTCTATTTCCAGGTAGTAATATTAAAGATTAAGATTAGAGGTAAAATAATCAACAAGATCATGTCACCCAAGATTTGAGTTCAGCAAAAAAAATTATGCTACTTCAGCTCAGCTGAGAAATCAGGTAGTTAGGAATATTTAATAACCACAGAATTTATTTTGCTACCAACTTTTTAATATCCTTACCCCAAAATAACCAGCAGAAGTGGCACCATTAGAACACAACTGAAGAATGGACTTCATCAAAACAGTTTTATGAAAAGGGCTCTCCCATCAGGAAGCATTAAGTGCTATTAACCAGCCCCAAAAGTAATGAATATAGTAGCCAGGAGGGGTAAAGATTTTAATGACTTACAGTTTGTAGGTCAACCTTCCTTAATGCCTCAGTGCCAAACTGCTGAAAGTCAGTCAGTGAAAATGCTATTATAATGTGGTTGAAAATGTGTTTGACTCTCAGCAGGGAAGCATCTGAGTCCATTTCTAAGCAAAAGTACCTTAAATTTATCAAAGTAATTTGATGACTGGAATTCTTCAGATCTGTGATAGAGAAAAGACAGATTCCTCCAATGACACATTGATGATATGAGGTGATAATATGAGGATAAAAAATAAGAAAAGACTTTTCTAAGGACTGTATATAATCAAATATCAAGCAAAAGAAACAATTTACATTCCCATGTAATAGCCCCATCAGTTATTCAAATATGAAGGAGACTACAAAGGCAACAACAAAAAAACGGTTCCTACAGTGGAACTGCAATTTTACTTTCTCAAATTAAACAGAAGAGTGAAAACAATGTGCTGTGGAAGTACTTGGCTTTGCTTAATATAATTATCCAAAAGCATACAAATCATCCTGTACTACAGCCTAAATGAAAATTTTTTGGGAACAGTATGTTGGTAAGATTCCTTCCTTAAACTTATTTGTTCTATTTTTATATTTAAGAGGATAAAATTTTTAAAAAATGTATTACAACACATATTGTCCAAAAAGTTCTCTCTTCTGGATACAGTTTGTAAACATGGAAACACTGCCAGGGTATTTCCTTCATCGAAATTCAGTTTAGATCTCAAACATGAAATCTGGTCAGCAAATTGCAACGTTTATGCAAATAAAAAGGCCTTTGGAATTAAGAGGATTCATGTTAGTGTATCGGTAAAATTTAGACAACTAATGATTTTATATAGGAAACAAATATAAGCATGAGGAAACTTAAAGAGGAACTTAATCATTGTGTTCACAGATGAAATTTAATCAAATCTTACTTTCTCCCAAAATATGTAATATAAGCGTTGGTTTTATTAATTTTTTGTTAAATGAACATCACAGGTAGGTGCACTTTCTAGGCACCGTACCTCAATATATGCCTTAGAAAACAAAGACTGAAGGAACAATGACAAAGCTTGAATTCCCAAAAGGAGGAATATAACCTGGTAAAAAATACTTAAGGGTTATACACTGTGTATTAAAGTTTCAAAGCTTCCGGATAGATGGAAGAGTAGCAGATGCAAAAAACAACAGGGGGCAGATTTTGTATCAAAGCCATAACAATATACAGCCATTTTAATGGGCAATTATTCTTAGCATTTGTGCTGTGGTTTGAATTTGTATGAGAGTGCCATATGCCTCAAGAAAGGTGTGCCATCAAAATGGATGAACAAATCTAGCTCTCATCACTCCTAATCTCTCCTTCTTTGCGCAAACTATCAGGTCATCCACCATCAAGAGTTTTCAAATGTTTTATGGTGAAGAATTTTAATGCTACATCATGTTTGAATCGGTTTATAACTAACTTACTGCAACATGGTTTAACTGTTAGAAAGACAGGGAGACACATTTACATTATTCCGATAGCGCAGGAGGATCACTGTTGAGGAAACACTTCAGAAGCGCTGGACAATAAATTAAAAACAGAGAGATACAATGGGTAACATGCTAAGAAAGGCTAAGCAGAATAATCTATATGATATTATCTGAGATTTCTGGAACAGAATCAGGAGTTTATGCCAATGTATGCTGTGTAGTGAGTTTTCACTTCACCGTAATAGTAATAAGTAGTATTACTTGGCATTCTTTAAAAGAATTATAAAAACTGTGTTAAAGAGGACTCGTGCAGATCTTTGCATGTAAATACACAGTCCAAGGTACAACGCAAGTAAAATTTAAGCTCTGTTACTACAGATTTTAACATAAGAAGGCTTTTAAATTATATATATGTACGGATTCTTAAAATTTCAGGGTAAAAAAAAATCTTTAGAAAGTTCACAATGTTTAAAAATAGCAAGCTGAAAATACATTTTTTCACCTGTCACTTTTGTGAGATGATTATCGCTGGGATCTAGTTGTGAATTAACTAAATTCAAAGGAAATTTGCCATATACGTCAAATACAGTCACAACTGGTCACTTTTATTTCTTCCATTCACAATCTATTTATTTTTTGAAACACATACTTAAAATTAGTAGAACAATTATTTCCTTACTATTGTACCAAAATATATGTCAGCATTAAACACTGTTGTTTAGGAATGAATAAATGTGTATTTGTTACGTATAGGACATTCTCATTTGAAATGCATTGAAAAGGAAAACAAAAATCTCTAATTAATGTACAAGTCTAATCACCATTCTCCACATGGAAGAGTAATTTTTCACTGTTCATTTGCTCAGTGTAATCTCAAAACTGACATAACAGAAAAGCAATGGCCTATAAATCTGCTCTCATTTGTTTCTTTAATATTCATATTCCATTGAACTACAGCTGCTTGTTGCTGCAGTCAATTACAACATGCAAAACTGTCGATAAAAATATTATGAAAGGCAAGATGTGTTTCTTCATGGCTCTGTGTGCCATTTATTTTCAAAAAAATAACAATAAATGACTCATGGATTGTCCCTTAGTTTGCTGCACGCTGGGCGATTAGTGATTAATTACCTTGCTGCAAATTGACATGGCACAAGGAAATTGACACAGCTCTGATTAATTAACTTTTTATGTGAGACAGTTACTTACAAAACACTGCACACTGTAATTGAATCCCTTTACACAACACTACCGCATTAAGTTTCCAGTCAAATCCAAATTAGCACCAAATTTTACATAAATTTGGTGAAACTTTTTATGATAAGGTGTACCCTGAAAGATTACATAAATATTTCTAGAAGGAGGACAGACAGCTGCTTTGAGACACTGTTTTCAACTATTTCAACCTCAGACATGAAAAATAAGATTTGTTAGATTTTTCCATACCAAATCACCAACATAATCAAATGCACTCAAAAAACATACATAATATATTTCAATAAAAATCAACCTCCTCTTCAATGTGTTTATTCTTATGTTAAATTGTAGGAAGACACTTAGCTGTTCCAACAAATCTTGTTATTTGGTTATCTTTACCTTAAATTTGTTTCCAGACCTAATTAATCTAATATTTCAACAATGTCTTGCACATACTGAATTCACACTTAGTTTTCTTTATAATTATTTTAAGTATATATGGAATTATTCTTTTTCTCTGTCCTCCTCTGTTTCATCTCCTCTAATATAGCAATAAACAAACCACCATTGGTTTCTACGTATATTGATACCATTATATGCCAGTATTTATAGCAAAATCTTGATGCCAAAGCCTGGAAACTGTCTCATCTTTTTGTCTAAACTTTTTCACTGTGAGGGTGACCGAGCACTTGTTCAGGTACCCAGAGAGGCTGTGAAGGCTCCATCCTTGAAGATATTCAAAAGCTGTTTGGACGTGGCCCTGAGCAGCCTGCTTGAGGTTGCGCTGCTTGAGCAGGGGGTGTGGACAAGGTGACCTCCAGAGGTTCCTTCCAACCTCAGCCATTCTGAGATTCAGTCATTTGGTGATTCTGTGATTATCAGAAATTCCCATATATCTCATCCTTCTTTTACTGGACTGTATATGCAGCCACCTGAATCCCTCAGACCTCAAGGAATTTCTCTCAACATGCAGAAGAAAATGGAGGATGTGGAGGGGTAATAAATAACAGATAAGATGATTGAGAATGCTTTTGTAAAGCTATGTAATTACACCAACCTACAACTTTGAATAAAAAAAATGCTGTAATTGCTGGTCAAATTACTCATGGTATACTCAATAACAAAATAAGAGTATGGATGGTTGATGTTACAAAGAATACAAATAGTTGATGTACAGACAATAGTTGACTTTTTGCAAAAGAAACAATAGCAAACAAGAAAAAGCTCAGTAGGTAAAAACAAACAACAAATCAACTAGACTGTAAAGGAAAAGAAACCGTAGAGATCAGAGAAGCCACATCTGATCTTAAATTAAAGAACAATCTTCAAATATAGATGATCAAACTGATCAATAACTTGTCTTATATTCCTGGTTGTTGGACATCTACAAGTTCTAAGCAAATGGAAAAATTCCCCTCTGTCTAGCTAAACACCATTTCTGAGACAAAGTAAAAAGTACATGGTTGTGGAAAACTAGATGAAGGGTAGCACTACTACAAAGAGATGACAAAATTTACTAATTTGAATGTTTAGGAAAGTCAGTTATGTGGTGACAAGAAGTTCTTTCTGGATGACACAAAGATTTCTAAAACTCAACAGAATTATTAAAGTGTAAAAAAGAACATTGTCAGAACGTTGTTGTGTTGGGAACAATTTAGACAGGAAGTGACTGAGGAAAAAAACAGCTATTAACCTAATCCAAGCCATAATGGAAGAAATTGTCAAAACAAAGAATTGCACCTACAAAGAGTCATTTAGATATTAAAAATGTTAATTCCTCAAAAGCACTTACTATTTGTGAAATTCAGGTTGAAGAATTTTGCTGTATACAACATGGTTTTAAGAGTCATGATTTAATAACTATCACACAATGCAAGAAAGAGTGACACTAAAGTAAGTCTTTATTTGAAACCAAATCTTACAGGCTAAGCTGAAAACCACAAAATTAACAACTTCACATCTGACAGAATGGCTTGAGATGTGTGGTCAACTGTGTGCGGCTACCTACTAAAAATGAGTAATACAGCATCTGGAATGCAAAGCTAAGGAAACATCAGAAGCCTGCATCTAGGACTCTACACAAAGGATCTTATGTACAATAACATCATAGATCATGATGGAAAAAAATACTAAATCTTAGTCTTACTATTTAGCTGCATACTGAGAGGAGTAAGTCCAAACAATCCTATTGTCCTAACTCATTAGTTAGTCACCAGTACTGCCAGTGGCCAAGTGCCATATCTCCATTAACAGGAAGGCACTAAGTTAAGACACGTGAGATGCCCAGCTGTCCTTTGTCAAACATTATTTTATTATTTGAACTAAAGAACAAAGATATTCTCCACAATTTATTATTAAAAATGTTATGCACACCTTTCTGGTCATCCCCCACTACCCAGGTGTAGGATGGTGTATAAGTTAAAGAAAAGTCAGTGGCACACTATTCAGGATATGTCTGTCTTTATACAACTCTTAAGCACGCTAGTTCAGACACACTGCACCATCACTAAACAGATTAATAGAAGAATGAGTATAAACAGCAAGGCACTTAAAAACAGACTTGCAGGAGTGAAATGAAACCCATATTTACAGATTCTGGACAACTACAATACATCTTACTGATGACTTATTAGTCACCATTTAAAATACTGACAGACAGAAGGTAAAAGGACAGTTATCCTTAAAATAGTTACAGAAGGACAATATATAGAACACAAAAACAGAATACAAAAAATGCTGTAAGAATTTCAGGCAGTGCTACCAAAAAAACGCAGAGAGGTTTACTTTATAATTTAAAAAGGCTGATACTTAAATCAAGAATATAACATAATAATTATAATTTTGTTAATTTTGTATTATCTTTATAACTGCCTGACTTACAGGTCAGCAGAATTATCCTGCATTCAGATTTGTGTAACTTTGTTCAAAGTATGGTCCAATCCAATGGGCCAAAACAGTGTTTAAAAACCTTCTAAAGACACTTCAGCAAGAAATGCCATCAATATTTTTCTCTGGAAGTGATACATGATGTTTCAATCTTTTACACTACTATATATGGGGGAAAAAATCATGGAAAGCAATTAGTAAACTTCCCTTCCTACTTGTTATTGATACCTTCTTTATTTAAACTTTCATGTAAACCCACTGTATTTTAACATACAGACAAGGAAGGGCACTTTTCACGTTATTCCTGGGTTACTACCAGGCAATTCTCTTTACTTTATAAATAAAGGCAATTAATTAATTCAGGAAGCACATTAAAAGATAGTTTGACTCCTAAACGTTCAGTAATGAGATTTTTGTAGCCTGGAAATGGTATGTGTGATTGCTCTACTCAAATGTATGGACATTTCCCTTCGGGCAGGATTTTTGTACTATTTCATTCATGAATCTCAGTCCTACAACGGTTAAATTGGCTTAATCACAGAACTCCTTTGCAGGGGTACTCTACCTTTTTTCTATGAAGCAATAAAAAGCAGATAAAACCACAAACATGTAAATACAATCTACTAATACATATTTCCATTGTGGTGAAATGACCTGCCATTCCATTTTAGTTTAAGAGAAAACAGACAAATTAAAAATTGAAATTGCAGAAACCTTTTACATTTAATTCACAAATACTGTAACATAGGCAAATTATTTATACCATTTTATTTAAACTGTTCCTGACCCATATACCAATTCGAAATGGCAAGCTTACTAAACAGTCTCTCCTTTACCAATAACAGTAAAATCACGACAAATAAATTAATAAAAACTACAACAAAATCAGAACAAATTAATCATTGATGTCATTACAATAAAGCATATGTCCATTTGGATTGAATACAATCAATCATGTCTTACATACAAAACCCAGAAAAGGATATACCAAATGCCAAGAGCACCTACACTTCAGTTGCTTGGAGTCCCAGGATAATACTATCAGATGACTATCATCATTACAATATAATTTTCAGGTAATTATGTGTGTGCAACAGATTAAACCTGACAAAATCAACTGAACCAAGGTTTCTAAACTGAATGTTTCCACTAATGATTCTGCTCAGAAGCGCACTTTAAATCACCTTCTGAAAATTTATATTTTCCCCATGTAATCTTCTTGGTACTGGAAATATCCCAGAATATAATATCTATGTCAAAGGTCTTACTCAAATCCATTGGTAATGCCACAGAAAAATAAAACCTGGAATGTCTTCACTGAAACAAGAAACATGAAAATAGTTTCATACAGCATTTTTTGGGTAGTTTATTAATATTCCTAAGCCAAGTAACCTACTTCTAAGTGAGGATATTCAACAGACATATTGAATAGACATACTTTACTTAATTTTCCTTTCTGTAGCACAAGTCCTCAAATGGACTAAATCCTATGATTGGATGTGATATTTATACTTAGTATTTATGATTTTCCTCATTTATTCCATGCATATCAACAAAGTCCTGAACTATCATCCACCTATGAATCAAAACAAAACACGCACAGAAAAAAAGTCTTATTTAAAATAGTACATGCGTCTGTCATACACAAGTGTTGATAAGTTTTTATTGGAGAACATATATAAAAAGCAAAATTCCCATATCATGTAGAATCATAGAATCATTAAGGTTGGAAAAGACCCTTAAGATCATCGAGTCCAACCGTTAACCCAGCACTGCCAAGTCCACCACTAAACCATGTCTCTAAGCACCACATGCACACATCTTTTAAATACCTCCAGGGATGGGGACTCAACCACTTCCCTGGGCAGCCTGTGCCAGTGCCTGACTGCCCTTTCGGTGAAGAAGAATTTCCTAATATCCAACCTAAACTTCCCCTGGCGCAGCTTGAGGCCGGTTCCTCTCGTCCTATCACTTGTTGCTTGGGAGAAGAGACCAACACCCACCTCGCTACAGCCTCCTTTCAGGTAGTTGTAGAGAGCAAGAAGGTCTCCCCTCAGCCTCCTCTTCTCCAGACTCAACAACCCCAGCTCCCTCAGCCGCTCCTCACAAGATTTGTGCTCCAGACCCTTCACCAGCTTTGTTGCCCTTCTCTGGACACGCTCCAGCACCTCAATGGCCTTCTTGGAGTGAGGGGCCACTGAACACAGTACTCGAGGTGCAACCTCACTAGTGCTGAGTACAGGGGGACGATCGCTTCCCTAGTCCTGCTGGCCACACTGTTCCTGACACAAGCCAGGATGCTATTGGCCCTCTTGGCCACCTGAGCACACTGCTGGCTCACGTTCAGCCGGCTGTCGACCAACACCCCCAGGTCCTTTTCAGCCAGGCAGCTCTCCAGCCACTCCTCCCCCAGCCTGTAGCGTTGCCTGGGGCTGTTGTGACCCAAGTGCAGGACCCGGCACTGAGCCTTGTTGAACCTCATGCAGTTGGCCCCGGCCCATTGATCCAACCTGTCCAGGTCCCTCTGCAGGGCCTTCCTACCCTCCAGCAGACCAACACTTCCACCCAACTTGGTGTTGTCTACAAACTTACTGAGGGTGCACTTGATCCCCTCATCCAGATCATTGATGAAGGTATTAAACAGAACTGGCCCCAGTACTGAGCCCTGGGGAACACCACTTGTGACCAGCCACCAACTGGATTTGACTCCATTTACCACAACTCTCTGGGCTCGGACGTCCAGCCAGTTTTTAACCCAGCGCAGAGTACTCCTGTCCAAGCCGTGAGCAGCCAGCTTCTCCAGGAGAATGCTGTGGGAGACAGTGTCAAAGGTCTTACTAAAGTCCAGGTAGACAACATCCACAGCCTTTCCCTCATACACCAAGCGGGTCACCTTGTCATAGAAGGAAATCAGGTTGGTCAAGCAGGACCTGCCTTTCATAAACCCATGTTGACTGGGCCTGATCACCTGGTTGTCCTGTACATGCCGTCTGATGGCACTCAGGGTGATCTGCTCCATGACCTTCCCCGGCACCGAGGTCAGGCTGACAGGCCTGTAGTTCCCCAGATCCTCCTTGCAGCCCTTCTTGTAGAGGGGCATCACATTTGCTAACTTCCACTCAACTGGGACCTGCCCAGTTAGCCAGGACTGCTGATAGATGATGGAAAGTGCCTTGGTGAGCACCTCCGCCAGCTGCCTCAGTACCTTGGGTGGATCCCATCCAGCCCCATAGACTTGTATGTGTCTATGTAGTGTAGCAGGTCACTGACCATTTCCCCTTGGATTATGGGGGCTTCATTCTGCTCCCTGTCCCTGTCTTCCAGCTCAGGGGGCTAGGTAACCGGAGAACAACCGGTCTGACTATTAAAGACTGAGACAAAGAAGGTATTAAGTACCTCAGCCTTTTCCTCGTCCTTTGTCACTATATTTCCCCCTGCACCCAATAAAGGATGGAGATTGTCCTTAGCTCTCCTTTTGTTGCTAATGTATTTGTAAAAACATTTTTGGTTGTCTTTTACAGATTAAGTTCCAGCTGGGCTTTGGCCCTTCTAATCTTCTCCCTGCATAACCTCATGACATCCTTGTAGTTCTCCTGAGTTCCCTGCCCCTTCTTCCAAAGGTCATAAACTCTCCTTTTATTCCTGAGTGTATGTATGTATTAATTACATAGTAATTAAAGCTTCTGCTATAGATTTTTCTTCTCTCCTGGCATATAATGCATAAATTTGGATCAGTAGGATTATTAGAATAATTTAGGAACATTTCTGATGCCTGCTCTGAAGTAATGGAATGTATTTTCCTGATTTGCTTTAAAAGAACTTAAGCATTAAAAATATTTATTGTCAAAAATATTACAGGACCAAAGGTTTCCAGAGAATTTTCTGAAAGAACTGCCTTCCCACCTTTCAAAAACATCTCATCTTTGCCTTGTTGTTTTCTCGTTGTTCATAAGCTAAAATCCCAGGGCAACATAGTTTATTGTTTTAATATCTGCCTGACGCAAAGCAAAAGTATCCTCTGGTGAGCGCTTAACTGTCATATGTACTTCTGTGAAAGGAATATCAAGACAAATAAGATGTTCTAGAGCATATCATGGGATTATGAACTTGGCACTGACTGAATTCTGTTTAAAAATAGTTGAAATGATAAATACAAAAAATATCTAAACTGATATTTTCAGGATGGGAATTTGAAGAGCGTTGCGTTTTAAATATTTTAATTATAAAGGGTTGATACTATCTTAGTATGAATAGACAATGAACACTCAAGTCCATAAACAGGACAAACAAAATGAGAGGAAAAAAAATATTAATACTTGAAACAGTTAAAACAGTAAAATTCTATCCTAATGATACGATGGACTGTGAACTTACTTTGTATTAATTAAACTCAATGTAATGGCATTTTCTATATTGAAATGAATAACCAGTGATCTGGAAATTCATTTAGACCATTAGGTTAATTGCAGAAACTGATGGAAGTTTTATCAGACAATTACAGTTAAAGAACACGAACAATGTGGGACAGATTTATAAGCATTTGTACCACCTCAATCATTTTTGCTGAATACCACCACCACTTCTTACAAAATTGTAATCAATGTATCAATTAAAAAATGGGCCATCAACTTCATTTGCCCTTGAGTATGATAAGATAAAATAAATATCTGATTTCTGTATTTTCACATTTTTCCTTCTTTTAATTCTATCACTTTTTTGCAATATGAAAGATTTATTTCTTTTTAATAAAAAATGAAAAGTTATGGAAAAAGAGCATGTATCTTTTGGAGCTGATAAGCATGCTTACTGCAGATGAAACAACTCTAACATTTAGAAAATGTAAGCCAAAATTGACATAAGCTTAAAATGTACTCATTGAAGTCAAGGCAAAATTCTCTTTTATGGGCATGCAAAACATTTGGGAAATACAGGCACTCATCTGCGCATCATTCTGAACAAAGGCATGTAGCAATTTAATGTTTTACCATATACGTTAGCTATTCAGTCCAGTGAACTGTCCCTTTAATACACGCTCAGAAAAAAATCTACTAGTAGTTACATACCTGGTAACTCAAGAATCTTTACTTTCACTTGGAGCTAAAATAAAGCCTAAAAGTTACAAAGATCAAAGTTCTGATTTACAGAGTGAAATATATTGAGCTGCCTTTGAACTTTTATTAAAATTTGTAATCTCTCTCCCATTGCCTTCCATGGGACCTGGGTATGCACAACTGTAAATTTTTGAAAAATGTGATGCACAGCCTTAGGCTGGCTTCCTCGCTACACCAGCTAGTGCTTAGTGAGCCCAAGAACGTGAATTAGCTATTCCGGAGCACAAAGAAGTTTTCTACTGGCAGGCGCATCTCCTTTTCCATCCCCTGCCATGAAAGGGCATGGAAGGTGATCAAGAAAACGGAGTCAGGCTCTTCACAGAGGCACACAGTGGGAAGACAAGAGACAACAAACATAACTTGAAAGAAGACAGGTTTCCACTGTTAGGACATTCAAGCATTGGAACAGATGACCCAGAAAGGTTGTGCAGTCTCTTGTCCTTAAAGGTGCCCTGTGCAACCTGGTCCTTCCAACCTGAATTATTCTATGACTTCATGTCTTCCTTCTTTCCCATGTTTTGACTCTCATTAACTTCTATTTCATTTACATTTTCAGGCACTTCTACATTATAGAAAAATGGGTAAAATATGCACTAAACAGTTTTTAAAAGTGCTTGCACAAATTCAGAGTAGTATTTTTGCCTTTTTTAACCATACATACCCAGCTATATTACTGTCATTTGTAGAACAGTGATACAGATATTCAGTGACAGAACTTTTTTCTTCTTTTGAATCTTCCTTTTGTCCAGCAGGGTCTTAATGTTCCCATGGATCCTATTCTCGAGTGGCTTCAATTTGGAAAAGTTCCAAAAATTTTCTTGATAACATTTCTTATTTAAAAGTAGATACAAATTTCTTCAGGATTTAAAAATTTCCTGTGGAAGCAACTAGTCTAAAGAAGTGGGGGCAAAAAGAGACCGTCAGTTACGTGCAGCCAAACTGTTTGATTCACTACGTTTCAGTGAGATATCATGGGCCTCTGGGAAGCTTCCACTGAATGCTTCCTTATTCGCTGGGACTTGGTGTACTCTAATCTTTACTTTCTAGGTATATCTCCTTCCAATACTTCTCTACATTCTGCATTAGGATAACAACGATGTATTTAACTGAAATCAGTTGTATTAGTTCTATCCTCGAGATGCCAATGCTATGGGAATCTACAGCAGCCAAGATGAGACCATGAGCTTCCTTACTTTGGTTGTGTCAGTACGGCAAAATTTGTCCCACCAAGGGAACACATTTGCATGCTGAAACTATGCTTTCTACATAACAAATTATCTATTCCCAGAATAGATGTGCAAATGAAAAACTGATCCAGGTCCCATCTTCTCCTTCAGCATAAGAGAACAGATGAGGCATGAGAGACTATTGCTACTGATTTGTTCCACTGCTTGCAGAAGAAACAGCTCATTTCTTTCTGTATTATGCGAAGGGCCAGAAGTGATGGAAGGAAGCAGAGCCATGTTGCCATCTCCTGACATATTCAGAGGTGTAACTAATCACTGTACCGGGAAATGTACAACGGGATACATAAAATATATCCTGGGGAAATAAAACATCAGAAGGGAAAGAGTAGCTCCAAGAAATGCACTCTTCTGTCTGGCTAGCCAAAACAATGGGGTGAAAGTGTTCAGAGTCATCAGAGACTACTATTGACCAACACAATTAAAAGTCAAAAGGTTAAGTGAGAAATAAAGCTAGCCAAATTAAGAAAAATATATTTTACAACCATGTCTCAGTCCTTCATTCCTTATAGAATATAAGTTGGGAGCAAAATACAACCAGTCAAGTTAAAGACAACAACATTTCTAAAAATGGGGACTCCTCTTCCAAATATCTGAAAATTCCTAAATGCCATTAGCATTTAATGAACTCCAAACCTCTCAGACAGCTTTAAAAATCTCAGCTGACTCTTTCCCTTCTGTTAAAACAATTACAAATTTAAAACCTCTTAATTCTTACATTGTAAGCTGTTCTGAAATATTACATGGTTACAATACTGACAGTAACAGAATAAATGATTAACAAATTATTCAGAGATGAAGGCTGCAATATTGTTGTCTACATGGAATGATAATAGCAAAAGTATTAGTCTCCTACATGTTAATGTTGACTTATCAGTTATCTTTTCAATATTACAAATGTGCATTAAAAATGGAGTATAGAAGATCTTTAAAATAATAAAGAAAATGAGACAAAACTCAAGCTTCATTTCTATTCACTTCTTCGTAGAATTTCCTATAGAAATGGAACTGTTTTACATCTTTATTGAAAGTTTTGTAATAAGGAGAAAGAAAAAAACTAATTACAATCATTAGTAATTGTAGTAATTTTATATTATTAGGAGTTGTGGCCCTGTGGGGGAAACTACATTTTGGCAATATGAACTACTATTCATAGTAAAGGAAAAATCATGACTTGCAGACACACAGATTCAACAAAAGCGTTATAATTTCTACTGCAAGGGCTACTAGCAATCTCTGTTATGAAACTGTGCATTACACATTGCCCAGTGGGAGGCAGATAGGCAAAGTCTGTTCAGTTATGTATTTGGCATAATTGAAAACAAACAGGTGTTTGTTAGGATATCATTATTCAAGGAGCACCACTGCAAAATAAGATTTTTCAAAGGGATTGACTTATGAGACATAATGGAAACAGCGAAGTATAGAGTTTAGCTAGCTATACAATGACTACCTAGGGATTTAATAATAGTGGAAATACTGTACAATGTAAACAGCAACCCCAGAAATAAATTTCCTAGGATAGAACTCAGTGACACAATAGGAGCAACAGGGTGAACTTAAGAAAGGCTTTATTTAGCGTAATTTCCAGAAAATAAAAAACCAAACACCTCCCCGCCTCCTCCAAAAGAAGCTGCCCAACAGTGACATGAATGAAATGTTTGGATAATTTTCTAGTAAAAGAATTTTAGTCAAAGATTGGTATTTCAGTCAAAAAGAAATAGTGCACTAAAAATGTACTATAGGGAACATTGATTTAGGCAGTAAGTATTTCATCTCCATGTTCCTACAAGGATTAAAAAACACTGCTTGGGAAAGGTGACATAGTACAGAATATTCCTGGAGCATCTGGAAGCAAATGCAGATTTAATTGATAATTTCAGTTCCAATTTAACATACTTCATATATTTTGTTAGTGCTCTATGTATTTGCAGATGCCTGATTCGAAAGTAGATCCCATATGTATACTGTAAAAGCAGCAGCTCTAGGGATGATATTCACAGATTTTGACATAAGAGAGTTACATGACTGTAGAGATGATCACTATGGAACTCTTTTGTCCTCATTCCTGGTTTTAATTAATAAAAGAAATTAATTATCTTAGCAGTCTAGATAAGCTTTAAAAGAGCAGAATTGCATTCTAGATTGAATACAATCTTCATAAAGAGCATATCCAATAATGTTGTTAAATCCAAAAACATAAAATATTTCTTTACAGAGAACTGCTAAGAACACAGAGCAAATGCTGCGGTTCACCCTAACTCAGCAAGCAGCAATTATTACTGTTTCATTCGGCTAGAGGCTTCTTCATCTGACTAGATTTCAGAACGGGCATCAGCGGTACCACCAATGCGATCTAGAACACTCTCAGAAGAATCAGTTCCACTTCTGCTGCAGAATTTTACAGGAGACATTGCTACTCCAACATTTTGTACAGAAAAATGGCTTATGGCAGCATCCATCATTTCAGCTTGTCTTTGCTATTTTTGTTAGGGTAGTTTTTATAATTTAAAGTACCCATTTGCACACAGTCTTTTTCCTTTTGTAAAAGAAGACTTCATATCTATTTTCTTCCTGACACAATGAAACGGTGGCATGACATGAGACTTTTTGGTTATTAAATCAAAGTTGTGACCAGGAAGGAAAAAGAAACACAACTTCATCTTCTGCACAAAATGCAGAGTGCGCAACAGTACTGGATTCCAAAAAATTTCAGTGTTACTGTAGAACTTTTGACCGTTTCTGTAGAACAGTGCAATATAGGCTGTCTCTTTTTTTTTTTTCTTAATAACATATACTTTGAGGATAAAGATGCAACTAAAAACACTGAATTATCTGTTGACATTACTTACACAAGTTTATAAATACCACATTTACACACATCTCAGTTTTAGGGGGCTTAATTCACATTAATGTGCTTTTGTCACAAAACAAAACAAAACAAAAAAAAGAGCCATAACACTAGCTTACTTGTGGATGTGTATACTAGTGAACTGGGGGCACTGTACACGGGAGATCCCTCCTGGTTTGCCTGGCACAGCAGCACCCTGCCTACAAGAAAGAGAGAGAGAGTGGTATCTGGTTTGGGAACACTCAAACTAAACCTCAATTTTTATCTCAAAACAGAAATAAAGTCATAACCAGAGCAGTGCAGTGAAGCAGGGGCACTTTTTGTCCTTTGACTTCAAAGCAGAAAGAGCCCCAATAAACATGTACAATTTTACATTTGAAAAAGCAAAACACAGACATCCCCCAAAATGCAAACCCCCTTTTTATCACACGGGGAAGCTGGTGCACACCCCGAGCGTTCGCAGCGCACACCAGTCCCTCACCCAGCTGCTCTCTCTCCCTCTCTGTCCTGGCTCTCTGAAACAGAAGCTGGCTAGTTAGCTCTGCTGCTAACCGGAGCCATCAGCCCGCCCACGCCACCCGGCTACTGACTTCTCATCTCCCTAACTTTGGCTGAAACAAGAGGCTACTCAAGCAAACACAGCAGATAAAACAGACCGCAAAACTCCCATTTACAGACGCTAGGTCAAGTATGATCTCAGTTATATTGCTTAAATTAACACCGGTATAAGTGAAATTGAAATATTACTAATACATGTGAAGATTTCAGTATTTCTTCCTCAAATGAGAAATACATAAACATAGCTACTTGTCAGTATATAAACTGGATTCAGGATTAAGAACAAAACCAAACAAAAGAAACTAAACCTTTTTTTTTTTTTTTTTTTTAAGAAAAAAAAAAAAGTAAAAGTAATAACCAAATCAATTCAAAACAACGCTTTTGCAATGCATGTTCATGTTGAACAAATGACAGAAGTTTAGGCTTATTTCCTCTTTTTTTTCTTTTTTTTTTAAATGAACTTAAATAAAATGCCTTACTATTTCAATATCTTTTGTAAAATTATACTTTAGCAGTCTTGGCTGAATACAGATTGAACACTGATTAGAGGTAGAAACAACTATACTTTCACACTAGGAAAAAATTTCTGCACTTCTGGAGTACAGTCCACCAGGAAGAGCGGGATGTGACGCATCTGTTTTGCAGATATATGTGTATATATCTGCATATACACACACACAAAATTTTATATATATACATACATTGACATACTTCAAGCTGTCAGGATTTGTGAATCACGCAATTTCAAAAATATTTAATTTACATGAAGATTTGTGAGACTTTAGAAGTTGTACATTGACTTATAAGCCATGTAACTCAACAGAGTTGAGTCAAATATGTTTGGAACGATAAGATAAATCACGAATGGTAGGCACGTTTTCCATATAGTATTACAAGAGCAATTCTCAACTTACATTCAGTTACCAGACCAGAGTTCTTTCAAAAAATGTTTTAAAAAAATATTCTGTCATTACCCAGTTCTTTGATTATTGCTTGCAGCTATCAGTTGAAGTAAAAATACAGGAAATACTGAAGGAAAATAATCCTTGTGATTTATGCAATTTAGCTAAGACTGTGAGCACTGGAAATCTCATGGAATATTACGCTTCTAACCTTCCCTGACAATAGCATACCCTTAACTAACAGAATTTGGAAATGCCTGCTTTTTTTCCAGCCATCTACTACTAATCTGAAAGATAATACAAGTTAAAAAATTTTTTTTTCTTACTTTAAGACAGCATATAGTTGACTATATCGATATATATCTCTCTCAACCTTCCAAAAAACCCCACAACCAGACGTTGTTAAATGAACATATACCTATTGAGATCCTAATGGCAAGCATCGTTTTCAGGCCAGCAGATAAACAGGACCTATCAACACACTTGACACTAGGAATGTGTACATTGGAATATGGATGTATTTCATAGATAGATACTAGCATAGATAGATACTTCAAAATTTGTGCTACTACAGAAGCCTGAAAAGGAAAGTGAGCTGAAGGCATAGAGACATTCATCCAGCTGAGGGAAATGCGGAAAGGAAAGGAATTATTAAAATCAGTAACTTTCATTAGGTTTTAAGAATAATGTATCTATACTGACTTCAAGTTTATTTAGTAAATATATAAAGGCTTTTAGAAATTGAAGATTATAGTTTATTTCTATTATTCAACATAAATTCTAGATGATAATTTGCTTGTCCATGGTCCATAGGTATTTTTCTGTTCTTTGCAGCTAACATTTTTACATTTTTTTCTGATTTCATCTCATACAAATCTAATTTTCCCTACTCGAGTCTTCTAATTTCTAATGAAAGTACTTCAAAACAGATGCTTTTTTCATCCATGCTACTAAAGTGTATTTAATTTGTTGCACAGAGCTTTCTAATTATATTTTGACAATCTGCCTTCGAATTTGTACATAAAATTAATATTCATACCTAAAGCACTATTATTAGATTTTGTTAGAAAAGTACAGAACTTTTTAATCTACTTTTGTGAAAAAAGACTATTTCTGCTGCATCTAATTTTGGTATTAAAAATATTTAAATTGTAATTAATACAACTGGGGAAAGATTGAATTATTTAAAATAAGATCTTCTGGATAAACTTCAGAACATTGAAACAATCTATAAATTCCCTAATGGAAAAAAAAAAATATTATTTTTCCTCTAGAATACTAAATTCTAGCATGACAGAATAAAGGTTGGGGTTTTTTTTTGGTTGGTTGGTTGGTTGGGTTTTTTTAAGACAGAGGATTTTAATATAAGGTTCTTAATATTTCTGTTCAAATTGTAATTTAATAATATCATGGACCTGATGAGCTTCAAAAAATTACAGTCATGCAAGAGTTCATCTTTAATTCTGCAATGCCTTCTGTACCAGCATATGTAAGGCCAGTATTTTCTCATTAAGAACAATCTGCGTGCATTTTTGCTTTTCTCTATTACACGCATCTACTTGTTTGGTCACAGCAGACATGTGACCAGGATTTTGGACATCAGCAGCAGAAAGCCCCTCCTGACTCACTCCATCAAAAGGATCAGGAAAATATTAGCCTATATGTATCTGAAGAGTGTGTTCACTACGGGCACACAGGAGAGCTCTAGACAGACCAGTGGCAGAAGGGAAATGGAAGCAGCCAGGCTGCTTGGTGTAACGGGGGAGTCGTCTGCTCGGGCTGAGCAAGCCCGTGGGTCGTGCTGCACACAACAGGTAGCTGTGCTGCGGCAGGGCATGGTGGTGTCAGCTGAGCACTCCTGTAGGACTGCAGAGATCCCCCCAGACTGATTCACCGCTCATCCTTGGCGTACAGGCTGGCAGCACGGACAAAACCATACTTTTCAAGATCAAAAAATATTCCCACTCATACTTCTCTTCCTCCAGTGTTTTCTCCTACAGTCCATGATTAAGAATGTACTGTTTGATTAGGTCCTTTGTTGAAGCACTATAGTTATTTTGGGAAAATAATTACTCTAAAAATATTCAGGGCTGTGGGGAAAATGATGTGAAGTCATGAGTATTGTTAGAATACCCAAAATTCAGTTCCCAGTGGTTCCAAGATATTTAACTAAAAGTATTTTTCTAATTTTTTCATACTTTCAAAAATAAGTTTTTGTGTATAGTTCTTATTTACATGATTTATATAAATTAACCTACAGAGCATGAGTGGAAATACCAATGTACTAGTGATGATACACAGAGTACTCACTGGCTCATACATGACGTATGACAAAGTTCATTGTATTTCTCAAATACTCAGGTAGCTTAGATGAAGTACCCAGGATCAACAGGAGGACTTTCCAGTAAATTATAAAGGATTTTAAATCACTTCCATTAAAAATATCTTTTAGGTCTAACTGGAACCACTGTGTAGCCAGCACTACAGACAGCTTAAAAGTAAAGATTTGGAATAAGTTTAAAAAAATTTGCACAACTAGTTGGAATCTCTTATGGCATCCTTTGTGGAAGTATAAATGGAAACATTTTCAGCAGAAAAAAATAATACCATTAGTTAAAATTAGGCTGCTGATGTAAAATTAACAGTGTTGCAAGGCCTTGATCATGGGAACAGCTCTCTCCTGTCACAGGAAGCAGACGAAACTTTTAGAAACCCTCACTACCAGAACTGTATAAAGTTGATACAACATTGCTGAGAACCTGAGTTTACAATGCATCACCTCCCAGGACAGATGGCTTTAGTACCTTTGGTCACAAACAAACAGTTTCCGATTTACCATGCCCTTATTTATTCCCCCAGGATTTCTGGGGATTTACGAAAGGGAAGAGGACAGAAGTGGCACCATAGTACTCTGATACATTTCAAGGCAAAACCCCAGCAAGTTAATAAGCGAGACAAAGGGGAAAAACTGATTTCCGACTTTCAATCTGGGAATCCTAAAAACCACAGCTTCATATAAAGCTCTTCAGACAGCTCCGAAGATGACAGTGGTACTGATTTCTATATAGGGTACAACTACCTCCATCATAAGAAGAGGGTAATCACATAAGCATTTTCAGTGGCAGAAATTAATCAAGTCAATACCCAGGGCTGGTCTACATTGGGTACTAGTGCACAGGTAGCTAAAATGAGAGTTTATAATACAGGAACTAAGGAAGTTACTACATGCAAGGAGATTTAGTGAAGATTACATCACTCTAATGCATTGTGCACTTACCTTCCCAGGTAAAGCAGCTCTTCGTTATACGTATTTAGTCTACTACGTTACTAATAAGAGCCTCTTACTGCTTTTGGCAACTAAGTACCAGTTCATACATTCTATAATACTATTTACCAAAAAAAACCCCAAACAAACCCACAGGAAAAAGTGAATAAAAGCTAAAAATATTTGTGTCCCATCTTGTCTATATTATTACAAAATGTTATTTTATTACAATAATCTAAAAGCTGCATTATTTATTAAATTCAGTGATTTTTATTTCATTTTCCCTTTCTCCCAATACAGCTGGGTGTTACATAGCCCAATCTTCTTTCAGTCATTCTGATCACTGTTTTCCTTTGAACCTTTTGCAACAACTATTATTCCTATACACTTAATTCCTCTTCCATACACAATGCATGAAGAAAACGGTAAGTCTGCATCTCTCATGAACATATCAGGAGGTTTGCTAGTGTATCAAAGATTCTCATAAACAATCCATGTCTGCTCCTGATTTGCCCTTCTAAAAGTGTAATTTAATATTGGCTTTTCCAGACAGAAATAGCATTATCCTTTTTCTGGTCTGAAATATTGCTCTATGACGGGTTCTATAAATGTGTCACAGAAACGGATCAGAAACACCTAACTAAAAGGCCACTGTTGTATAATAATAGTGTATGTTAGCTTCTGGTGTCCCATCTGACTAGGCAATTTAAAGAGAGTATCTCGAATACATAATAGTTAAGTGTTCTCTTTGCCCTTCATTATCTATAGTCAAACTACATGGCCTTAGTATACTTTTAAATATGCTGTTAATTCCAAAAAAAAGTGCTTCTTGAGTGTCTTCAGTTATTTGGGATCTTTCTATAAACGGAATAGTACTCCTTCAGATTTTAACACAACCATTCATGGATGGTTGTGTTGACACATTGAATTGTTTCATCCATTATTAACAAGGAATAAAGTAGCATCATCCAAAAAATACACACCTCCTTTCTTCCAAGATGTTAAAAATACAAACAAAACCTATATTTAATTCCCTAAAATTATATATGGAGTTTCACTTAAACAAGAGAATTGCATGGTAGCGAGGAGAATCTAAAGTAGCTGATGTCCAAATGTGAGTTCCGTAATTCCAAATGAGTATCTATATTACCTTCTGACAGCAAACCTGAAATACATTCAATTATTGAATAACCTGTATATACTTTCTACTAGTAATGAGAATCTGTGCTCTATACATACACTTATGTAGTAAGTCCCTGACCCACATATAACCTCACATAGGTTATTAAAAACAGGGGTGGGGGAAGACTGGGGTGGTGGACGTATGTCTCTCTAAGACATTTTATGGGTTCTCTTTATTCAAAAATTCTATTTAAAATGCCAGTTTCCTTCCATCACTTTTCTAAGCATAGTGCATGTTTCTTTATTATCTCGTCTCTTAGAGTGTCACCAAAACACGCAGTGAACTTAGGCAATGACTCAGGGAATAATGACTCAGGGCACAGCAATGCATGTTACAACAAACATAACTGTAAGCCATCCTTCCAGTTACTCTTTGCTGGTCATATCATTCCAGGCTTTTGGGAAACAGACCTCTCTCCCCTGTTATATATGTTCAGCGTCCAGCATACTAAGTCACGTACTGGGGTTGGTAGGTGTTTATATCATGTAAGTAAAAATCAGATGAGCAACAAAGTCTGCAGCTCTAGTAAGAATTTTGCGTGAGATTCTCCTAATTCCTCTTCTCCCCACCTCTTCCTTCTGTAGTATATATAACTCATCACAAGGTAACAAGGATCTCTCCTTCTCCAGGACCTGACATACCATACACAACTGATCAAACTACTTACCAGTATGTACTGTGGTTTCTTAGACTGGAAAAGACCTTATGGATAGCACAGGAGCTGGGAAATGGCAAATTTTTTTAAGCTCTGTTCCCATGCCAACATCCTTTTCCTGCCTCACAACCCGATGACCTGCTTTAAAGCTCCACCCACTTCATCAATGAAAAGTTGAAAGGTGTATCCACTACCAACCCACTAAAATTCTCAAAGATTGCTTTAGGAGGAATAGCTTGACAATGCAGCATGGCATAATCACTGCTTTTTAGTGGCAAATATAGGCTGCCCATGGTACTGCTGGCATGTGGCAAAGTAATGCCAGCTTAAAAACACACTCTGTATGACTGACTTGTTTCTGTTTTCATTAACATGCCAACCTTACCATAGATGGGCTGTATTTTGCAGGAACAATTTATGTGATAATTCCATTCACAATGTAAAACAGTTGCAATAAACCTCCCTTGCCAAATATAATTTAAAAATGATTCATCAGCCACAGACATTCCTTGTTTTGTAATCAAAATGAAACTTCTATGTCACACAAACTCAGCTGCTGCTTGGACCAAAATACATAACAAGCCTAGAGAGTTTACCTGTGCTTGTTAGTGAATTTTTATCATTGGCATCCAAGTGTAAACCCTTATTCACATACTGTCACCAAAAAAATCTAAAACTGGAAATGCACTATATAATCATGTAAAAAATTGGAGTGGTACTGTCAGTATTGCCCATAACTGTAACTTTCCTACAAAATATGTTTACTATATGATATATATATATACACAAATTCAGGTGCACATAAATTGATACTCAGTGATATTCACTGCCATTATCTTATGCTGGGAGATGTGTCCTACTGAAGTTGTTCAGGACCTTTGAAAACCAAATCTTTATTCCTAATCTTTCTAGGCCTTCCTAACAGACTAAGAAGTATGTAAATTGTGGTTACTCTTGGTTCATTGTAACTTGATCTTGGTTCATTTGTAGCCTTGAGAAACAAACATGAGAGAAATTCTGAAGTATAAACATAAACTTTGAGCTGGTATTACACTATTCTTGAAATAGGATACTTGAGATTATAAAAAATACATTTATATTCTGCTGCTAACTAAAATGGGTCACATTCATACATCTGCCTAATGAATAAAGACCGCAATATGAATAGAAACACAGAATAAATGAAACGGGAGCCTTTCTGCTCAGACACGAACACTACAGTTTCACCAGGGTCCTGGAGGGATTACAAGTAGATGTGTTTATACTTTATCCTCTCATATTGTGTCAAGACACTATTTTCTGTGTAAATTACCTATTTTTAGTAAATCGATAAGACAGAGATGCAAATCTAGTGCAATTAGATGCAGAGATGCAAATTACTAAGCCCTCAGTTCTGTTTGCTTACTCCAAAGGATGTTGGTTTTAATTTCCAAATAAAATTCTATTCTGAATGACAAGCTGAGAATATAAAAGAGCAAAAATTGAATCATTGTGCATAATCCTGTCTTTAGTTAGTCTATTTCTTCCCTAGCCCATTCAGATTCCAGAATTTCAGGAACATGAAAAAACATTACAAAAATAGTAACGCAATGTGTCCAAACTTTCCAAAACAGTCACTTTTACTAGAAGCAGTTCTATGCTTGGAGATTTCCTCCAAAACAATTTTCACAAAGAAAATCTGACAGTGCCAAACTGACAGAAATTGTGTACCATTGTAAAGCACAGCTTCATCTCAGCTACCTCCACAAATGAGTAAATGAATGAAAACTCAGTATTTTGAAATTTACTCTCAATAAGTATTATAAAATGCAATTACAATGAAATGTATTGGGGATTCTGTCATCCAATGCCCAAAATGGGAAAAAATGCAGAAGACAAAACAGAAAACATTATCTGTATGTTTGGAATACAATTCAACATAATCTTAAACTGCTTTAGCATTAATTTACAGATGTAGTCAAGATTTAACACACAGCAGAGTTGTTTTCCATTCCACTTAACTGTATTGACTTTAGGTTTCATGCATTACTTTATTACTTTACATTTCAGAATAGTTTGGCTGCCTGACTGTCCATTCTAACACATGGATCTTCCTAATTTTGTTATTCTTCTAATCAGAGGAATTTATTCCTCTGCTAGCATTGCAAATACGTCACCCAGTCCTGAACAAATAAGTGTTTTAGTGATGACCTTGTAGTTTTTCTTAAATTTTCCTCCGACAGATTCTTAAGCTATTGCTCTTTACATGTATCCATAGCTGGTATTTGAATTATAGTCTCAGTTTTATTCTATCAGACAAGCACCATGCATATTGTAGCCTAGACCTCAGGTCCAGACAGTGCACACCCAGGCTGACCTCTATTGTCAAGTAATTAGTGAGACAGTAGCAGTAGCTATAAAACAGCTGGTTTTATATCTGGCCTCTAAACCTACATCATACACAGTCTAGAGAGTTTACTCTGGACCAGGTTTAGTCTTGTCCCTTGAAGCAGACAACCCCACCACACACGGTTCAAAGCTGTCCAAAAGCCAATCTGTGTGACATATGACAGTCAGTGTGCACATGGAGCCTCCGGTACAGCTCCCAGTGCAGTTTCTTGCAAACCGAATCTATTTCACGTGCATTAAACCCGCTCTGCAAACCCCAAGCCAGCATGTGGCAAGCTGGGATAATTTTCAGATTTACTTAAAAACAATGCTAATACTGCAAACTAATGTATTAACAAGAGGAGGCCAGGGAGACAGTTGTGGAAAAAAATATCTCAGTCTAATATTTAGACAGTTTTAGGCTGCCACCATATTCATTTAATGTATTTTTGGTCCATCACTAATCAGGAAGCCATAGAACACATTTTCACTAACCACCAGAACGACGTTTAAATAAGAGAAGTCCAAGCATTATTTTTCCTCAAAAGATTCTCTTTGTGAGTAAAGCACAGTACTTAACTTTCTTTTTAGCCTTTTAAAAATTGATCAATTATATCCACAATAAAAAACATTTGAACAAACATGTAAGAACTTAGAAGCAATGTAATAACAAAGAAAGGACAGTACAGCTCCTGCTTGATCAGAATGCTTTCTTTTGTTTTATTAAAGTAACATTTAAGCAAACAAGGCAAACTGCATACTAGGTGAAATTAGGAGAAACATGGCAACATGGCCAGCAGATCAAGAGCTGTTGTTATGTCCCCAACATACACACACTTGGTGCCAGCAAGACTGCACCTGGAACACTGCATTCAGTTTTTAAACCTACTGCCACTCCAGTTCAACTGAAATGTGGTGAAACTGGAAAGGATATGTTGGAGTGAAATCAAGATGGGCAGGGGTCTAGAGTCTCATGTCCTGTGAAGAGTGGTTGAGGGAACTAAACTTGATCAGCCTGGCAAAGAGGAAGTTAAAAGGCAATCTAATCGCTTCCTTTACTTGAAGGGAAGTTACAAAGATGATGGAGCCAAAATCTCATTGGAATGGTAGCAGATAATACAAAAGGTCAATGGCCACCAACTGTAGCTTAGCAGGTTTAGGTTGGACATTAGGAAAACGTTTTTCACTAGGAGGGCAGTGCAGCACTGGAAAAGGTTACCCAAAAAAGATCATAAATCTGCCTTTGTAGATGCATACAAATTCATGGCTCACCTGATGTAGCACTGATGTTAGTCCTGCTTCAAAAAGAAAGTTGAACTGCATGACCTCCAGAAGTCAGTCCCAACGCACATTTGTATGATTTTGTTAAGAAGTGTCTGGTCAAGTGTCAAAAATCTTATTTCATGGGTGTGAAATGTCCAGGTTAGAGTATGATCACCACTGCGTTCCACAATGATTATGCTAGATCTGTGTGGGGGCTGCTCAAATGTATTATACCAGCTTGCTGGGGAAAAGAGAAGGAATACAGAATAATGCTCCTTCAAACAAAAGCAGCCTTAAACTAAACAGAAGTATGTATCCGAGGTGAGCGGGACTACCTGAGTAGCTGGTAACTCAGCTGAACAGATCATTTGACTACAAAACTAAATGTCAAGATTGTAATCTGAATACTTTAACTTGGTGGCCATTGACTGTAATGCAAGAATGTGACCTTCATATTGCCCCTATAGTCTCAACCATCTTGCTGTCATTTGGGTGGCATTTTAACATGTCGGATATAATAAAAAAAATAAAAATTTCAAAATCATCAAAAGTGTGCACCTAAGGTAAAGTACAAGAAGACAGGAAGCATGATACTCTTCTCACAGGGTTTATCCTAGTTTCCAACCAGTTGCAGCTCAAGCACTTCCTAAGCCCAAAGCAGCTTCTGTGTATTTAATAATGGCCAGTGGATTTCCCTCCCATGAGCTAACTCCCATGAGTTAACGTACTATTAACACACATGGTGTTCTGTGCTAGAATAAGGTACTAAATCAAGTAAGTTGCAATCATAATCACACATTTAATTACGATTATACCTGGTCCTGTATTCATCCGCCGACTCAGAGAACATGTGTTAAAGTAGAATTCAGGCTTACTCATGCACAGGAATTTATCATTCCAAGCCTACCTCATACACATTGCTTTATCTTTGGGTCAGACATTATAAGAGGAGCAAGTTTACCTAAAGAAAACAAGAAATTTTCATAAGTTCTACCCAGCAGGACTACGCCTGAGGAAATTTATTACCTAGCAGTTCAAAGGGAAAAGCAGGTTTTTGAGTCAGGACCTCAGAATGAGGAAAGGCATCTTACTCCTTTGTAAAAAAACACACAAGGCATACAGGAGGAACAGAAGCTAGAGAACTTTTGCCATTCATTGGCCCTACTTCCTTCCTTACGATATCTATTTAAAGAGACTTTTTCTGTTCTTCTATGTGTTACTTCATTTCTACACATTTTTTCTATCCCAGAACAGCTAATATAACAATTCTTCACCTTGCCTCCCTGCCTCAACTGTATGCTTTGCACCTATGCCCGCTCTATCAACTAGTTGGCACTGTTCTGTGATCTCAGGGTATTCTTTGTCTACATACAGTAACTACTGACATAACTTCTAAAAAAATCTTCAGCATCAGAGATCTGACCTCTCACTGGAGAATGGTATAAGGCTGCTGATGCTGCACCATAGTGGGGATGCAGCGCTAACTTGCACTGAACAACTGCAAATCCATTGACTCCAAGTAGTGAGATAAGGTCAGTGCGGTTTTGCTGTGTAGTCACCTCACTAAGAGTAGTTCAAGTGGGATATCTCAGTAGTATTGTCAGGCTTATTTGCAGAAAACTCAAGACCTACGTCTCAGCAAGACTGTACCAACAAGCAAACAGATCCAAACATTGCCCCCTCCCCCCAACACCTCCTTTCCCCTGTTTTGAAAGAACACCAACTTTAAGCAAATATCCAACTTCTGTTTTTCCAGAGTCTATTAGTGCACAAATTCATCATAATCCAGTATCAAAGGATACCAGACTGTGGTCAAAACCCCCAAACTTTTACACTGAAGAACCAGGAACTCCCTTCTTAACCATTCTGTTCTGGTATAAAGCTCTGGTCTTCGGCTATAAAGCTCTACCTACAGTTCAAGATTTACCATGAAATAATCAAGTGCATGGAACTTCTTTTAGAGATCACATAGGAACTGTATATATATATCTATATATTTATAGATATATATAAGTGTATATATGTATTTATATATATATATAAGTGTATACTGCGCTATTAAATACATATCCAAACAGAAGAAGCATCTTTAAAAGGGTAATACTGACAATATCTGTAATTTTCTCTTTAAAATGTGCAGACTTCAAAACAATGATAAATATAGGTCGATTAACCTTGCTCCAGATTTAAATGTATAACCAATTAACTAAATTAATCTTTCAAAATGTAACAGTCATTGGCATTATTCTTTGAGTAATCCTTGTTTAGTTTCCATGATGGTATACATTTTAATGAAAAACTCATTATAATGTAGCATAAGGCATAATTAATTCTGGAAGATTTTTTTGAGTAAATAGCTAGTACAGATGCTGAATTCCATTTTTCTACTGGCTTTATTAATCTTTCATAAACCAGTATTTCCACTATAATGGCTTGTAACAGCTCCACAGAAGTTTTAGAAATGCATTAGCTGTCATCAGTGGTGTTAATCTAACTAGGATGCCATCATTTGTATGATGGTACTTTAACATTACGATTTTTGAAGAAACAGTTACAGCTTTGTTTTATGCTTTGAAAAGGAGCATCTACATGTAACAGATGGAATATTAAACAATAATTATTTCATTTTTCTGTAGTTAGAAAATTACTGAAACTGTTTAGCTAACAATGTTGAGAATATGTTTATTTAGGAAAATCTGCTTAGTCAGTGGTGAAGTTCAAATCTAAGTGTATGTAATCAAATTGTAAAATGAATTAATCTATATAGTGACAGACAGTCAATTTTCACCAAAATTATGCTTTACAGATATGGTACAGTGAACTTTTACCCTAGGATTAGAACTGCTGTGCAAGCATATAATTCAGCTTCACAAACTCCAAACACCTTCACTGAGAAGTGTTCCTAGGGTATTTGCTGAGCTTATGCAAGAGTCATTTAAATGCAAAGAGAAACACTAGAAAGATGAAATGAATCCCAGGTGCTCTTACACTCCAGAAATAGATGCTTTAAGACATGAACAAAGAGAATTAGTGTTAGCAAACATACAAGAATCCTCTCTTCCCCTGGATTCCTCTTATTTAAGTGCATGTTTATATATATAGTACTATGGTATTTCTTCACTTCTTAATTACATATAACATTATATCTCAAAGTTTTAAACAAACTTGTGAAAAGGAAGTTTGTTATAAAATCTGCTTCTTGGAGGATACTGCTAGCTTCCAAATCCACAGCAGGTTAAAAAGCCCCAGGCATCTAAAACTTCTCTGTCTTCTGAGGGCATATAAAACAGTCAAATGCACTACTTCTTCCCCTTTTTTTCATTTTAGCTGATGAGGAAAATTTTCCAAGCCACCTTGGAATGATAACTACTAACTGCCCAAGAAACTGGGTGCCTACAATAGTCCTCACTGGGTTAAGATTATTTATGAAGTGAATACAACTACTCAGCTATGTAGGATGACTCTTGAAACTAGCTTCTGAAAAACTTCTAGCACTTCATGACTATTCAGGAAAAATAATACGTAATTAGTCACTTAAGTAAAAGGAGAATGGGATCTCTATTACTTGTCATTGAGCTGTGCTCCATGACTTGTTCTAATGGTTCTTCTTCACTAGTCTTAAGTCCTTTCTTTCTCCACTGCCAACTTAAATTTTGAAATTTTTGAAATATTGTTTACTGGTTATGACCAGACAAGAAAATTTTCTCATGTGGGTCACTGTGAATTCGGCTGTTCTCTGAAAGAAGATTCACTAGATTTCCAGGTAATTTCTGAACATCTTTTCTCCCACCTTGCATACTGGAACTGTCAAAAAGAAGCCTCTCCAACAGGTATGCACCCTAAAATATATTTTCTGCCACTTACAAGGACAAAGTCTTTTAAGATGGCCTTACTGTGTCTCAAGCTATCTGCTTTAAAGGATTGATCTGTTGTAGTAACGCAGGTGCAACAATATTTTACATTCCATTAAGGAGAGCGCCAGAGATTGCTCAAAAATTCATCATTCCAAAAACCAAAAGAGAAAAAAATAGAAAGATCTGCAATAACAGAAAGGAACAA